>NC_139706.1:23843674-24216174 GCF_964188405.1 Protomyctophum parallelum | reverse complement strand
TCTTGTTTACAAGAGGGTCCACCTTGTTCAATTCTCAAAACACACACACACACACACACACACACACACACACACACACACACACACACACACACACACACACACACACACACACACAGGCTACCAGTTGTCAAGTTGAATGTCAAATATTTTACCCTATAATGGTATTAATGGTATAATTATACCCCTATGTTGGAAATTGGACAGTCAAGTAGAATACACTTTACTGTACGGCCCCTGTCCGCCTACGCCTATGCCAGTATTATCAACACGTCTAATTGCCCAGTAATTGGCATTGAATTGGCATGCGCACACCTCATGGAGCAGTATTATAATATGGACACCAATAGAAACAAGCCGAAAGGCTTGGATTCATCCTTTTAGCAGACCCCCTACTGTACTTCCCCCAGGCTGTGCTTGTCGTCCATGCAAACTGTTAAAGTAGGTTATTCAATCAATCAATCAATCAATCAATCAATCAATCAATCAATCAATCAAAACTGACATTTTTGGTTTAAACCCTAATTTCTGTTTAATTTTGAAGGATTATAATATTTAACCATTATTTTAATAACAGCTTAAGATGCACAAGCCTTAATCCAAGCACAAATGGAAGGATATAGCCTACAGTAGTCCACATGACATTTTTAATGTTAATAATGATTTCAATGTCACATATTATGCATTATGAAATTGAGAATTTAAGCTATAAAAGTAGTAGTTCATTATGTTAAATTGAATTCACCAAAATGTATATTTAGTTTGTACTAGTGAAGAATACATTAATTGTCAGTTGAGAAAAACAAATCTTGATTGGAACTTGAACATTTGGACTGTAGTGTAAACTATAAATGGTACATGCTACCGTGTTTTTTAATGAATGTTGTCATCTTGTGCATTCTCCATGTTTAAAGGAGAATTCCATGCTAGAAGGCTTTCTTACCTTTCTTTGTAGTTGTTACGTCCCCACCAAAGAGGTCCAGGTGTTTTTTTGTGCAAAAACTCCTTAATGGCTATTTCCCTATACCATAAGCCCTCAATGAATTGCATTGAATTTAATGGGAATTGAATGGGGCTATGGGGTGTTGTGCTAATTTGCTTATTTCCTTCTCAATAAGTAGTAAAGTGTGCCGCTTGGGATATTATTTACATTATGAAGAGAGGATATATACAAAAAAAAATTTTTTTGAGCGATGGAAATAAGCAAATTAGCACAACACCCAATAGCTCCATTCAATTCCCATTCAATTCAATGCTATTCATTTAGGGCTTATGGTAGGGTGAATAGCCAATAAGGAGCTTTTGCACAAAATAACACCTGGACCTCTTTGGTGGGGACGTAACAACTACAAATAAAGGTAAGAATGCCTTCTAGCATGGAATTCTCTGATGTATCATGTACACTTTTTTTTTCTTTAATAATTCTTTTTGGGATTTCTTAATGCCTTTATTGATAGTACAGTACAGTAGGGAGACGAACGGGGAGAGAGAGATGGGTAGTGACTCGCAGCAAAGGCTCCATTGGAGCCTAGGGGCTCCATTTTCGTCCCCGCTAAACCCCTTATCCCTAAACTTCTTTGCCTTTTTTTTTTACTATTTTGCAAAACATTTTTGAATAGTTAAAATTAGCTATTTGAACTATTCAAAAATGTTTTTCAAAATAGTAAAAAAAAAGTAAAGAAGTTTAGGGATAAGGGGTTTAGCGGTGATGAAAATGGAGCCCTAGGTGCCCGGACCGCTATAGGCCAGCGGTTCAGGATGTACACTTTTGAGGGGAATTAATACAATCTCACCAGTTTGCATTCTATAGAAAAATAAGATGTTCGCCTAATTACCGGTATGTTCGAGACATTGCAGTAGCCTATGCTTTCACACTACCTGACTAGAATAAGTGCTTCTGTAAATGAGTCCGTCTGATCCATGGCCTTGGGAAAGTGTGTGTGTGTGTGTGTGTGTGTGTGTGTGTGTGTGTTCTAAAAAAGAAAAACTCCTCCACATGGGAGAAGGAGAATTGCCTGGCTTAGTTGAGAGTCACACAGCAAGTGCTCAGACTTGTTATTTGAGCTATTCAATCAATCACGCACACGCGCATGAACACGCACGCACGCACACACACACGCACGCACACACACACACACACACACACACACACACACACACACACACACACACACACACACACACACACACACATACTCACTCACACACACACTCACACTCATCATGTCTGAATTGTGATACAAACAGGCTTATCTGAATAATTAAAATCAATTTCATTTGGTCTCTTCTCCTCCATTACTTAGTAATAAACATGGCTGTAGGGTGACTAAAGCCCCCAACGACCTAGTCCAGTGGTTCCCGAACTTTTTTGCTACAAAATAGCCGATCTACAAGCTCACAACACATGAGCTTGTAAATCTGCTATTTCCACTACTTAATTCTTAAAAATATTTTTTCCCTTTAAAATAATAATAATGGAATTCTGTTGAAAAACTTGTGAAAATGTATGAATTTGTGCAGATTCTTTCTTAAATCTTTTGAAATGATAATAATCACCATGTCATGGCATGGCATATTCAAACCACGGGCTTGAGTCATATCATGAAAATGTGGCTGTGTTACTTCTGGTGCAGAAGAAGATGGCATCATCAGATTAAAGAATTAGATGAGCAAGAACGCTTGCCAAACACAGGCTCAAAGTCTTTCTTTCTCCAGCGCATATACGTACATACGTAGTACAGTAGTAAATCCAAAGGAATCTTCTCAAAGCCACATGCAGTACTATAGTAGATATCGAAAACCTTTTCATTATATAAATTAACTGAATTTGAAAAGAAAATAATAATCCCACTGGACAGATACCATTCCTAAAGCCAAAGATGGTCCACACCTCATGCATGTCTAATTCAGGTGAATTAAGTATGTAAGCTTACCTTCTGAGTCTCACAATCACTGGTGGACCAGACCTGATTATTGTATCATCAGGAGGCAATTTATGATAAGAAACTAGATCAGGATCGGTGCCAGATAGTTCATCTACCAGCCAACAGTTGCCAAAGGGAACTGTTGGCGGTCAACAACATGATTTGAAGCGAAACACGTCGCTTACCCTGTGTTTTTCATGTTTTCATGCATTAGTACACTTCTGCCCCTGGGGAGGAGGAGACTGACACTGGGTTAATATTTGTAAATATTAATTAATGAAAGAGCCCTCATTATGTAATGTCATAGCTGAGAGCTGTACACCAAATATAGCCTAAGATAACTGGGCTGTAAAGATGCAATCTTAACTCCAACCCCCCAACTCTCCATGTTAAATAAGGCAGAAATATAGGAAAAGGCCACGAGCAAATTATGTGGGTGTTTGTCTGGGTTTGTAATTAAGGCCAATGTAAGAACTTGTCTATCAGCACGACATGTGCACTAATAGGCACATGACAGTTATTGCTTGCTAGCTGTGGCTTTTTCATTTTCTGCATAATTAAATATTATGTTTTGTTTTTCAAATCAGTTCATTCAAATGGATGCTATTCGTCATTCTTTCATATATAATCAGTTATACAATAATATGCCACATAGTTATGTGATACAGTGATTGACAGGGTTATCATTTCTTTGGAAACAGTATGATTTGTGAAAGGCAGGCAGTAAATGAGCAGGCACAATTGTTTCACTGAAAAGGTCTCAGTGTATTATTAAGCTGATAAGACAAGAAACTATCTTCATTTTTGAAGAAGGAACAAACATCTCTATACTATCTATCTATAATATCTAGGTAATTAGCAAGAACCACTGTAGAGCTAGAAATTGGCTCTGCTTGACAATATATTTTAGACATATCCTTTTGTATGCAACCTGAACCTTCGGAGACATATATCCTTCCGAGTGTGGTAGAGAGTAATCACTTTGTGTGAGGCGAAGACACTCATTCACATGCTCCTCCACAGTGGGCGACAGTTCAAGGTTGCCTGCTATTAAGCCTTATGGATGATCGAGACTACTGCTCCCCTCTGCTCAATACTGAGAGCATCTATCAGACCTGTGGCAGTGATTTGATGTGTGCAGTGCTTCACGTTCTAACTTAAAGGAAGTACTGTAGGCATTATGTTAAAAAACTACCGTATGCGCAATGACATGTTTTTTGCTGATTGTATTTGTATTTGTTTGGAAATTCAATACAGGAATAGCTTATACTGTATTGTAGCTTTTTAAACACGGGTCACCCGGAATCTAGTTTTTGGACAAATCACGTCACACCATTACTTGAATATCTTCAAAGGAATGCTAAGCTATTTATTTAATTCTGTTAGAAAACAGAGTTTTGTAGAGGTTTCTGAGATCACTAGTGACATTTTAGGTTTGATTTATTCAACTACAGGCTACAGCACTGCAATCTTCCTGTCATGAATCAAACATGCTCTTAAATATACATTAAAAGCATCCATACACAGGGAAGGTGTTCTTGTTATGCTCAAGGAACATAGAGATTTCAGTGAATGCACAGTGGAGTTGTCACATCGCAACCTAGAGGGGTTTAGTTTTCCTGGAAACGACAGCTTTCTTCTATCTCTCCCCATTATAAACAAAAACAAAAAATGCTTTTTGACCCATTATTTCGAGTGTGGTTTAACCTACTGTAGGCCTATTAACCTTCATAAGCAGTGTTTCCCAACCTTTTTTGTCCCAGGGCACACTTTTCATATAGCCTAAAAGTCTCGGGGCACACCTAGATATACGGTGTATATATATATATATAGGCCTAGATACATACTGTACATACATACATACATACATACATACATACATACATACATACATACATACATACATACATACATACATACATACATATGTGTATACGTATGTGTTTGTGTACATATGTGTATGTATGTATATATATATATATATATATATATATATATACACATACATATACATATACATGCACAGACTATACTGTAGGTCCTATAGTATAGTCTTTGCATGATTATATTAGAAAAGCCAGGCATTGTTTTTTGGTTATACAATTCCTTTTGAATTGGAGACTCCAAGGACTCCAGGTGAAAAGAAAATATATCTGCACACTGTTTTGAATGCTCCCAAAGCGGTCTTGCTCAGCAGTTTGTTGTGGATATGCATGCATTTCCCTGGACTCCAAGGATTCCAACCATTATCATTATACTGTAGTTCATTGGAATAGAATAAAAATCCTTTTGATTACCAAGGTACACTGATTGTACTGAATTTTGTCTTGGTGACAGTGATGCAGACAGAAATATGGACAACTTAAATAGTTTAGTACATTACAGAGTAGACACATTGGCAATATTCAGACCGCGGCCATCTTGTCAGCAAGGTGCTAACTACGTAGGTGCGAGACTTATGACATATTGAAGCTGTGCCACAGTGCAAATGTAAACACAACCTAACAAGACTACAACTCGAAATTATTAGGGAGATATCAAATGTTTGTCCCGCTGATTCCGGTTCATCATTTCAGCTTGAGAGATCCCAGATGCAGGCTGGAGGGGGGAACTTGTGAACTCAATACTGCCGCAATCTGGCTTAGTCAGGTTAACGTATACCACTCCTATACGGAGCTTTGTGTGTCTCTGTGTCCCTGGCTGTATCCCTGTGTCCGAGCACGAAAATAGCGTTTGGTTGGTTTCCATCACCAAGTGTAAATGTTGTGCAGCCTAACACACAGTATACTGTATATATGATGATTTCGCATGTGATAGTACAATACAGTAGAGGAACCCCCACATGGTTTCGGACGCAGGGCGGCTCGCCGGAACCGGCCCGGCCCCCTGGGAGCATTCATGTGGGTCTGGATGTTCCGGGGACCCCCGAGGACCCCCACACGCTAACTGACATTTCACGACCGTTTCGGACACAGGGCGGCTTGCCGGAACTGGGCCGGCACCCTGGGTTCGTTCCTGTGTGTCTGGAAGTTCCGGGGACCCCACACGGAGTTGCACCACTCACTTCACAGTTCAAGGTTGTAATTTTTTCTAAGAATTGGAGTTTGGAAGCACTCGTTTTTAGTAAAGCAACCTCCTGCTGCCTCCTGCATTATGTGCAAATTCAAAACAGGTGTTACGCAGGGCAGTTGAGTGATATCCAACGAGCACTCCCAAACTCTGACACTGAAAAAAGAAAAACCTGCACAGAATTTCTGTGTTGTCGTTGAATTAGATTTTGTCCATATTTCCATGCTGTATTGTGTGGTACCATAATAGGAAAGACAACAGCTAAACATTATTGTAAATTGCAGATTTTTAACGAAATTGTAAGTCTTGAGTGTTTCATTTTACATTCTCAAGAGTTAAAGATCTACAATTTGGTTACCAACTCTTTGTTATTTAGCTAGGGACCACCTCAGACCTTCTCAAGGATCCCCGGTGGTCCCCGGACTACTGGTTGAAAACCACTGCCATAAACAAAGGTCACAAAACTAGAAAAGGGCGCTCCTCTGAGCTCGAATCCCCAATATGTGGGGTTGTATGATGCAAGGGGAAAGAGTTATTTATTTATTATTGTACAACCTTTGGTTCAAGAGTTACATTATAGGCCAAAATGTAAAGGGGCCTGTTAAAGCACCACCATGGGGTTGATTATTGGGAATGTGCATGCAAAGTTTCACGGCGATCAGTTCAGCAAGTGTCCAAGATTAAATCAAATCAATTCACGAAATACATAAATCAGCTTATACTGTAGCTAAAAGTGAAGTGAGGATTACTCTAGTGTTCCAGATTTAAGTAATGCACCAGCAGCATGCACCACATGCAGCCTGACATGTATGTCATTAGGTTAGTACTGGTGTTGGTTTCTCCTCACCACGTGATTCCCATAATGGAGGATTTTTATCTAGTCTAGATTATATACTGTAGAAAAGACTTCCGACATAATCTGCGATATGGTGACATTTGACAATATTTTCGCTGTCTGCCCATCTGTTCTTTGAAATCAGACAGAAAGCAGCATTTTTCGTCTATTTGAATTATTCATTTTCTGACCTTAGCACATTGTTAGAGACATATTCACTCTTGCTCTCTAAAAGCTTAGCTGAGGCCTTCAGCTTGACATAGTGCTTCTTTCTCCTCATAGTAGAGGGGAGCAGTAGCCTAATGGATCCCCAGGGAAATGGATATGGAAGCTATTTGGATCTTGCTATCTCATTCTCTCAACTTAGATCTTTTCTTCTCTCATATGTATCAGTCATATCTCTCTGCCCATCTCATTCTTGGCTTCCTACCACGCTTCATTTCCACTGTGCAGAAATCTTGACGGGCAAAGACTAGCTATTATAATTTCATATTGAATCCCCTGCTACAACCTCTGTGGAAATAGGTTTTCGACTTTATGTCTTTACAAGGATTGTTTCTATTGCATACATATCTTGGAAATGGTATGTAATTCTGAGTTCAAAGCTGTAAAAAACTACTACTACTTTGCCAGTAGTAGTAGTAGCCAAATCCACCCAATGTTTCTATTATTTACTCTTATGTTACTAAGACATTTTGTCCCTCCGTTGACCATATTCACACTGCTGATGGTGTCATATGGGTGGTCATCATCATAGAGTCTATGATGATGACTTTGACGTGGTGGCCTTTTTGCTGTTCATCTGGGTTCATCTACCGTCTATGACATAGATGGTAGATGAACCCATAGGATGAATGAAGGTGAGCACAGATTATTTTGCCCTATAGTTACATACAGTAAGTAAATATTGGACTCGTACAAGCCAGATATCTTCCGAACATTCTGACAAATGAAGAGGAAATTAACTTAAATACCTGTCTCACTCTCAACAAAGTCTTGTGAGATCACTAATCACAGGACATTCACAAAATACTTAGGAGATCGGAAGTGTATATCATTTCATACCATTGGAATATTTTCGCAATTGATAGAGGATCTTTTATAATATAAAAGGTCCTCGATCAATTGCGAAAATATTCCAAAATGACATTGACCATATTATGGTCAATGTTCTTTATTGCAGTGAGAACTATTAAGGCAGTAACTATAAACAACGATTGCGTTTCACACAAGTTGGCCATACATGGCCTACTTATGCTCAAGCAGAGTGCACAAGTACTGCCGAACTCTACGAACTTACGATCAGCCCCTCTATAAAATATATATACCTACCTTGAAGCGTACCTTAGTTACGTCACCGTCAACAGCCAATAAGGGACCACCATTCTTACCGACATACATACATATTGTACATACATGTATACATGCATACGTTACCTTTTACCCACCCAACATTGAAACATATCTTAATTACGTCACCATCAATAGACAATTATAACCATGCATACCACTTTTGAATTTTGATCCAGCCGACCACAGTACTTGCGCGCTCTGCTTGCGCAAGTAATGAGTCTAATATACCTGTACATAGATGACCTGCAGCCAGATTGCTAATATGTGTCTCTATATCTCTCCCTCCTCACAGTATCCCGGACAAGGTTTGAGGACAGCCCGCCTCGTATCGTGGAGGACCCCTCGGACCTGGTCGTATCCAAAGGGGAGCCTGCAACCCTCAACTGCAAGGCGGAGGGACGTCCCGTGCCTAATTTAGAGTGGTACAAGGACGGAGAACGAGTCGACACGGACAAGGACGACCCGCGTTCCCATCGCATGCTTCTGCCCAGCGGCTCTCTGTTCTTCCTACGCATCGTACACGGACGGCGGAGCAAACCGGACGAGGGCATCTACACCTGTGTCGCCCGCAACTACTTGGGAGAGGCCATCAGTCGCAATGCTTCCCTGGAAGTTGCCGGTAAGGCATTGTCGTTTATATATTATATATATTAAATATGGTTTAGAGAGGACGTAGAAAACATACGCACGTCGACAGGTGGGTGTTGGGCTAAAGAGACTTCAGTTAAAAGATGGATGGAGCCCGCACACCATTATATGGTACAAAAAATACTTCTTATTTGACGACGTTTCGATCCTGCGGATGACCTGATGAAGATCCACAGGATCGAAACATCTTTTTTTGTAACATATATGGTGTGTCCAAAGTGTGGCCCACGGGCCACTTTTGCGGCCCAGAGAAGAATTTTATACCTAAATTGTCTGAAATTCTTTATTAGGAGCAACCAACAGTAAGGGACATTTTTACATTGAAGTTTTTCATTCACCTGGGCATTTCCCAGAGTATACTGTAATTTGTCAGGGTTCCTTGTTGTCTCATTCTGAAGGGGTCAAAGAAAGGCTATTTAATTAAAAAATTTACCTTGCACGTCTGTCTGGTTATATTTGGTAATGTAGTTGGCCCTTCTGTGTTTTAATATTTTCTAATATGGCCCCCTTTGAAAAACGTTTGGACACACCTGATATATGGTGTGCGGCCTGGGAAATGTAGTTTCTCACCAGGTTTCTCACCTAATATGGTAATATGGTCATTGGTTTCTCACCTACTATGATGCGAGAGCACAATGGCCACCATGTGAATATGGACAATGTGTGGTGATTTCTATGGCAGTGTGTGTAGTATGTGATGAGAGATCATTCATGTGTGCACTCACAGTAGTATGGGTTTATTCTTCAGCTATTTGCTTGTGTGAATATTGTGTTGTTGACAAAAGAAAACAGGTAGACATGTATGGATGCATTCTGGAAATTGCTGGTCCAATATGAGCCCTATTTATTGTTTTTTGTTGCGCAGGCCAAGATACGTGCCACATACTGTCTTCCTTCACTCTAATTGTGCCAGTGTGGCGTGACCCTAGGCAGAACAGCAGCTATATCTGCCATTGGGAAATGGATTAGTCACTGTGTTGATTAGGAAAAGGAGCATAACAGATTAGTGAGGCAGAACTGTCCCTGTTTAAAAACATAAATATTATTTTTCAAGAGTGAGAACCCACCCACTTACCCACCCACCCACTGGGTTGTGCTGTGAAAGTGCTCATGGCTGGCTGACCTCATCTGTTCAAAAATAGGGCCAGTCTCCTCAGTGATGCGTTGAGATTTGTAAGCGGCTGCAGCCACCTCCAGTATTGCAGCTGAGAGAAGACATGAAGCATCCCTTCACTTTAATACTGCTCATCCAAAGTGTTACATGGATTCTCCTTCGTGTGCCTAACCGAGTGAATCGAGTGACCGATAACGAGAGCCTGTTATGGCCTAATCTTGATGACTATGGTTAGTTGGGGCATATGCTGACAGTATTGTGGTGGTCTTAGACCCCTATTCCCCTCAGGTACAACCTCCCGTCGGCCCGATGTGTGTATAATTGTGCTGACTGTGGGGAAATTAGTGTCCTAGTTCTGGCAGGAGAGGGAGTTCATGCTGCTAATCAGTCTTGCAGAAAGGCAGAGGGGCGGGTTCAAGTTTGTGTGTGTGTGTGTGTGTGTGTGTGTGTGTGTGTGTGTGTGTGTGTGTGTGTGTGTGTGTGTGTGTGTGTGTGTGTGTGTGTGTGTGTGTGTGTGTGTGTGTGTGTGTGTGTGTGTGTGTGTGTGTGTGTGTGTGTGTGTGTGTGTGTGTGTGCGTGCGTGCGTGCGTGCGTGCGTGCGTGCGTGCGTGCGTGTGTTCTGAGTGTGAGTGACAACAGGTGGACAACTGCCCCATCCCCTCTGCTGACCAGTAATTAATACCATATAGCATCCGTTAGACTTTGTGTGGCTTAGACTACTTAGTAGGAAATAGCGTTGCCAACAATCGTCTTACTTTAACCCGCTTAATAGCAAGACACGATGATTACTAATAATGTATTCTGTCTGTACTGGATGGATGCATGTGTCACATACTCACATTAGCATACTTAAATCTATGAAATCTTGACAGTTTACTTACCCTTGGATTGGTCTCATGCTGTGTAATACTGAGACGTTGACCACTGAAACATGCCCCCCCCCCTCACACACACACACACACACACACACACACACACACACACACACACACTCAGGCCTCATTCACACGTACCAAACACCAATCAAGCAATGTTTGGTCGTTTTTTTGGGCCACCACAATGCTTTTCCAATGGGAGTGACATGGTTTGATCAAACATTTGTGTTTGATTGCTGATTGCTCCCCCCTCATCAAACAAAAATGTTTGGTCAAACCATGTGACTCCCATTGGAAATGAATTGGGCAGCAATCAGACATCGCACACGGACCGAACATTTGTTGTGTAGGTGTGTACGAAGCCTGAGGCTTCATGGCTTCATGAAGGCCCTACAATGCTTGTAGATGTCAGTTAATTTAGCTTCTCAAATACGTTTGAGAAATTCAATTTAGGTTGATTACAGTTTCAGCAGAGCTTCACTCACATTGAATCATTAGCGAGCATTAGGGGGCACAATTGAATTTCAAGTGATGTTTAGCTCCTGTGGGTCCACAGGATGTTCTTGGCATGCTCATAATTGTTGCTTTATTCTACAGTACCTCACAAACCAATAACAGCTCAGTGGCCTTAGTGGTTAGAGTGTCTGCCCTGGCACTGTAGGTCTGGAGGCGTTCGATCCCCTGCCGGGTCATACAAAACACTGAAAAATGGGACCCAGTGCCTCCCTGCTTGTGCTTGGCACTCAGCATCAAGGGTTCGTTTGGGGTAAGTCCCTGCGACATACTAGCGTCATGTCCAGGAGGTGTAGTGTACTTGTACATCAAGCTGACTCATGCTAAGATAACAGGAGATACAGTCAATTGTAGCCACTAGCCAGTCCATGGGTTTTTCCAAAATGTAACCTCTTTAGACGTTTAGAATTTTGTAGGCCTATAGAGGGTACTAATTAATTATTATGAGTACACATCAAGTGCACTCACACAGAGGGTAACAGTATAATCCATGGAGCAGTGCCCTGTATCTAATCAGGTGTAGTTAATCAGTGCTACAGTGTAAAGCAATAAAAATATATTGACTGGATTACAATAAAGTAAAATAATATTGCAGAGAGAGAGGAAAAAATGCCACAAGGGCATAATAATTCAAGTCAGGGCACTCAAGGTAGATTTGCAATTAAAAGGCCTTTATTTTACATCTGGGCTAGTTTTACTTTCTCTTGATCATGGATTAGTAATTCACTAATGACCGCTATAGATTGTTTATTTAACTTCTTCTCTACTGTTGCCTCTTACTGGGGCACACAGAACATTCTGAAGATCTTCTGCAGACAATAACAGTAAACATCAGGATGCTGCATGTGTCTAGTTTGGAAAGACAAGGCACTGAGAAAAAGGTCCCTGTAGTCCCCCTTCAGACCCCACAATCAGGATTAAAGCCATTTCTCTCTTTTGCGAGCAAAGCCTTCATTAGCTGTGACAAGGCAGTTTCACATCAATGGGATTAGAACAGCCCCCTAATGGGTTTACTCTTACTGCTCCAGGAAGACAAAGGAACAATAGATGCCCCGCCGCAGGTTCACCTTGAGTTCTCAGTCAGAATGTATACTTCTAATGTCCCGGCCATGCTCTCAGCTATGTTGTGCACACACAATGCCTGTGACCCTTCAATTTCTCCGACTAACCTTATCTGTCCTGATTAGCTCTAGCTCTGCTGCCTCTCACACTCGCTGTCACTTCTCAATGAGCACTGTTACGTTGTCTCTGTCCAGTTACACGCGTGTGCCTTGTCAATCATGCCTCATCAGCGGTCTGCTGTTGTTCAGTACACTCTTTGGATGTCAGGTTTCACATGTCTTGCCCGATGAAGGTCTTGCGACTGAAACATTGCACAGATTCAAATAGCTTATAATAGAAGTGTGTGGGTCGGATTCTGTTCTTTTTTCACAGAGACTTTTATAGATGTTGTTGTATGTATGTATGTTTCAGTGTATATATCTCTTACAACGCTCACGGACAACAAGACATGGAACTGTAGTTCAGCTGTGGCTGCTGACAAAAGGCAATTGTATTATTGTGATCACTCTTTCTCCCTCTGTACCCATTCTTCTAAAAACACCAACAGATGGCCTTTTCACAGTCCTAAAGCTGTGCTTTGCTTAACACTTTATGTAGATAAATGTCAACTTGAAAATGGAGCGATGAATATTCTGAGTGAGATTAAATCTTTTAATCTGTATATCCCTGTAATATAAAAAGCCATGGAAATTAATGGCTGTGCTCAGAATAGTGCTTGCTGTAAAACAGACAGAACCATTACAGTCGTAATGATGAAACCATCTTTGGGATTCATTTAGATTTGCCTCGCCATTATTAAAACTCACAGGAGGAGAGGTTATGGAAATATGAGTATTAGTCCTTGTCCCCATGGAGCACTCATCAGACCTCAGCCCTGCTTTATGAACACATTTAACTGTGGCCATTTTGGCAGGCATGCAGAGCTGATGATGATGATTGATACAGGATACTTTAAAACAATGTTTTTTCATTCCAAAATACATAAATAGTAACAGTAATAGTATAGCCCCAAACTGCACACAACACAGGCATCTTTCTCACTGGAGTTATGGCAAATTGCCAGGACCAATATGGCAACAGCATTGATGTAGGATCCAGCGGCCAATGCAGTGTCTACGTATATTGATTATGTCTATGCTTTTTTTTTGTCCCACAATTTTGTAACCCATTTTTCACCCCTGTGTCAATCATCCTGTGATGTGATCCTGGGCTCTACACACCCTCCGCCAACCTAGGGAGAGCAACGGACTTAACTCATGCTTCCTTCATGCTTGAGTGTCCAAGTTGCTCCTTTACACCTGACAGGGGGGAGTTTCCCTGGTTGGACGTAGCGTGTGGAAGGAGCACGTTATTCCAACCAGTTCCTTTCCCCTCCATCAGGCGCCCCGGCTGGCCAGGGGGAGGCAGTTTAGAGACCAGGATTACTGCATGTTTTTGTGAGGGTACCTACCCTAGGGGACACGGGGAGAACATGCAAACTCCACACAGATTATGTCTATGCTTACAAAGTAGAAGGGGAAACAAAACACATGGCATGACTAAGATGATTTCTCACCAATTTTGAGGCTACAGTAGACTTCGTCATGATTATGTCCCTCGCCGAAAATAACTGAAAAATGCAACATGTTTTCTTACTGTAAATCCTCTGTAAATGTCTGAGAAGTGGCTATTAGAGACGGCAACTCTTAGAATGGCACTTACTACTATGTATTTCTGGCAGTATTAGCATAGAAATTATGACCATATTTTCCTTAATTGCTTAAATCTAATAAAAGTAGCTGATATACAGTACATGTAAAACATCTATAGACTATAAGCACTCAAAACAAGTGTTATGCTATTATTATTTTAACTGCAGGGAAAACCAGGACTATTGGTAGTGAATGTTGAAAACCATGAGAATCTTTAGTTTTTTTTTTTCTTTCTTTTTTTCTATACATTTTTATCCCACGATTTTGTAACCCAGTTTTCTTTTCACCCAGTGCCAAATATCGAATGTAATCCTGGGCGCTACACTTCCTCTGCCAACCTGGGGGGGCAGCGGACTGACCTCATGCCTCCTTCTATGCATGAGGAGTCCAAGCTGTTTTAGTTTGAGAGATATTTCTCGGGACTCGTGAAGTACGAGCGCCATGGTTAAACTTCAGCCTGTGTTTAATTGGGACTGCTACATTCACAGAGCAAACGTGTACATAAACGTTCAGATTTAAAATATAAAGTGCTCACCCAAGGTGCCATGCACGCGGATGTTAGCATTTTCTAACATCCGTGGCACCTTGGGTGAGCACTTTATATTTGAAATCAGAAGGTTTATGCAATCCCAAAAAACAGGCTGAAGTTGAACAATGACTGTTATGATTATGATAGTCATGTTTCCGTGCTGTAGGACACCCAGCTTGAAACCAGGACAATCCAGGACAATCATGGAACATCTGGTCACGACTCACTCTACATTAGTATTGTGGTGGTTATTGTCTCACAACACCACCTAGCCCCGATACGTTCCCTCAGTCACTACGCTCATTCTGTAGCCCCGATACGTTCCCTCAGTCCCTACGCTCATTCTGTAGCTCCGAGATGAGGTCACAAATACAAGCCCGATCCCTTTGTGTTTCAGAAACGGCGGTTTCCACAACTTACGCTGCTTACCCTTTTCTGCAGATTGTATCCAAAAGTGAAGGTCTGTTAACGAGCTAAACTAAATTTCATTTAGGAGTGGCCAAGAAAATCCAAGTTGTGGCATGAATGAAACAAGCGTTTAAATCGGTTGTTGTCTCCACCAGGCCGAAGGCATGTGGGGAGAGTATGTTTTGCACTCCGTCCGTCCGTTTGTGTGTCCGTCCGTCCGTCCGTCCGTGTGTCCGTGACAGGCTAATCTCGGCCACCGTTAACCCGGTCGATGCCAAATTTTGCACACACACTCCCTGGATGCCAACGATGAACCTCTGCCCCAAACTTTCCAGAACGGCCTGTTATAGCGCCACCAAGAGGCCGCTTTGTGCAAAAACTTCACCGTTAACCCGGTCGATGCCAAATTTTGCACACACACTCCCTGGATGCCAACGATGAACCTCTGCCCCAAACTTTCCACAACGGCCTGTTATAGCGCCACCAAGAGGCCGCTTTGTGCAAAACAAGTTTTTGCACATTCACCTACAGATTTTGTCCAAACATCACGCAAATTGCTACACAGTCTCTCTAGAGCCATTCAACGAAACGGGTCTTTCAGATTTATCACACTCCATCCTGATTGGTTAAGATTGGCTTCCAAAGTTCACAGGAGTGCTCAGTTTCAAACAAAATGCTGCAAATCATGAACACATCGCGTGATTTCCGTGAAATTGTGCACCCACATTCCCACTAGGCCGAGGACGAAATGCCACATGAACAATTTTAACTCAGCCTCAAGGTGGCGCTATAACTGGCCGAAAAGTGTTTTTACCTCTAACTGCACGGATCTGTGGATAACCTGGTGGAGACCTGTGCCCGGAAGGGCACTTTTTCTAGTTTAGTTTGTTTTTCAAGGAAGGACGTTGAAAAGCTTTAGCGCCTCCCCGGCACAACTCCCCTGGTTGAATGTGGAATTAGATTTTCCAACTGACTTCAGTTCAGCACAACTTCCTTGAAAAACATGGAAGCGGCTGACTAAACAACTGATTTTAAACGCTTGTTTCATGCCACAACTTGGATTTTCTTGGCCGTTCCTAAATGAAATTTAGTTTAGCTTGTTAACAGACCTTCACTTTTTGGATACAATCTGCAGAAAAGGGCAGCATAAGTTGTGGAAACCCTGCATGCGCCGTTTCTGAAACACAATGGGAGGGCTTGGATTCGTGACCTCATCTCGGAGCTACAGAATGACTAAACACCACCTGACTATACCTTTGTTTAGCATGGCAAGCTTTGAGGGAGTATAGGCTGGAGTGAGTCACGTATACACCACAGTGAGTCACACTGCTTATAAGAGTTTTGATGCTGGTGTTGCGCAGTGTTTGGTATAGTGATCTGAGCCATAACTCTGCTCTGTGTTGGTTCACGTGTTTCAACCCTCAAATGGCCCACTTTCTGCAAGACTCCCTGCCTTGGGAGACTGGGACTTTGGAATTCAGCATTAAAGAAGTGTGTGTGTGTGTGTGTGTGTGTGTGTGTGTGTGTGTGTGTGTGTGTGTGTGTGTGTGTGTGTGTGTGTGTGTGTGTGTGTGTGTGTGTGTGTGTGTGTGTGTGTGTGTGTGTGTGTGTGTGTGTGTGTGCGCGTGTGTGCGTGTGTGTGTGTGACTGTGTGTGTGACTGTGTGTGTGTGTGACTGTGTGTGTGTGACTGTGTGTGTGTGTGTGACTGTGTGTGTGTGACTGTGTGCACAATTTGCACGCAATCTGTTTCTGTGGTTCTTAATCTTGGTGGCAGGTTCAGGGATTAGCTCGCTGTGCCCATAACTTCACTCCAGTCACTATGAGCAAGAAATAAAGGTCTTGGTGTGCTCATCTCACCAGGCCTCGCAGACAGAGGTCTAAAAATAATACAGCTCTTTCAATTAGCTCCTCTCTGGCTCTTTGAAATGAGCAGCGAAGTGGACAGGGTCAGGGTATTCGGCGAGACTTAAGGGAGGACTGTCCCACCTCCTGACTCTGAGAGTGTAAAAACTGACCAGTAATTCACTCTTCAAGCATGTGTTGCTTGCTGGCAATATCAGATTTTTAAACTACGTACATACTGTGAAGTGTAAATTGCAACAATTCTTTTCAGCAACAGAATGTGGTGCAATAGATTATAAATCTACAGTTCAGACACTCTGGAATCTATGTGTACCTTTCCAGGGGCCCCTTTTATTGCATGATGTCCTTTGTTGAGATGTTTGAGTGTGATTGCGAGTGGGGGTGTGGTCGTTTGAGGGGTGCTGTTTTATCTTTTTGATAGATGGACAGATGTCCAGGGAGTAAATCCCTGTGAGCCTTTTCATCAAACAAAACCTCTCTGCCCCAGGGACTACTAAATTCTAAAAGTAATTGAAATATTATGTTGTTTTAATAAGAAATGCACAAGTATGTACAGCTGTATCTGTGTACAAGTCCTATACTTTGTTGTACAACAAAAATAGCTAATCTACAAACTCACAACGTGAACGTGATGCGCTGTAAGCTATCTGCTGGTTAGGGTGTTTTTTATAAAAAAATAAGTGGGCACCGGCATCAGACACATCCTATGGTTACTGGTGCTGCTAGACCATAGACTGTACAAAATATGGACAAAGCGTTCGCCGGGTCTAACATGGACGTAAAATGAAGCCTGTTATTCCTGCACTGTAAGTCGCCATCTTTCTAGATCCGTTTGGTACCAGCTGGCCATTGGCTGGCTCCGTTTTGGACCAGCTGGCCATTGGCTGCCCAGACAACGAGGCGGGACTTCCCCCCTTCTTCTCAGTTGGTTTTTATTTTGACTCGAGTGGGAGGGGAATCCCGATCATAGACTGTAACGGTAGCCACGCCCCTCAGAACATATGCGATGTTTTTTTTTCTTTATGGTCATTTTTCTAATTAATGGGACCATAATTTTCCAAAAAGAATATTAGGACATTAGAAATGAGACTTTAAACTAGTGACTGGAAGAAGAAAGTATTCATGACCATGTTTATTAAGGTAATACAGTCTAGGTGAAGTTGGGCCAAAATACATGGGCCTCTATGGAGCTATGGGGCTTTTTGGGTCCAGTCCAGCGCCACAACAGGTTCATTATATGAACTACCGATTTCAAATGAGGCTTCACGAAATATCTGGCTGACTGCCCCCCTGTGCTAGACCCTATGGTGCTGCTAGACCCTATGGTGCTGCTAGACCCTATGGTGCTGCTAGACCCTATGGTTACTGGTGCTGCAGCTAGACCCTATGGTGCTACTAGACCCTATGGTTACTGGTGCTGCAGCTAGACCCTATGGTGCTACTAGACCCTATGGTTAGGGTGCTGCTAGACCCTATGGTGCTGCTAGACCCTATGGTTACTGGTGCTGCTAGACCCTATGGTGCTGCTAGATCCTATGGTGCTGCTAGACCCTATGGTGCTGCTAGACCCTATGGTTACTGGTGCTGCTAGACCCTATGGTGCTACTAGATCCTATGGTGCTGCTAGACCCTATGGTGCTACTAGATCCTATGGTGCTGCTAGACCCTATGGTGCTGCTAGATCCTATGGTTACTGGTGCTGCTAGACCCTATGGTGCTGCTAGATCCTATGGTTACTGGTGCTGCTAGACCCTATGGTGCTGCTAGACCCTATGGTGCTGCTAGATCCTATGGTTACTGGTGCTGCTAGACCCTATGGTGCTGCTAGATCCTATGGTTACTGGTGCTGCTAGACCCTATGGTGCTGCTAGATCCTATGGTTACTGGTGCTGCTAGACCCTATATGGTTAGGGTGCTGCTAGACCCTATGGTTACTGGTGCTGCTAGATCCCGCAAGATTGTGTTGCTGGGACAGAGAAATAATATAATTTGTATCTGAGGAGCGGCCAAGAAATCATGCATTAGTTAGCAGGACCCTGCTGAGACTTTGTGGTCAGTGTTTAAATGTGAACCTAATGTAGGCTAAGTTCTTAAACACAGCGATAATCTGTATCGCTGTGTTCACGTTCACGTTCACTTCCCGTCTCATAAAAGGCATCCGCCCACTTCGCGCAGATATACGGGAAGTAAAGCGGAGATGGCATTGTCTTGCTATTTCCGTCTTGGGCTGAAGGGGAAGGAGGAGGAATGGCAGATGACCACCTCAGTAGTCAGTCCTCCTGGGCTAAGTGAACGCTGGTTGAAATATTCATGTGTGCTTACCCGAAATTATGACAGCCCTTACACAAGGCAGGAACATCTTTTTCATTTGATATGATGGACTCGGTATTTGCGAAGGCTAATTCATGATTTGTCGCACAACCATGTTGCTCACCTAAATTGACATATTTACAATTGAAGTATATATGCAATTTATATCAGGCGAGGCTCTTTTAAAGAGTGAATCTAAATTAAGATTGAGTGTACATATAGCCTCGGTCCCAGCCTTACTCATCTGCAAAGAGAAAAAGCCTGGTCACAACCTATATATATATATTTATATTCAATAACTTAGCCATGAGTTCTCACAGATGTGTACCCAGATATTGTAGGTTATTAACTTATTATTATCCCCCCCCCCCCCAAAATAAATAAATAAATAAATAAATGAATGAATGAATAAATGTTACATCTAAAAAAAGAAGAAGAAGAAGAAACAAAGATAATGTGCTCCCCCCCCCCCCCCCCGCTTGGAGAGCCTAAAATGGCCTATGGGTGCTTTGTTAAACTGTGGATAACTTAGTGCAGGGGTGGGAAACTTTGACGATGGAGACGAGAGGGCCACTACATTTTCACTACAAGCTCAAGCACAGTGCGACGCGTTTTGAGCTTGTAGATCAGCTATTTTCTATTGAAATCCTGAAAAGTATTTTTTTTATTTAATTTCAAATGCATTTAGTTATAGTTATGTTAACTTTATGAATTAAATACAAATACATAAAAAAAAGACATTAACATTTTAATACTAGTAATTAGCTGAAATCAATAATTTATCAATGTTCGGATATTAACCTGCAGGCCACATTAAGTGATGGTGGGGGCCGCATGTGGCCCCCGGGCCGCCAGTTGCCCATGTATGATTTAGCAGCACCAGTACCCATAGGGTCTAGCAGCTAGACCCTATGAGTACCAGTGTTGTTTTTGGCATCGAATTTCTATTTTAGTTTTAGTCTTTGTCTTTTGAATAGTTTTCATTTAGTTTTAGTCACATTTTAGTCACCCGGAATGTTTTATTGTTAGTCTAGTTTTAGTCGACTAAATGTCATAAGATTTTAGTCGACTAAATCTACAGGTGATTTAGTCGACTAAAATGTATTTTGGCGGGCCGAAATAGCCGATCTACAAGCTCACAACGTGTCGCGCTGTGACACGTTGTGAGCTTGTAGATCGGCTATTTTCAGCATGCAACCAAGTGTAAAATGACTTATACTGGATATCTTGTCCAGTAGTCCCTTCCTAACATTTTAGTCTAGTTTTTATTTGTTGACGAAATTGTCAGTACATTTAGTCTTAGTTTTAGTCATCATAGATAGTTTTCATCTAGTTTCCATTTAGTTTTCGTCAGTGGAAAAGGGTAGTCGACGAACATTTTTCGTCTTAGTTTTAGTCGACGAAAACAACACTTCGTTACTGGTGCTGCTAGACCCTATGGTTACTGGTGCTGCTAGACCCTATGGTTACTGGTGCTGCTAGACCCTATGGTTACTGGTGCTGCTAGACCCTATGGTTACTGGTGCTGCTAGACCCTATGGTTACTGGTGCTGCTAGAGTCTGGATATAGCTAGTACCGTTTTAGAGACCTAGATGACACATAAAAGGCTACAAAGAACTTAGCATGGGCTAACCATGATGAATTATAGCACTTATCTATAGCATACATTGAGTGACAAACAAACAATACTAAGTCCAGATGTGTTGATTGACAGGTACTTTAATTGCTCTAACATATATACGTTGCAAAGTAACCTATCACTGAAATATTCATGAAGGTGTAGAGGGGGAATTTACTGTACATTGATCTGTTATCCTGGAATACAGTATTCTGCCTGCACGCACACACGTAGCATATGTGTGTGAGAGAGAGAGTGAGAAAATGTCTATCATAATTTGTTTGCATGAGTTCCCCTCAGTCTGCTAGAGTTGTTTGGCATTCATCTGCACTTTGGCTCACAATCAGCACAGCAGATATCAAAACATTTCAAAGGTCATCATCCTTCATTTCCAGAGAGTGAAACGTACAGGGATGACATAAGGAGACAGAGCACGTTGCCTTCCTTCCGGGTAGCTGTGTGAGGTTGTGTTGTTTGGAATGGGTTTTTTAGATGCAAAACCTTTCATTAAAGCACTGGGAACCTTCTCTCTCTCTCGCACACAGGTTGAATTATGAATGCTGTGTTATTTGTTTACTCTCTGTCAGACTGAGAGGTGTGAATTATTCATTTAACAGCAGGGTAGGACACAGGCATACTGTAGGTAACATTAAAACAGTGCACTGCAACATCACCATGGATATGAGAACTGTACATACAAATAATATTGGACCCTCAGTGAGATTATTTTCGTTTGTTTTATTATCTATTCTAAGTTCTAACCCAAGAAAAGAAAAAGCCAAGAAAGAACATTTCAACATTATAATTATTATATTTATTGTTTTACCAATCCTTCCATTTAGTTCCATTTAAACATTATTCAGAGATCAACTTTTTCAAATGTTTGGGGTCTACTCCCCACCCCAGATATTTTTTTAATTGCTTGATTCAATATTTAGATATTACATATTCATAAGACCTGCCTTATATAAACGTATATACCATTACTATATAAACCCAATGTAACTTCAAACATTTTAACCACATTATTAGATTAATTTACTGTAAGTCTAACATTAAAAATGATCCCAAACATGTTTGAAAGTGAAATATTCCTTTAACACTGATTGAGTGAGTGTTGGTGTAAAGCCCAAAGCACACCAAAGGGTCGAGACGGGATGAGACGGTTTTAGCGTTCGTCCCAGCGGTGTGATATAATAATAATAATAATGGATTTTATTTATAATGCACTTTACATTCCTCGGAATCTCAAAGTGCTACAGTAGGCATTAGGCAAAAATATGAAACAATAGGTAACAATAGATATGTCCTGTTGCACGTGGACCCAAGTCGACCCAAGTCGACCCAAGTGATTCAACTGGTTAAATTCAATTGCCCAAAACCACACCAATGGGTCACCATGCATCTACTCCCAACCATTTTGTTGCAAGGAGTTGCAACCAAACGGAGGAGTTAAGACCGTGTTGGACGACGTGTTATAATTTGTCTCTGTTTCCTACCATTTGTTTCATATCACCAGTCCTGAGAGATGACTTCCGACAGGCTCCAGTTGATGTGGTGGTGGCAGCGGGTGAGCCTGCTGTGCTGGAGTGCATCCCCCCTCGTGGTCACCCCGAGCCCACCGTTTCCTGGAAGAGGAATAATGCCCGTGTCAGTGCCAAGGATGAGCGGATCTCTGTGAGTTCACATCACCTAAAAAGACATGGCCTGAAAATACAGTTCTGCATTTTGAAAACATGCCATTGTGATTAGAGCAATGCTATACCAGCTGACACCAAGGAAAAGTAAAGCCAATTTTTTTATTTTTTTTTAACCTCTACCGTAACCGTTAGTAAAGTAAAGTATGTATACATATTGTGCTGATGGTCACTGCCGCTTTTCAGATGCGTGGGGGAAAACTGATGATCTCTCACACCAGGAAAAGTGATGCTGGCATGTATGTCTGTGTGGGCACCAATATGGTGGGAGAGAGAGACAGTGATCCTGCAGAGCTGGTGGTGTACGGTAAGTCATATCTTCTATAACTTTACCATAATTATGTTATTTAGATTTGATTTAGCTTAGTTGGATGCTTAATCTGACCTTACATTTAGCTAGTCTCTCTAAATATGAGAATATATTGTAAATTGTAAATTGTTATTTATACGTTAAATATAGATATGTTAAATCAATACAAATTGAGCATGCATTACATTTAAATTGTTAGTCTGTATTGTGTACAACTGTAGTTTGTGTGTGTGTGTGTGTGTGTGTGTGTGTGTGTGTGTGTGTGTGTGTGTGTGTGTGTGTGTGTGTGTGTGTGTGTGTGTGTGTGTGTGTGTGTGTGTGTGTGTGTATGTGTGTGTGTGCGTTTCTGCGTGTGCATGTATCTCCGAATGTACGCATGCCCGTACATATCTGTGCATCTTGTAAATCATGTTTCCATCACTGCAGAGCGTCCCGTGTTGCTGCGGAGACCAGTGAACCAAGTGGTAATGGAGGAAGACACCGTTGACTTTGTGTGCGATGTCCATGGAGATCCCGCCCCCACAGTGCGGTGGCGCAAAGAGGAAGGGGAGCTACCCCGGGCGAGGTACAAATGGGCAGACATTTAGTATCTGTGGTGTCTGATATGTTAACAAACTGACAGAATTATGGATATATACACTACTAATGCAAAATCAGGAGTGTTCATTTACTCTGGGAGTGTACAAATAACTTGTAAGGGTCCATTTGGTTATATTTGGACACTCCCAGAGTTAAATTATCACTGAGGACTTCACTATGCGTATATTCACCAGAGATGAATTCTGAGTCAGAGTAAAGGATGTGGCCTAGAAAGCGTAGAGAATAATTACCTAATAATTCATGTCTGTCTACCAGGTGATGCAGATTCACTAATGAAAGACTAGAGAGGATGCATTAGTTAGCAGGAGGACCCTCCTGAGACTAAGCAACTTTGTGGTCAGTGTTTAAATGTGAACCTAATTCTAAGTTCTAAGTTCTTAAACTTAGTGTGAGCTCTTTGGTGACTACTGAGGAATCTTAATTTAGGTGTGGCTGCAAAGATGTCCACATTTGAGAAACATGCAGACTCACACAGAAAAGGACCATTTCCAAAGATAATAATAATAATAGCTTGAATGTATATAGCGCCTTTCATGGACCCAAGGATGCTGTACAAAATGAACAACCAACAAACAAACAACCAAGCAAACAAAAAACAAAACAACAAACAACTATATGCCATAATCCTGAGAGAATACGTATATTTTCAAGGCAGCCTTAGAAGAGTCCAGTGTTGGAGCATGGCAAATCTCTATTGGGAGAGAGTTCCACAGGGTGGGGGCTGTCCCCCAAGGTTCGCTTGTTTGTTTTGGGTTTGTTTTGAGTGTCAACCAATTATGGTGAATTGAAAAAATGGCATGGGCTACACTTACAATTTTCAGGACATTGTTGAACAAGTATTCTTGTAAATATACAGTATTGTTCTTGACACCTTGTTCTTCACTTTCTGCCTCCCAGATTTGAGATCCGGAATGACAATAGCCTGCGCCTGTTCAAAGTACGACAGGAAGATGAGGGCACGTACATGTGCACGTCTGAAAACAGCGTGGGCAAGACAGAGGCTACAGCCATGCTGCAGGTCCATGGTAAGAAGCGCATAATAATACATATTGCCAAAGCATATATACTGTACCAAGCTTATGTGAACAGCAGCGAGCACAGGCACAAATACCCTTAGAGAGAGGCAAAAACGTCCTTGTTTAGATGAAGGCAAGTTCATGCATAAGTCGTTCACTGCAAAACTACTATGCTTCTACCGATTTCCTGGTCAAGGCTGGCTTGTGTGTGTGTGTGTGTGTGTGTGTGTGTGTGTGTGTGTGTGTGTGTGTGTGTGTGTGTGTGTGTGTGTGTGCGCGCGCGTGCGTGGTGTGACTGTGTGTGCGTGCGTGCATGAGCAGTGGTTCTGCCATGCCGGAGCTTAATGCTAAACCATATGGATTACTCTATCCGACAGATGTTTGGAAGATAGTGTACTTTAACACACTGCCAGAGAGCAGTCACACACAGTATTAATAAGACATCACTTTCTCTCTCTTTCTGTCTGACTGTCTGCATGTCTCTCTGTCTGTCTCGATCTGTCTATCTCTCTCCCTCTCTCTTCCTCACACTCGCACAAACACCATACACACAAGCATGCATCTCTTGTCTATTTCTACAGTATGTCTTTTTGCCTTTGCTTTAGTCGTCTGGGTTAACCTCATCCTCCATTGCTTTTATCACTCCATATCCATCTCCTTCCGCTCATCTGCTGTCGGGTCGCAGAGGCAGCAGTTCCAGCAGAGAATCCCAGACTAACCTTTCTCTGGCGAGACTTCCCTTTACCTTATCGGCCAGCTCTAACTTGGGGATCCTGAGGCGTACCCAGGCCAGCATGGAGACAATCTCCCCTGTGACCGTGAAAACCTTCTCAGCTCACCAAACTATAAACCCTCTCTGTTCTAGTGATAATAAAAATAAATACCAAATAAAGAATAGGATCGAATCCCTCCAGGAGTTTGGTTCCAGAGCCCCTGCTGTGCATAAAGAGAAGTGATGCTCAACATGCCCAAGGCCATCATCTGCCGCCCAGGTCTCTCCTCCGCCACCTTCACTGTCTGGCTGCGCACTAGACGGTTCTTAATCGGTCTTGGACCCAAAGGATGGAAAAACATCTACTTCTCTTTTTCGGTCTGTGCCTGACTGAGCTCTGTGGATGACCCGGCCATCAGACGCTTTCTCTGGGCAGGGTAGCTATGCTTTTAGCCATTCTTAGTCTGGCCTGAGACCAATTTGACCATGCCAGCCTCCAGACAACACAGCTCCCAGATTCATTGGGACACACAAAACTCTCCTACGCGATAATGTGATGGTTTTCCTTTTTAAATCAGTGTGTAAATTAAATCTGTACAGTGTGCATTAGCAAGTGCTTTGCTGTTCTGTGTGTTTAATTCCATTCCATGCCGTTCCAGCTGTTCCAGCTTTGTTGTTGTGTGTTTTATACATGTAATGTTCCATCCCTCACCATAATGTGGAAGCACAAACCAAACCAAAATATTAAATCAAATGTATCAAATAAATAAATAATTAAATATATCAAACAAATATCAGATCAACCACAAGGTTAGATTTTCCACCAGTTATTAAGCGAGCAGCGTGCCTGTTGTTGCAGTAAGGCATTAGGCTTCAGACACTTATGTGCACCAGATTAAGCTTGGGTATCAAACACATCTGGTGTATTTACTCGTATTATGAAAAGATTGTTTAGGAAGAGTTTGATACCATGTAAATGTGAATCCCTAAGTAGTGAAATGCAGATGGTATAGGCTGGAGAATTACATTGAAATATATGAATCCCTTTCCATTTAACAATTGTACATTATGTAAAAAAAAATCACTCGTGGGGAGAGATACAAATTAATTGCTCCATCTTTCCCTCTGACTGACTGACTGACTACTACTACTACCTACTTGGCCCCTAGCTCTCTATGCAAATGAGCCTCATTGCAAAAATAAAAGTCAAATCATGCAGTCAGACTGAAATGCTAAACTGAAGGGGTATCACTGCTAGAATTTATGATCATGGCAGCAGTGATTGACACCAGGTGAATTAAGGCATCGTCATGCAAGCCGTGCTGAGTAGAAGGGTGGTCAAGCTCATTTTAGGTTGCAGGCCGGCAGGCAGGTAGGTGGTCTAAAGTCTAAACTAAGGATTCCTTTGTGTCTGTGTGTGCGACTGTGCATGCTGCACAGACTGAAAGGCACAACATCTCAATTTGTGGTATATAGTGGTTTGTAGTTTGTTTGACTGCCTCACTGAGAAAATAAAATACCAGCAAGATGCCTACCAAGTGGCATTGTGTATTTTCAGGCTTTTGCTATACATAACAACAACTCGGAACCACCTCCACAATCAGCATTTCTTCTTACCACATGGATAATTGCAATCATAGAAAACAAGGGAAAATTGCACTCAGCTGCTGGACCTTGAGACAGGGTAGATAGTGGGTGCAAGTGATACACAAGCCACAAGGACAACGGGGTGGCTCCTGTTCTTTGTGAATTCGCCCCTTAGAATGTCACAATGGACCGGTCTGAGTTCAAAACCAAAACAAATCAAATATACTTTCTCCTGAGGTGACCGGATGGCCAAGTGGTCAGGGTGGATATCATATACAGTAACAAATCACAAATTCCTCGATCAGCGAGTATCTGATTAGATTCCCGGACGGACGGATGGACGGACCAGTTGCTGCATGTCAAACAAAGGCTTAAGAACCCGCCCTCGCGCCCCAAAATAACATGTCTCCTCATATCAAGCCGACAGTCTGTAGCTCTACTCAGAGTCAGACCTTAACTCAAAACAACTAAGTGAATTTAATGAGGATGGCATTGCATTGAACTGTGATGATGTGCATGCTCAGGGAAAAGGAGATGCACTACTCAATAATGTGACGAGGAGCAGGAAGATTTATCACACTATATGGTCATAGTTCAGCCTCTGAGGATGGCTATAAACAGTGTGTTTCATCAATAAAGATATGGTGTAACTCAGTGGTTATTGATCAAGCAATGGAATGATTATGCATTTAGAATGCTGGACCCTATGCCGGCTCCAAACAAAGGTGGTGATGATGATGATGATGATGTAACAAATGTGCATTGTTTCCAGCACAGCACATTACATCCAGGGATGTTTAGTGCCGTGCCGTGCCGTGCCCCTTATGGCATTAGGCTAAAGATACTTCCACAGCCTCCGTGTTGCACCTAATGTAACAGCAATGTAAAAGACCTGTGCAGAGGATGTACTGTAACTGGCACTGCAGTATAATAGTAGTACACTACACGGTTTGGTTCTTTCTGCAGGTGAAAGCATCTAATTGATGTTTTTGGTTCTTTTCGTCTCTATAGTACCACCACAGATTACTATGAAGCCCCGTGATCAGATTGCCACCCAAGGGCGAAGCATCACCTTCGAGTGTGGGACCTCAGGAAACCCACCACCAGCCATATTTTGGCAGAAAGAGGGGAGCCAGGTAAGAGGGAGTGCATTGGAATAGTGCATTGGTGACCTAGAGATTAGAGGAGCGTGCTCTTGATCAGTAGGCTGTCGGTTCAGGAAAGATCTCACTTGTGTGAAGTGAGGGTCTCCTTTGTTTTCTTTTGTACGTCACGGGGGGCATGTTTAAAGCAAACATAAAAGGTCCATACTTGGCTGCCACGGGGGAAATCTGAAATCCATATGTTGGAGGGGCGGGCGGGCTGCCACCCCTCAAAAATGAAGAGTAATGAGGAAGTGAATGAGCAACACTCACCCCTCCCTCAATGCCCACCTTTGAATTACCCTAGCAAGGAACATGACACCAACTGCTCCAGTGGAGCTGCTCAGTAGTTAAGACTGTGGTTGCACTGTACTGGGTAGTTCCCTGGTGTAAATGTGTGTAATTGAACAAGTGTGACTGTTGCTGAAAACAGTGCCACTGCCAACGGGCAGCATGAAGAAAATAAATCTGAAAAATGAAGCTCTGGCTTTCTGATCACTCACAGTCACAGTCTGATTTAGACATGATACACCCGATTAATTCAATTAATGGCAATTAAATACATGGTAGAACAGAACATTTGCCAGCTAGGACTGGAAATGAGGGCATTTGGGGTAAAGCCTAAACTAGAACCACTGCACTAATTAGAAAAGCATGAATTATAGATTGAAACAAGAAATTATTACATAGTCATATTTGTAGCGTTTCCTTTTTTTTTTGGTAACGTGTATGTTTCTCTATCACAACCTGGCAGCCGTTGTTTTCGTTCGCTTGCAACGTTATTTTGTTGGTTGTGTCTTGTTATGGCATAACATTAGCCGCTGTTGGGTTGTCAGCCGATCCGGTCCGCGTTGCAGTGACTTCCGCGGTGCGTGTGTCATAGCTTAGGAGGCAGCTAATCATCACGCTACTACGCGATTGGCTACACAAGTGATTCAGACTCCCATTGGCTTAGGGGGCAGTCAATCATGACTAGATCGCTAATAAAAATGGGCCTGTTGTATGTCAGATTTCACCTGACAAAAATAATCCTGTCCACAAATGAATTCCTCATGTGAATGATGTCTTTGGACATCGAGGTCAAAATTCCTGGTTTGTTTTGGTTATTCTCTGTTTATGTTCCAACCTTGTTTATGTTATTTTTGTGGGGAATTATTCAAACACACATTTGTAAGGGTTTAATATAACCTTTTCCAACATTCTTCATTGCCCACAGACACAATGGTCCTGATTCTTCAACGCGCTTCCGCTTATATATTGACGTGACGCTAGCGGAAAGGCATTTACGTGGATTTCCCACATTAATTTGGAATTCATGAAAATGGCCGTGAACTTGACGCTGTCTTTGGTTCGTCGGAAACTCCACTAAATCCTCCGCCACCTCTTTAGGTGGCGGAGAAATTTGCGGAAGCATACACTTGCATATAGATTTATTCAGAAGGCTTTAGTCTTCATGCTGAATCAATAAATAGTCCCCAAATCTCAGATAAAATATGTAGGCATGTGCCCCCAACATATTGGTCGATCAGCACATAAAAAAACGATATATATATATATATATAGGCCTATATATATAAAAGCCGAGTGCACTTGTATGCCTAGATGCATGCATTCTAGAGGCAAGTTAGCCTATAGAGTCCCATAAGGAAACTGCCCCTGCAAGCCCCGACACCTTTTATTTTATTTATTAGGATATTTCTATAGCATGCCATGCGCGATTGCGCTGCTCACTGGACAGCCTTCTCTAGGCTACTCGCAGTGCAACCGTGCAACGCGTTGTGAGCTTGTAGATCGGCTCTCGCGGACTGCATGTTAAAAAACAAACTCACAATTATAATAAGAACATAGGCCTACACTTATCTGCATTTTGCACTGTACGAATCTAACGTTGTTTCGGTGTGTGTGTGTGTGTGTGTGTGTGTGTGGGGGGGGGGGGGGGGGCAGACAGCAGCGTGCTGCCGATCCGATTCACATTGGAAAATGAATAGGGCTAATTAGCCCTATATAAAAAATAGAAGACCACATTTATAGCCTAATGAATGCAGCGTGTTTGAAAGTCGGCCAGTCATATCAGTTTTAAACCAGCTCACCTCCACTCGTGAACATGACGGACAGACAGACAGAATTTATAATAATGTATATTGATATTGATCACATGGATGCCACACACAGAATAGTTTAACTCACTGGATAAACTCACTGGATTATAATTTCTTCAGACAAGAGGATCCCAGGCCTACGAGGTAGGCCTATAATATATTTACTTATGAATGTATGGGGCTATGGGCTACTGTTCTTTATCGCGCAACAGTGTCGAGGGCCCATGCAGCCCCCCTCCCTCTCTCGTCTCTCTCTCTCTCTCGCTCTCTCTGAAAAGACGACTTTTGCATTGACATATCCGATATTTTAAATATCGGATATGTTTTACCTCTGCATAGGTGTGAGAGAGCACCCGCCTTGGTCCCGAACTTAATTAAATAAATTATAATTATATTGCTTCAGCGGAGCACGCACCGTTGCAAGCTTCGATAGCAGTGACCGCGGCTGTGATCTCAGACAAACTGCTGTCTGCTGAGTCATGCTTGAAGCCTTTTATGGTATGAAATTGGGCGTGGATCAATGCAGATGAGGTTGTCGGGTGCTTTTCCGATCACTTTGCACCCGCTGCATTCAGTATGACATACACCTGCGATACACCTGCGCACCTGTGGTACACACCACTCTCTGAATAACACGTCATCTCAACGTAGCTTGATCGGACGGATAAATACGATATCTGTTTCCGCCACCGTTACACTCTGGCGCATTTCGTTTTTGAAGAATCAGGACCAATATGTGTAATCGGAGGACAGCATATTTGCATTTCGCTCTGAGAAACGAGTACAAATAACTGGGTTTCGTGAGAAAGTGTTTTTCACCTGCCTGCAGACACGGAGGAGGAGAGAAGGAAGGACGAGAAGGATGGCATGAAAGAAGTGGTGGGGGAGGGGGGGGGGAGGGGGGGGGGGGGGGTAGAGACTTGAGGAAAAACACCAGGTGTGAGTCTGCTTCCTAGACAAGACAAAATGCCTTCATCTAACATTGTAGCTAACTATAAATATCCTGTTGATAAAAGCATCTAAAATAAACAGGTGAGATCTCTCACACTGTGAAGAAACTTAAGATACTCTACAGAAGCTTTGCTAGCATGTCAGACAGGAAACAGGAAGCTTACGTTATAAGCTTTAGTCTGATAGACAGTTGAGGTGCTGCCCCCCCTGTTTGTAGAGGTTTATGCTGGATGTTTTTGGATTATCTGTAGCCTTAACCTCGGCTCCTCCAATCCAGTCTAAGCCTCTTGACTTAGAAGAATGAAATAGATGGCTGAATGGACTGATGTGCTTACTGCTTACCCGTTGTTCGCTTCCCTCATCACTTACTGAAACAGACCGAGACGGCCATAAATGGTCTGCCAATCGGGATAAACACAAAACACAAAAGCAGCATGTCATTTTAACTGGTGTCCTTTGGTTTCTTCTTAGTGTTGTAAACATAATGGGTCCTTTAGTGTTGAATTACCAGACCATTGAAGATCTGCCGATACATCTGATGACATCTAAATTCAATGTACAATAATTTTTAGAACTTATTTTGCTGATACAGTAAACCAACGCTTAGCGTATTGCTTTCTCTGTGTGTGTGTGTGTGTGTGTGTGTGTGTGTGTGTGTGTGTGTGTGTGTGTGTGTGTGTGTGTGTGTGTGTGTGTGTGTGTGTGTGTGTGTGTGTGTGTGTGTGTGTGTGTGTGTGTGTGTGTGTGTGCATGCGTGCGTGCGTGCGTGTGCGTGTGCGTGTGGGCGTGTGGGCGTGTGCGTGCATGTCTTTAGATTCTATTGTTTCCTGGGCAGCCACCCTCACAGTCTGGAAGGTACTCCGTGTCCATGAGTGGAGAGTTGACCATTGCTGACATCCACCCAGAGGACTCTGGTTTCTACATCTGTCAGGCCATCAGTGTAGCAGGAAGTGTGCTGACCAAAGCCCTGCTGGAGGTGGAGGGGGGTGAGTTTCATGAGAATCTCTGGGACATTAATAATTCCGGGGCTGTCGGCTAATGGAGAGAAAAACCACCATTAGCAAAGACAATTTGTAACACTGCTACAGGATCAACTTTCATAATATTCTGCTTCTCCATCATCTAAATCAGGGGTAGGCAACGTGCCGCTCAGCCCCTCTCCTTCGGCTCCCTGTGGCTTTGGCAAAAGATTATGAAAAGGAATACATTTTTACTTTGATGTTCTTCTTTTTTGCTCCTCTTTTTAATAGTCATGTATTATTATTCTAGGCATAAAGTTCTTATTGCATTCTCCTAAAAATGTGCAGGCTATACATTTTTAAATAGTCTTAAATGGTAAATTTATATAGCGCCTTTATTCAAGGCGCTTTACATAGATTGTGCATTACATTCACACACACATTCATACACCGATAAACCATGCAAGGTACCAACCAGCACAGCAGGAGCAATTAGGGGTTCAGTGTCTTGCTCAAGGACACTTCAACACTGACTCTGGGGGAGCCCGGTTTCGAACCGGCAACCTTGCAGTTGCCATCCAGCCACTCTACCCCTGAGCCACCGCTGACCGCTAATCATGTATTATTATTCTAGGCATAAAGTTCTTATTGCATTCTCCTAATGTGCAGGCTATAACATTTTAAATAGTCTTGAAGGAAAATAGAGAATTTATTAATGTGTGGACAGATTATTTTGCTACTTTGCTGGTTCTGCATTGAGAAATTAGTAAACATAATTTAGGAAAAAAAGAAAACTTCAGCGAACCCCTTGGAACCAGGGGAGTAACGGCAGGACTTCGGCGCTCTATTGCATTTGCTGAAAAAATAAAATAAATAAAACCTACATTTTGCAGCTCCAGAGAGATTTTCTTTCTTTATTTGGGGGCAAAATGTCTCTTTTGATAGTAAAGGTTGTCTACCCCTGATCTAACTTGTAGGTCCTTCAGGCCAGTTCCCACCTATCATTCGCCAAGGCCCGGCCAATCAGACTGCATCCTTGGGGTCAGTGGCACAACTTCTGTGTCATGTGATTGGTGGATCCTCAATCAAGATTTTATGGGAGAAGGATGGAGAGAGTATTCAGGGAGATAATCCTCGAATGACCTTGATGGAGAATGGTGGCTTGAAGATCGCCAACATAAAGGTGCGTGTTTGTGTGTGTGTGTGTGTGTGTGTGTGTGTGTGTGTGTGTGCGCGCGTCTGCGTGCGTGTCTTTAGATTTTATTGTTTCCTGGGCAGGCACAGTCTGGAAGGTACTCAGTGTCCATGAGTGGAGAGTTGCTGACATCCACCCACACACACACACACGTGTGTGTGTGTACGTTTGTGCATTCTGTGCTTTATAGGCATATGTGATTAAATGTATTGAAAAGCGTTTAAAAAAAGACCTGTAAAGGAACGTACACACTGTAACATACAGTAGCCTATACATCAATTTGATCTTCAACCTACATTGAGTTTCGCCCCATTGTATATTTCTCTACTGCACAGATGGCAAAACCTTATTTTCCTTTCCATTCAATGTATTTTCCATTATTTAGTATAAATAATAAGTTATAAGTTTTCAAAAGCCAATCTCTGTCTCACAGGACAATTATGTGCCCATGCAGTGTGTGATTGTAATGTTAATGAAGGGGCTTGTTTGCAAACGCTAATACTTTCTTGCGTTGATCAAAGAGCAGCCTTTGTGCTGTAACCCCATCTGGAGGTCAGTCAGGCGGTGCACAGAGAGGAGAGCATAGCAACATTGTTTGCATTAATTGACTAGCAGTAGATGATTAATGGTCTCATAGTCATTAATTACATCTCCTGCCTGGACGATGCTCATTCACATGCTCTCTTGCCTTCCCCTGACTGCATAATGCACTGCAGCGGTGCAAAGTGAACTTGGAGCATTAAGGTTTGGTCCGATGCACCGCTGAGGCGGAGAGGAAATCTACCATACCACAGTGCTCAATGGAACAGAAGAGATACATTAGTTGGACATCATGACGATGACAAAAACAGATATGAGGTAGAGAGACAACAAGCGAAGGAACTAAAAATATTTCCCCTGCCGTTGACGCCCCTTCCCGGCGGTATCAATATTTCAGTAGTCAGTGGAATCATCTAAAAGAAAGACACATCACCTGCCACAAGATGGCCAGCCTGTCAGCCAGAGGTCAACACTGTGCTGGATGATCTCATATAGCCCAATGATAATTCCAGCTGCACACTGGCTCTCTGCCATGCCAAGTTTACTCGCTGTAGCAGCTACAGTAACACCATTAGTGGCAGCCAGGCCTGTGGGTGGGAATGCATGGAGCACAGTGTAAACACATGAAGGCAGGTAGAGCTTGGTGCAGTACTGCCTCAGGGCTAGTAGCGGTTGTGGTGGAAGTGAAGTTGTTGCTCCTTGGAGGTCTGCTGCTTCTGAGTGTTGACAGCTAAAAAGTGCCATGTAACACCGGGGTTCCACCGGGCGCGTCACCGTCAGGGAATGTTCCCTTTTTAATCAATGAAGGGTGGCTCCACTGCCCATGTTGCGTTGCGTGACTGCATTCAAATTGCCCGTTTTTTGACGCACGCGACCGGTGGAGCCCCAGTGTGAGGGTTTAGAGTGCACACACAATGTGCGTCCCTATTTGAGGCGGCCAGCAATAACAATGGGAACTGAGAAGTTAATTTCTCTGCTAAAAACAGATAAATATGAATCAGTATACAAGTACTATCAAAGTACTTATGGTTTAGTTATTAGTACTAAAGTTCTATCCAAAGATACCGTTGTATGTGTTTTTTCATAGTTGGCATGATAAAGTAATATTGCACTAGACATGTGTTGTTTGTATAGTATCACGTCTTGCCATAGTGTGAAGTTACAGTTTAAAGAAACTCTGAAACCTTTGTCAAACATTTGATGATCTAAAATGGCATTTTCTTTCTAGGACTAACTTCTGTTTTTTTTTACAGGAGACAGATTCTGGGATATACACTTGCATTGTGTCTAGTGCCACGGGGGAGTCGAGCTGGAGTGGAATGCTGACTGTCAGAGGTATAGTGCATAGTCTGCACACTCCTATACTGTACATCTCCGCATTTAAGAGGAAACTGATCTTGCAACTGCTTTTTTATGCTTTATCATGCATGGTGGTCGTTTCTTTCCACCCTCAACACAAAACAGTCCTCCACCTATAGGGGCCAAGTCTGAAGGGGAAAGGGCCCCTATAGTTTTTCTACCGTTTCTTCTTCTTTCACCACTTTTCGCAGTTCTGTGCTGTCGCTTTTCACAAAATTCGGCAATATGGTAGAGGGTAATGGGAAAACGGTCAAGAACTGAAGCTGCCTTTAGATCTCCCAATTATATGATTGTATGAATTATATGATCCACTCTATCCACTCCTGGTATTTTCGTAGCCTGGTTAACCACCCCAAAAATCGCATTTCCATTCATTTGTGTGGAAGAGTCTGGACCCTGACCCGGAATACTGACCCTGATTGGGTCCAAAATCTGACCCTGCTAATGCATGGTTGATATTTCTTTTATGGCTTGGACCTGTCTTATCGCTGCTTGCAGCTATATTTTTCCTCATTGTTATGGCACTATTCTTGTTTTTGAGGACTGCTAGCCCCTCCTATGGCCAGCTTTGTGTGTTTGTGTGTACCACATACTAATGATTTCATTGGCTGAGCACAGAATGTGATGTATGCTGATGTATGCAAGAGTGCCCCTTACTTCACACGATTGTGATTTAAAAAATTATAATTTTCTTTAACAGAGAGTGGATCATCATCAGTGCCTCGGCTGTCTGAGTCCATCCAGCTTCCAGGGCCTCCTCAGAAACCTGTAGTGACTGAAGTGACCAAGAACACAGTTACTCTCACTTGGCAGTCTAATCCCCATGAGGGCGGGGCCGCAGTCACTTCCTACATTATCGAGGCTTTCAGGTACCTAGAGAAGCACATATGAAGATTTCTAGTGTGGCAGTAATCTTAGAGAAAAGTACTGCCGTAGCAGACAACCCGCAGCACTCCAGGTTCAAACAAAATCCTTCTAGGTGCAAGGTTCGAAGATATAAGTTAAGGTGAAGAAAATGCCAGCACTCATTGTATGTCCTTTTACATGATTTTATTTACCTCTGAGACTGAAAACGTTCACGTTTCGGCCTGTATGGCCTTCCTCAGCGTTTGTCAAGTAAGCAGTAATCTTAACCAGGATGTTAAACGACCATAGGCCTACCGCGGTCCGTGGATATGGCATGTTTAGCCCATTAGCCACGACTCATTCCCAGTATTATTGAGGACCATTTTCCAAAGCTTGTTTTATTTTTGAGGAAAGCCATTGGATTCCATACATTTCAGTACAGTATGAAAATCAACTTGGGGTTATTTTCTGTCAGTTATTACATTGTTTCTTTTTAATGTAATTTAAAGTGCAGATTCATTTGGAAAGTAAAATATGCAGTATTCCTTAAAACCTAAATGATGTCCTTGTGGCTTGAATGGTGACTTATTATCCCCATGCATTTATGTTTTTCCAATGGCTAGAATGGTTGAGTAAGTTCGGTAACATTTGAATGGCTTTGGAGAAACTTTAAACAAATGTGAAATCAAGGATCAAGCCATGATCGGGAAAATGGCCTATCTTTATGTACGATATGGTTGAAGGCAAGCTGTGACAATGACATGCGTTGACGGTGGTGCAGTCTGCAGTATGGTCCTTTAAGCCAGCTTCAGCTATTGTACTATATGATTCAGCTATGTCTATTTTGAGATTTATGAGATTGTTTCTAGAGCAAGAGCATATTATTCACTTAGCATCATTACATCTTGGGGGTGATTCATGTGTGCCAGAAGGAGAGCAAGAGTTGTGAGGTGATGCAAAGTGAAACAGAGCTGCAGCATTACACAGCTACTATATCACCCATAGAAAACAAGGAACAGCATGGTAAATAAAACCCTAGACCACAAAGTGAGAGAGGACAGATATTGCAGTGGTCAGCTCACCAGCTCTGTCTTGTCCTCGGGCAATGGAGGGGCGCACTAGACCAGTTGTAGAATTCACTCATTATAGAATCAGAGTAAGGATATAGGCCACATGGGCAGCCACACACGCACGCACAGGGTTGCACGCGCCACATATAGTGCAGTAGACTCAGTCCGAAATCCTCTGTATACGAGGAAAGAATAAGGATCACTTTTGGGATCACAACAGGCTGAACAGTTTTGATTTGATTTGAATTTTTGATTACATTTTTGTTTAGCATAGTATAGAGCAATACATTAAGAGAGACGGCCGGGGGCATTTGTATTATATTAAAGGAATTGACGGAAGGGCACCACCAGGAGTGGAGCCTGCGGCTTAATTTGACTCAACACGGGGAAGCTCACCCGACCCGGACACAGAAAGTGACAGTAGCTCTTTCTCGATTCTGTGGGTGGTGGTGCATGGCCGTTCTTAGTTGGTGGATTTGTCTGGTTGATTCCGATAACGAACAAGACTCCGGCTTGTTAAATCATATCATCAAATAAAAAAGAGAAAGTGCCAGGAGGAGGCAAGAAGCCCTGGGGGCTTATACTGTACGAGGCCTCTAGCTATATAAAATACAATGAAGACATTATAACAAGACATAAATAATTTCCAGAAGACATGATTGCAGTATATAAAAATATATATAAAATCTACAACATGATTCAAAATACTTCATAATCTAAGACATGATTAGAGACGAGAAGAGAATACAAACTATAATAAACTATATAACAAGTGATGTACATGAATGAAGTACACGTTTCAGTTTGCTGTCTTCACACACATATATCCATGTGGGACACCGGCTGACAGTTAAAATGGGTGCTATGACAATGTATATCATTAGGTTCCCAAGTTGCATTGTTCCCAAGTAGGCCGGTGGCCGACTGCGATGGGCATGTACAGGTCTAGTATGTTAAATGTGGGTAATAAATAAATAAATCAAGCTGTAATATAAAGTAAGCAAACAGTTTTGATTGACCAGACCACTATTTTTTTTGATGACACCAAGCGATCTAGAAACTTTGTTGGAAACTATATTGATGTGTTCTTTCCAGCTGAGTTTCTCATCTACTAAAACTCCTAACAATTTTATAGAGGAGAGGAGAGATATCTCAGTGTATCATTAATAGTGATTTTACAAGTATCTGTACAATATGTTTTAGCTTTTTTCACCACATTTTATACTTTTATATTTAAGGATAACTTATTTGCTCTGAACCATATTGTAGACATTTGTTCCATGCCTTCATTCGCCTCTGATTTGAGGGAATGAAGGTCGCTGTGTGTTATGATTCAACTGGTGTCATCAGCAAAAAGTATAGGAAAACGCCTACGACAAACAGAAGGCAAATCATTAATGTAAATAAGAAATAATAAGGGACCCAAAATCAACCCCTGGGGGACTCCAGAAGGAAGCATCGTGAAACTATACCTTTTATGGAAACATATTGTTCTCGATCAAATACATAACTCTGAAGCCATTTTATAATGTGACATTGGAAACCATAGTACTTCACTTTCTTTAACAATATATCATAATTGACTGTATCAAAGGCCTTCAATAAATCCAGAAATATACCCAAAAATACCCAACAGTTAAGAGAGTTGGGGGTGTTCCCATTATATAATACACATTTATTTCCATACACACTACCTGCAGTTATTTTTTTACTTTATTTTTCAGCCATCAGCACCATAAACAAGTTTCATGTTACCTCGTGTCTTGTCATTTCTACTTTACAATACATGACTATAGAGCGTCGCAGTCCCGCCCCCTTTCATGACGACACCAGGCACAGGAAATTAATCCCAATGCATTTTTCCCATAGACATTTCAAAAAGTCTTTATTTAAAGGCCTTTTAAGCATCGTACGAAGCCAACTCGAGTCGTGACAAATCATGACAACAAACACAATATTTTGGACCAAACAAATAATTACAAAGAAGAAAAACAACAAAGAAAGTGTTGTAAGCTGCCGTTTTTTTCTACTTTCTAATTATTTGTTTGGCCCAAAACATTGTGTTTATTGTCATGATTTGTCACGACAAGAGTTGGCTTTGTCCGCGGCGGAAACGTCTTTAAATAAATACTTTCTGAAAAGTCTGAGGAAAATAAACTGGGAATTATTTTCCGGGTCTCTCGAGGGGGCAGGACTGCGACGCTCTATAAATGGGTTAAATAATGTTGGATAGATGGAGGATGGATGACTTATGCAACACTTCCCACGGCTCCTCATTATGGTGTCTTTAAATAGTGCTGGCTATCAAATGGAGAATCAAAGCTGATTCTCTAGAAGACAACAGTTATATATCGTTGCTGTCGGGAGGAAACCGCCTAACTCCATTTTTGAGGGGTTTTTTTTAAAATTATTTTATAAATCAGTGCTATTGAACACCCTTTACATCGGTGTATTGTTTAGAAAATATTGAACCAATGAAAAGTAGTAAAAAGCGCTTCGGAAAAACACTCCATTGGACCCTCAAACTGTCTGCTAAAGCAAACCACCTCTCCCACTCTCATGGAAGTAATTCGTGGGATAAAAATTTTGAAGGAAAATTCATCTTCATAACCTTGCAGGCTTATGCAAAGGCTAAAAAGTAATTTAGCATGTTATGTAGACAGATTTCTTTGTAGACCTGGCATCTTATAGTGTGACGTTTCAGATCTTTTTTATATTAGACTGTTTAGACTGATGATAGTTTATTGGTTTACCTATGATCCTAGATTACTATTTCTATGCACCTCGTGTTTACCTTGTTTACTGTAAATTGCTCTGCAATGTCTGCATCTGATAAATGCCTAAATTGTACATTTTAATTTAGCCATTGATTTAGCCATTTTCATATAATTGGTTCTCACTGTTTTCTTGTTTTTCAGCCAATCAGTGGGCAGCGCCTGGCAGACCGTAGCAGACCATGTAAAGCAGGAGAAGCACACCATTATCGGACTGTTACCCAACACGGTTTATCTGTTCATTGTCCGCGCAGTCAATTCCTATGGCCTTAGTGACCCCAGCCCAATCTCCGAGCCTGTCAGAACGCAGGGTAAGTTTGCAAATCATCCATCACTGTTGTGTGATGGAAATCTTCTTCCAGGTTAGACTATTGTAATTCACTATACATTGGCATCGAACAGTCTGCAATTAGACGACTGCAACTGGTCCAGAACGCTGCTGCTCGCCTACTAACTGGTACTAAAAAGAGAGAACATATAACCCCCGTGCTGGCCTCCCTTCACTGGCTCCGGTTTCTTTTAGAATCGATTTTAAAGTCCTTTTATTTACTTTTAAATGTTTAAATGGGCTGGCCCTCGAATACCTCTCCGAGCTCGTAAAACCCTACACCCCGGCTAGAGCTCTGCGCTCCGCTGATCAGGTACTGCTAGAGGGCTGCATAATCAACAAAAGCACTAGGGGCGCACGCTCTTTCGCGGCTGCAGATCCCAGGCTCTGGAAGAGCTTGCCCCTTCACATTCGATCTGCCTCATCCATTAATGTTTTTAAGTCTCACCTTAAGACTCCTCTCTTCTCCCTGACTTTTAATCCCTCTTGAGTCCATTTTAGGTTTTTCTGTATCTTAGCTCTTTTTTTTGTTTTGCTTATTTTAACCTTTCATGCTTATATTTTTGTAATTTTTTTATTGTGTTTCTCGTTTACATTCTGTGTTCTCTTGCCTTTGCCACTGATGTACAGCACTTTGGTCAACCTTGGTTGTTTTAAAACGTGCCCTATAAATACATTTGATTTGATTTGATTTGATTTAATAAGCTGCCACTTGTTTGTAGGAAATCTTAGAACCAGGCAACCAGATGAATTGTACTGATGCAAGTAGTGATTCATGAAATGCTGTTAACAACATACCGGTAGACAGGAACTTGGTTAAAAATAAATAACATTTTAAGACACACCATTGTTGAGATGGACAATTCTGCAGTGTAATTGCAATGTTGCTGCAGGTACTGTATGCAAAGCGGAAGGCTTTATAAGCCAACATGGTTTGAAAAACCTGCAGAAAAATGCATTCATAAGGTGTAAAAACTAATTGCTTCCCCAGCATGACACCTCACTATGCTGAGCGTTGTTGGAATTGATTCAAAAGCTTTATGCCTACCAGCCCCTATTTATTTATTTCTTGGCCTAGTTTGCAATTCTTTGTTTTTTATTTTCAGATGGGAGTCCTACAGAGCAAGGTGTGGACCACAGACAGGTACAGAGGGAATTAGGGGCCGTTTCTGTCTATCTGCAGAAGCCCATGGTCCTCTCGCCATCCAGTGCCAAGATTTCTTGGACAGTGAGTTGAAAGAACAGCTTGTGAAAGTATTACATTGTTGAAGAATAAAAATTATTCTAAGAAATATTTCTGCACATATCTTCTTGTGTTTTTACCATCCTTTAGGTGGTCCATCAATCTCAGTACATTCAGGGCTATCGTCTGATGTACCGGACCGTTGGCAGCTCCTGGCTGGTTCAGGACGTAAAGGCCACTCCTGAACTCGGCACCATCCTAATAGGCCTGTGTAGCGATACAGAGTATGAGGTTAAGATGCGGCCGTACTTCAACGAGTTGCAGGGACTTGACAGTCCTATGGTCCTGCTGCGGACAGCAGAAGAGGGTAAGAACCCCACAGCAAAGTTCCTGTGTGTAGCACAGTACTATATAGTATTAGGCATGTAACAATTCATTCAACTCACGATACGATGTGATGCGAATCACAATACTAGGTTCACGATTTGTATCATTCCTGTTCTGAATAATCATCTGATGACTTGATGACATCATATCATTGGTCACCAGGTTGCTCATCCTGGCCCCTGTTAAATCTTTTTTTATCATTGTTTGTCCAGTCCCGAGTTCATCTCCCCAGGCTGTTTCGGTAGTACAGCTCAGCAACAGCTCCAGCATCAGTGTATCCTGGGAGCCTCCGCCCTATAACATTCAGAGTGGCATCGTCCAAGAGTACAAGGTAAGACTGTAGTCTGAACACTCTACAAGCTCACAAAGTGTCACAGCATTGGGTGCTTGCAGATCTGTTCTTTTTAGTGCAAGACACCGGCGTGACTAAGTATAAATCAGGCTTTACTAAGGCTCAGGAGGTAGAGGTGTCTGGTGAACTGCAAGCCGGTTCCTATATGGTTCGATCTGCGGTTCCTTCTGGCTTCATGTCAAAATGAGCATTTGTGCCTGTCGTAAACATGCATAGAGCAAGTTCAGTCAGGGAACCTCAGTGCAGTTGCTGCCGGCCGTTAATTGGGCCGCCTCAGGATCAGGCTCTCATTCACATGATTCACTCAAACAATCACACACTCACTCCATCTCATACCGGCTACTTTAACCGGAGGTTTGCATTCCTCGTCTTGCTTGCTTGCTTGCTGCTGCTGTATCAGCGCACTGCTGTATACAAACCTGCTAGGTATGGGGGATTCAGAGTCCCTATGGTCGGGACTGATGCGCTTGATCTGAGTACCTAAAAAGCAGATCCAATACATCGCCAAACCATAATAAATATATTGCTCATCTTATATTCAATAAATATATATTCCATCCATTCTTGAATTGTCCTGACTGAAGTGTTTTTGAGCAAAACCGTGAACCTCCAACTGTTCCCGGTGAGCAGGTTGGCTGGTGCCTTGCATGGTTGCCTGTGTGTGAATGTGTGTTTATCGGTGAATAGCACTTTGGATAAAGGCACTCTGAAATGCAGGCCATTTACCCTTTTACCACCTACGTCAGTGCTAGTAAAAAATAACAGAATTACAAGCAAAACACAGCCTTCTTCTCTAGCGTCAAGTATTATTATTATTTTGCTTTTCCTGAGCCTCTATTTGATAGATTTACAGTGTAAAAAGACAGGGAACACAGAGAGAGAGCAGGGGAGTGACATGCAGCTGGCCCAGAACCGAACCAGGGACCCGCCGTCAGGCAATAAAGCCCATGTGGTATGCGGCCCAACCATTCAGCTATCGGGTCACCTCTCTAGTGTTTATTTCTAACAGTAAAATGGAAGATAGGTAAGGGTCTCTAGTGTTTATTTCTAACAGTAAAATGGAAGATTGGTAAGGGCACAGTTAATATCCTCTGAGAAGCAAACGGCTCGTAATCTATTCCATGAACAGCTTGTCCAATGCTGTCAATACGGCTTGGAAGACGACAATCAATAGCTATTCCATTATACCTGCTGTCAAGACAGGCACTTGTTTATGAGAGGGAATATCATTTTGTCAGCTGAACATTTATGCCAAGCTCATTACCCAGCTGAATCATTATGTCTTATTAGTAGTGATGTTCTAAAAGCATGTGGAGGAATGGAATAGTGTGCATGCTCATTTGTATGTTTGGCCAACTGTTAATAATAATAATTAACATATGAACAGACCACACCGACCATCATCTGTCAGCCGTTGTTCCAGTGAAACATAAAACTGTCCTCTATCTTTGTCATCAGATCTGTGTTCTGATAAAAATCAGTACAAACTAGAACAGGCCTGGGTTGCTTACCCAGGGCCGTGTCAGTCTTGGGATGCAGTTGTCAGGACACAAGGAAGCTGCAGGGGAAATAGCCCTTTGGGCAGAAGTAGAAATGTCTTTGGAGGTGCGCCAGCGGCCCCTCAACATGTGATTCAAACTCGGGTATGATACATGATGATACATGGCATTGAAATAGGCACTGCCCTCTGTATGAAGGCAATTGCAGTTGAAAGCATATGGAGTATCAAAACCCTTTTTGATGATATGACTCATGAGGCCGTTTGTTCTTAATTTTGTGGAAAAGAGTTGCATCATGAGGTCAAAGAGTTGAATCCAGGGGGAAATTGTTTTGATTGTATGACAAGAATTATAGGCCAAATGTGAATCGGACGGACGAATGCACTCACAGGAACGAAAACATATTCCCCACCCCCAGCCGTTCTGGCCTGACAGGGATAACAATAACAAAACATTGTGTGACCAGATTGCATGGAACCCGAATTTGAGAGTGTCCTGGTTTGGCAGCTGTCGGCCGGGCTGACTATGTTGTTATTTGGATCTTTTTCATATTTCATTCCCCCTTCTTTGTCTTTCATCTTTCATTCTCCACAGTGTACAGAAATATGCTCTAACGATTAGAGTCTAATCAATCTAATCGACGTGACGGAACTGCATTGTCTCAAATATGTCCACAGTAAAATAAAAGAAGGAATATACTGTAATTTGACTTGCATTATGTTAATAGTGACTAAATAAACTAAAATGACAAATAATGACAGAGAAATAATATGTTCAACACATGCCTGATTTGCATACAACACCAAACGAGAGAGGGCGAAATCTCAGAACGACGTTCGACCTAGGTTGTGACTGAATAATTTTAAGTCGGGGCTTCTTTTTTACGTCGCAGCGTGTTTTAAATTATACGTCGCAGCGTTAAGAATCCGTTGTGGCGTGAGGACTCGTCGCGGCACTCGTCGGGCTATAGATAATAATTTGCCACGACTTAATAATAATTCGTCGCAGCGTTAAGAATCCGTCGTGGCGTGAGGTCTCGTCGCGGCACTCGTCGGGGCTATATCTACCCGTTTGCGACGTAATTTGCCTTTGGTATTTGGTGGTATTGAAAGGCATGCCTTTCCGCGCGCATCGTGCCCGGCGATCGGCCCACGCGCCCGGACACACTTAATATTTCAAGCATGCGTGCCGCCGCCGCGGTCGCTCTATTGGTGCACGGACGCAGCAGCCTACTGACTCACAGCTGCACTATATCGCTCTGATAAATCCACATTAAGGAACAAGAAGTCAATAACACACAGACGTCACACTAAAAAGTAGCCTACTTAAATATAATTTTATACAGTAGCTGCTGCACGTGCACTGTCAATCAGCGCAACGCGTTGTGAGCTTGCAGATCGGCTATCGCGGACTCACGCTGCATTATAAAACCCAGAGTAGACGGACAATAATAAGAACACTTACATTATGTATCTGCAGTTTTCTGCAATGTACAAATCCAACTTTGTTTAGTGTGGTAATAATGCTCCCGCAGTATTTAATGTTTTTAGAGCCGTAGCCTATAGGCTACTTACTTAGTACTCGGTGTGTGTGTGTGTGTGTGTGTGTGTGTGTGTGTGTGTGTGTGTGTGTGTGTGTGTGTGTGTGTGTGTGTGTGTGTAGAGCTGCGCTGCACAATAATTAGGAGAGAGAGAGGACGAGAGTTTAGGCGCGGAGCAAGAGAGATAGAATGTAAAACACGTTGTTTCAAAGTCTTTATAGTTTTGACCAGATTTTAGTGTGCTTGCCTTGTGGCTTGTGTGTGTGTGGACACTGCGGAGGGGTTATTGTCACGTCACTATGGAGCATGCTGCCGCGCTGCTGAAGCAAGTCCAGTCTGGGTGAAATTCACATCGGAAAATTAATATAACGGCGCGTGAGCCCGCCCGGCCCTGGACCCCCCCAGGGGTAGATCTGCTCTTTTCAGTGCGCAAAAGAGGTGAGAGCTCTTGAACGCAGGCTCGCCTGGAGACGGCGGAGGGCTCCACGGAATCGGACCGGCGAGGCGCACGCGGTGGTGCCGATCCCCAGGCACGATGCGCGCGGAAAAAGGCCTAGTGGCACCCCTCCACGGAAACCACCGCAAAATACCAAAGGCAACCTATTACGTCGCAAACGGGTAGCTATAGCCGCGACGTGTCCTCACGCCACGACGGATTCTTAACGCTGCGACGAATTATTATTAAGTCGTGGCGAATTATTATTTAAGCTGCGACGTATTGAATAATAAGCCACGACGGAAGATAATACGTCACGACTAAACGTCTCCGCCGTGCCCGGATTTCGTCCCACCTGCACCAAACGCTTAATGTCATTGTTTGATCGTTCTCAGGTCTGGTGTCTGGGAAGTAACGCACAGAGCCAGATCAACAGGACAGTGGACGGGGCAGTGCTGTCTATCCTGCTGACAGGCCTGCTGCCCGACATCCACTACAGTGTTGTGGTGGCTGCTGTCACCAGCCTGGGTGTGGGTGCCCACAGCACGCCTGTCAACCTCCTTCTCAGTAAGTCACTACTGTTGTATGGCTAGATACAATCTGAATAGACTGATAGTCAACAACTGGAGTATGCTATTGTGGAATCTTCATGTGAATTAACTGGTGATGTCTGATATGACATTTATATTGGCATTCACAAAATGTATATACCTGTAGTATGATTGCAAATTGCTGTAAAAGACTAGTTCAAAGTGGCACATGTTCGCTAAAGCCAAGGGGTCATATATCAACACAAAACACATATAGCATTTATTGACACCTGCCTCGTTCAAACCGATCAACTGTGCTCCAATGACCTTTCATGTGTTATTAGCACAAATAGCTTAGCTGAAATAATGGTAAACATGGACTCGGTCGTAAATTACCGGGTTGTCAGACACAAATGAGTGGTACTCTGGTGTGGACCAGCGAGTCTTTAACATAGAAATCAAATGCATGGCAGACTTTGTGTGGACACGGCCCCAACGCAGTTTAATAATAACTTCTTGTAGCTACTGAATTTCTGTCAATTAAAGTTGCATGATGATGTTAAGCTATATGCTAAATGCTACATCATGAAATTGGCATTAATGATTTTCTCTTCGTAATCCTGTCAGCCCTGCCATTGGACAAATCTGTTCCTGTGAAGAAAGACAGCAAACTCAGCCTATCTGAGCAGATCACAGGTGTTGTCCGCCAGCCTGCCTTCATGGCAGGATTGGGCGTGGCTTCATGGTTGGTCCTAATGGGCATCAGTGGTTGGCTTTACTGTCGTCACCGCAGGAGGAAGCAGCTTGGACACTATACCACTTCCTTCGCATATACACCTGCAGGTGTGTTATTCTTATTCCTAAACACCATAGCACCATACAGAGCAACACTACAACACTATGTACAATGCCATGTATTGCAAGTGGGCTCCCAAATAAAAAACACTAAGATTTGAATGATAATATAACAAGACTGTGTTAGGCCCAGGCTATACGTATACTGTATGGATCTTTTGCAAAACGGATATGTTCGTCCTCCGTTTTAGAAAGAATCCCTGCCCATACGACAGAGATATCTGAGTCCACACACAAACGCAGAAACGCATTGAACACAGGATAAAATCACTGCAGTAGCAGGTTTCAATTGTAGGCTATATTTGATTTTATATTTACACTTATGAGGTGCCAATCTTTTTTTTATGAAGGAATAAGTACCGCATTTTAAAAGCCAGCACCTAAATTGTAAGTGGAAGTGGAACATTTCTTTCATTGTCCGTCAGACAGTCAGCATGTCACACTATGTGTACAAATCTCCAAATCCCGACTCTTGACCTTTCTCTCCATATAATTTAACACTTTACCATTGCTCTGGCGACTTGGCAAGTCCTGCACAGAAAATAATAGCAGAGTCAGACCTATAGAAGTATATTTATTATTGGATGCAGCAGAGCAGAGCCTTTGCTCGCTGCAGTTGATGCAACATACAGTATGATAAAGTTTTAAAGTTGTTAACAGTGATAAACATGAACAATTGGATAGATATCCATGTAGTGGCCCAGGCCGTGGCGTAACGGTCTGGGCACCTGACTGGTAATCCAGTCGCAGTGTGCCGCGGGTTCGACTCCCGAGCCCGACACGGCCCTTACTGCATGTCATCCCCCCATCTCTCTCCCGTTTCCTGTCAGCCTACTGTCTGTCCCTTCAAAAATCAATAAAAGGCGTAAGCCACAAAAAAATATCTTTAAAAAAAAAAGATATCCATGTAGTTTCCATGCAGGCACAAGCTGCATTTCTCACCTAATTATAGTAAAAATGATATGCGCTAATAAGCGGTGACATCATCGTTTAAGCTCCATTTCGCATGACTACACAGATCCACTGATCCGGATATTTTCGAATATCTTCACTTATTTATCCGTTTCCAAAAACCTCCGTTTGAGTGGCCGAAAATGCTGTTTGCGTGTGGCTGAAAGGCCCAAACGCACACAAAAAAATGTGTTTAGCAAAAGATCCATATACGTGTAGCCTGGGCCTTAGTTTCATTGATCCAAGCTGCAACACAATCAATTGATGGCTGCCATGTTAAGTGGTCAGATAGGTGGGTTGGAACACTTGATCCAGGAAAAGGCTTATGAGTATTAAAATATGAAATGCGTTACAGATTTTTTTTGTCTTCATACAGTACAAAATATTTTTTAATGTGCAATACATAAGAAACACTAACCACAAATGTACATTTTACATGTGGTGAAGTGGTCCTTTAAATAAAATAAATCGAATACTTTCTTTCTTTTCAATTTTCTTTTTTTTATTGTCGTTTTATAACAGTATGGGTGTCAAGTCACAGGTTCATAGAAAAAATAAAATATCAGATTTTAGTATCAGTGACTGAGGTAAACAAACGTACTGTATGAATCACAGAGATTGTGGGTAGACATAATGAAAAGAGTCAAAAGACTATGTTATTGTGCAAAACATGCCCCTTCAAGACAAAAGAAAAACATTTTCTCCCCTTCAAGTCCCAATTAAGTAAAGCCAAATCCCAATTCCCCAGCCTCTCTACAAGTACCGTTCTCCATCTCTGCTAACTCCCAAAATCAGTCCTTGGGAGGGTGAAGAAAGCCTCTGGTCTCAAATCGAAGACTTTCTACAAGCATCGCAACACGTTAAGCTTGTGTATCTGCTATTTTCACTAGTTTGAGTCCTGACATCAGATTAATTTTTTGGGTCCCGAGCCAAAAAGTTTGGCAACGACTGGATTAGAACATAATATCATCCATAACCACATGATGATGTTTTCTCTTATTTCTCTTATTCTTTTATTCATATTTATTGCACGAAAACAGCATGGTTGTTTTTCACCACTCACTCACATATTTCTTTTTTTAATCATTGGATGGATTTTTTATATATTTTGATGGACAGACACTGACAGTCTGTCCATCAAAATATAACACCATTCTTAATTTTCCTCTTTGGCTTGTTATATTAGTGTAGCCCAGATTTCTACTACTGACTACATTATTATGTAGTCTTATTATGGATAGCAGAGGCTCTAAATAGTACAACTTGAAATTCCATCTCCGTAGTCCAAAATGATATTTTTGCATCACTTGTGAGCTTTCTATTCTATGTGGATCACCAACATGGCCTTGATAGAATGGCAATTAAAACCTGCATACTCTGAGACCACATGGGAAAGACTGTTTCTGTACCCTTGAGTGTGACACGTTGTTGCATTTGCATTATAATAGTCTCAGAGGAAGACTTGTGCTCAATAACTAAAGCACACTTACTTACTGTCTGGGATTGTCAACTAATTAGATTTTTCTTGTTGTCCTCTTCCAGTTGGCTATATTCAAGGTGAAGGGTCTGGTCTCATCATCAATGGAGGGTACTGTATATAATCATTGGACAGTTTACTGTATGTTATAAGCAGTGGTGGAAAGTAAAAAGAATTAATGTATTTGTACTGTATTTCCCTTTTTCATTAGGCTACTTTAGACTTGTAGGTACTCCACTAACGCCTCAGAGGCAAATATTTTACTTTTTACCCCCATTTATTTTTAAACTATAGTAACTAGTCGTTACTTTTCTGATTAGATTAAGACTTGTTTTATACATTCTTAACTAAAATGGCTATTTGAAAATAGCCGATCAAGCTCACAACACATTGGGATGTGGTGCGTTGTAACCATGTACTGTAGAATAGATATGCTAGCTATTTTAGAAACATTTAGAAACATTTAAGTACTTTTGGTACTGTAACTATATTTTGATGCCAATACATTTGTAATTTTACTCCAGTAAAAAAATAAAAATTAATACAGGCTTTTTACTTTGTAAGAGAGTATTTGTATATTGTGGAATTGCTAACATCTGAGTACATCTGAGGCATTGCTATACTTTCCTGTGTTGTTTTCCAGGACTGGTTTGTTGGGATCGAACATGGGTAATTACCCCTGGCTGGCAGACTCTTGGCCAGCTCCAAACCTTGCCCATAACAGTAGAGAATCTGTCAACTGCAAGCTAGACTCCACGGAGAGATACTATAATGGTAAGTGATCTTAATGCAGTAGTAATACAGTACATTTGATATTATAGAATGGATTAGGAGTTTAGGACTGAACTGAATGTTATTTTGTGACATTAGATGCTTCTAGTTTGGTTTTCAAGTGAAGCTTTTGATGTTTGACATCTAAATCCTCAAAGTGTTAAATGCTCAAATAAATTGTAAAAATCCTCAAAATCCTAAATTTGAATACATTGATTCACTTGATTAAATTATCTTTTCTTAAATTAATTAATTACTTCCCTTATACAGTTTACACCTACTCATTCAAGGGTTTCTCTTTATGTATTATTTTCCACACTGTAGTGTAGAATAATAGTAAATATATAAAAAATATATATTTTTGGAATTATTTGTAACATTTAACGTGTAATTAATTTGTAATTTGTTTGAGATAATATGTTTTTACAAGGAAGAATCGATATATAACAACTATCCGTATTTTGTAAAAGACCATTATTTTGTCTGCACTACAGTAGGGGGATAATATATTATATTATGCCAAGGACAGCTCACCTAAGCAAAGAGAAACAACAGTCCATCATTACGTTAAGACATGAAGGTCAGTCAATCCAGAACATTTCAAGAACTTTGAAAGTAACATCAAGTGCAGTTGCAAAAGCCATCAATCACTATGATGAAATTGGCTCTCATGAGGACCACCACAGGTTATATGACTCAGCGTTATATCTGCAGCAGAGGATCAATATGTTAAAAGGACCAGTTCCAGAAATTGCCTAACTGAAAGTCATTGTTCAGTAACAGGGGCCTCTCCAGCACTTTAATAAAGCAAAAATAAAATTTCTGGTGGATTTTATCCAATCAGGAGAGAGTAGGCCTACCCATTTATCAGCTTCAAATATATAGTGGTCCAGGTGCAATTTTGTCTGCTCATTTATTTGTCATTTCACTTGTTTATCCTATCCTGTATGAGTTATTTCTCCTGATTGGATATCATTGGTATCCTGACATTTTCTTTTTACTAAGGAGCTGGAAATTCACTCCTGTTACTGAAGAGATACTTTGACTACTATATAGTTAGTAACACATTGTTGACTCATCAGACAAACAGTCTGATGAGTCCAAATGTGAGATTTTTAAACACCTACCTACACAGAGAAGGTCAATGGATGATCTCTGTGTGTGTGTGTGTGTGTATATATATATATATGGTCCCTACCATCCGTGAAACCACAGAGGAGGAGGTGTGGTGACTGGGGGGGTGCTCTGCTGGTGACACTTACAATTCAAGGTCCTCTTAACCAAAAAAGTAGAAGTGTGTCTAATTGATTGATTGATTTCATTAACAGTTTGTAGAATGGGTACAGTTCAATGAAAGTACAGGTCAATACACAAAATCTGCTAAGAGGATAAAACCAGAATAAGCACTGAGACTTGTTTACATAATTTCAGTTCATCAGAACATTTAAAGGCATACAGATATACACACAAAAAGGAAAACAATATATATATATATATATATATATATATATATATATATATATATATATATATATATATATATATATGTATATATATACTGTGTATATATATACACATACACATACACACACACCATTGATATACACCGTTAGAAAATAAGGGATAAATTGTATAGTATAGAAAAATAGGTGGGGGACTTTAACCTTTTTACAGGGGCCGCCCATAGGTGCTCTTTGAGAACACTGGATTTCCTTTGACTAACACACTGAATGTCACCCACTTCTACGCCTGTAAACTTGTGATGTGGCAACACAGTTCATTGTTGACTCTTATGAAGCTTATAACTACCGGTATTCACAGAAGTCCTCCACTGTCCTGCTGCAGGTATCAGCAACTATCAGAACCAGCCTGAGAAGTACAGTATGACATCCAATGACAGTCCCATCTACAGCACCATTAACACAGCTGAGGAGGACTTGCTGGCCTATTACGACACTTACTCCAACACGCCCTACACCCAGGGTCATGACCCCTACGGCAGCAGCATCAGCAGTGGCCGGGTTGGTCTGGAGCAGGATTTAGACCAGTGGACACTTCAGTCTGGTCAGTCTGGGACTGAATATGGCAAATGTCCTTATACCAAGGCAGACAGTGGTAAAGCAGGTTCCTACATATAATAATACATATACATATTTCTATTTCAGAAAATAAATAAATAAATGCTTTATTCTCGCTCAGGTTTACATTGGATTGTGCATTGGATTGCTCTAGTGTTTTGTACTTTAATGGTCTATGCCTGAACCTAATGAATGAATACTAAGATGAGTCTGAACATAATAACTCTCCTTCTATAGCCAAGCTGGGTGAGCAGAGATCTATTGGTTCTCTGTCCAAACATGCTACTCTCAACTGGATGGATGTCCTTTCTCTGCCAGTTCCAGCCAATATAGACAGCGGTCATACAAAGATGGACCAGAGTAAGAAGAGACAGAGGTAGGGTTTATGACTGTAACCCCTAACTACTTTCCTATGGGACAGCAGTTGAGTAGTCTCAAAATACACATTAAGGCCATCTATCACCATAAGCATGTCCTCCAGCAATGTTTCTCTGTGTTCTTTCTGATTCTTATTCAGCAAGTTCTGTAGGTGATTATTATATTAGTTAAGGCTTCTGCTCAGTTTAAAAACAAATTGCTGTATCTATCTATTGTTGTATGGTTTATTGCTGTATTTATTGTTTATTATTGTGAAGTTTTTGACTCTTTGTTGAACAGTGTTAGCCTATCTTATCTTATGCTATACTATCCAAAGAAGTCTGCTACTGTACATCTTTCGACAAGAATGTTGATGTGGGTGAAGGCTTGAGCGTGGCTGCGTGGGGAGATTTTGAAATTATGGGATTATTATTAGTTGTGTCTGCGGGCAGCGGGTAGATTGGACAAGTCATACACGCATTGAGTGTGTCTAACTATTTCTGACAGATTAGATTGTGGACAGAACAAGATGGGGGTGGGTGCTGGGTTTGGGGCACTGCTTCTGACAGGGCTCTGTCTTTTGTAATGACATTAGCCGTCATCTGACAGTCTGGATTAGTAGTTTCCCATTTCAATGACATGTCCTCCATTAAATTAGGCCTGACAGCATCACAGCTGACATCATAAATCACTGGAGTTGTTCATGTCCTCTGTAGATTTCTATTGGTCTTTTTTTTTGTATCACTTAAATCGACATGGAATTTTGTCACTTGGTGGTGGTAATATCATTCTAATGGCTGTTAATGTTGTATCACTTGTATCTGGCGGTTAATATTTTATAATGGCCTTGATACATAGTATCTGATTGATATTCATCCTTCAAAGATACGTACTCATACTCATAGTCATGGGACTGCTTCTATCTGTCCTCCAGCTCTGATGAAGACGATGAGGACTGGTGCCCGCCCCTGCCTGTCAGGACTTATCTAATAGACAGCTCCAGGGAGGAGGTCTCCAGCCTCGCCTGTCAAGGAGATGAACTAAGCTACATGTATAGGCTAGAGTCCACCACGTCCACGCTGCCACCTCTCCTCCCCAAGAACTCGCACAGGCCCAGTGATGACCCTCACCTCTACCACTCTCAGGACAGCAAGTCCAACCACAGTCTCTACCACATGAGCCAATGGGCAGATGGCGTCAAGGGAGAGGTGTTTGTGTTGAACAATGGGAAAGGTAGGTTTGTTGTGCCATGGCATCAATCAGTTGTTGGTTCACTGATGTTTACAATATCTTTTTAATGGGACTTCCCTGAAAGTGAACCATGTCATGTCACAGTCATACACAGCTTGTGCTGTTCTGGGCATAGAGGGGCGGGTCAGTCTACTGCTGGAAATGGACGGCATCTCCCTATTGGTTCACCAGCCTTGAAGGAAGTGTGCACGCGTGCGTGCGTGCGTGCGTGCGTGCAATTGCATAATTGGCATGATCATTATAAATAAAGGAGAGAGAGAGGCCACATCTCGCCAGGCATTTATTCTTTCTTTTGAAAACAAAACGCCTGCTGTCTCCGAGGCTACTGTACCGTACATACACATTAAAATCCTCTTTGATCGTTTTTAGTTTAATTTCTTCTTTATCATGTTAGAAATGGTTTCAACATGTAAATGGGAATAAATGTACTAATATTCAGTCTGTGTGGAATAGTACCGTTATCTTCCAGGAGGATGACATTCCCTGTTCTTTCCTGTTAGGACATTCTCCTGTTTTGGCAGCAGAGTCCCTCCCTGCAGCTCTGGCACACAGATCCAGAAGTAAGAAGAAAACCCCCAAGTTCAGGCGAGAACTCCACAGCCAAGCAGGTCTGACATAATATAGCTTGTAGTGCGTCCGCCTTACAGACTGCCTGAGATAGCATAGAGACATACAGTTTTCAAACGATGCTGACCTTTGGTTGAACTTCAAGTTGTGTAGCTACCTGAATCCTGTATTAAAATTGGCTTTAAGGGAGGACAGTGGACCACGGTATCATGCTCATGTCACTATGACACAGCCATAACCTCTAGCCCCTTTCAGGTCCCTTGTTTACCTTTTCTGTATTTGGGACGTCGGTAACAAGAGTCTTTTGAATGTCCGTCCATTCTCTCTATTACCACTGTGTGGTCACAGACAAATAGTGTGGGTGAGATTTAAAAACTCACACCCGTGTGAAGTGCGGGGCGCTCTTTATCATCGTACATCATCCATTCATTGTGTGATATTCTACTTTATTCTACTTCTACTTCTACTTTCACTCAAATCAATTGAATATAGGACCTTTACTACTACTTCCTGATCAGGCAACAATGATTCAACATTGCTTTTAAGCTCCTCATTTATGCATGGTCATAGTTCATTCTTGTGCATGTACTTGCAATACTGCTGCAGTCAACATTTAGTCCAGTACATTTTGCAGAATAACTAATCAACAACTTTCAATCACAGATCTGCCCCCTCCACCAAACCCACGCCCTACAGACTCCCTGCAGCTCTTGGCCGATATGTTGGGTTGCAGTCAAAAAGATAGTGAAGGGAGCGAAGGGAGTGACAGTGACTCCCACGAGTCCCACCACATTGAGAGGAGGGAAGAATACTACTCACCCCAGACCCAGAGGAGAGGGCATTCAAAGTGGTTATCACAGGGTGTGTACAGAATAACATTATACAGTACATTTGCTTTGGTAGTTGGTAATTGGTAATTATCTCACAACAAAAACATTGTGTAAGTTCTACACAGTATATACATTTCAACTCATCTGTCTGTGTGTGGGTCTGCATGTCTGGACAAAGGATTATGCTCAAATGTGGAGATACCGACATCAGCACAAATCGGCCTTGTTAATGGCTTCTATTGTGCCTGACATCAGACCAGAGCTTGATCAGTAAGAGAGAGAAAGAGACAAAGGGGGAGAGGGGGCCATTTAGTCCCGTTACCGGTCAAGGATACTTTATCAAAACAACAATAAAAAACATTGTCACATGGATAGATGGCCAATGTTACTGCATTGCTGGTATACTTTGGGTACAGCAAACATTCAAGTGAGATAAACCAATGAAACAAGAAAATCAAGAATGTAGAGTATGCTGAATTAATTAAGAAAAAGACACCTCACATTATATGGCAAAGTAACAGTTGAATCATTGATTGTAGCTACAATTCTGTACACTGGGCAATTGTGAGTGATGTGGCACATAATGTTGCTGTCAGATTGAATACTATGATAGATGTAAAACATAAGTTATCATTGGAGATGGAGAAGTGGTATAAAAGTATTAGATATCAGCACTTCATGCCGGCAGGGTGAAGCGCATTTTGGATTAACCACTGAAAGCTATTACCTACACAGACTGGAGAAAATTAACTTATTTTAAGAATGCATTTGAAAAGATCAAAAGTAATGCCCAGATTTAACAGTGATTCCTACTTACTGTCAAGTTATCATTCAATGCTGAGTGCTGACATAAAGTAGGGGGTGAAACAGCAAAGTGCCGTGTCCACAGAACAGTTTTTGAGCTGCCAGCTCCACCTTCCTTCAACCGCTGAGAATTGTGTATGTGTAGCGCTCTGAACACGCTATCCAAAAAGCTGTCACTTAAAAAAGAAATATGTGGACATGGCCTCTAAAACAGACATGTGCTGTAAACCCTATACTTTGAGGATCTGGGTATATAATAGACATTCGTTATTTTATAAACATTGAATTGACTTAATATAATAATATAATAATATAATATAATTTGCCTTGAAGATCTGTCTGGTCAGATCAGTCAAAGCTTCGGGATAAAAAAGGAACTGGATAAGTGCATTATTTACTATTAGAAAGGCAATTCCAAAACGGCTCCTTCTAAATAACTTAGTGCAAACAATCTGCTGTTAAAAGGAAAAACAACTGCATCATACTGAACATGGAAGCATATTTTGAATATGTGCTTGTTGACCAAGCATTTAATGATTTTATAAAAACCTATACGTTTGATTCCATTTCAACATCGAGTGGAGAAACATATGGCAGCTACACATAATAAAACTCAATCCAGAGAGAAAATTGTTACGTGAATCAGTACAGTACAGTATATATACTGTACACGCACGCCAGCACACACACACACACACACACACACACACACACACACATATACACTGTACTGATAACATGTAAATCCTCCTGGGCCGTCTACACTTGAAACAGGAATTCCCTTTTCACTTAAGGTTTGACCCATATAATTACAGCTGTCATTTGAAGTAAATGGTGTTACATTGTCATCTACAGATGAGAGTGTAATCCCATACGGTCAGCCCGGCTTCCCGCAGGGAGTCCAGATGTCAGGCTATGGGTCCCTTGGTGGAAGGGCTTTCTCTGAGTCCAGGGACCCCAGAGCTCTGCAGAGAAGAGACCAGGTATGCCTATAGATAGTACATTTAACATTTATTTATGAAAAAAAACACACACACCCGTGTTATCATCATACGTCCTGATACATCATCTCATTCTGGCCAATCACAATCTGTGTCCTCACTTTTGTCTTCAATGTTTGTGTTTACATAAACCTCCAAAGCTAGACATAGGAGGGCCCTCAAAAAATTATTGTCCCCATTGCATTTTTTCCAATGCATGGCTTTTGAAGATTACCTCCTATGGCAGCCAAGTCTATAGGATTTTTTATGTTTATTTAGAGCACTTATGACGTAAATCGTTTGCCAGGCAAGTCTATGGACTTTGAGGATATTACAATTTACAATTTGTTTAGACGACTTAAATCGTTTCAGCCAAGTCTATGGACTTTAATGTTTGTTTAGGGCACTAAATTATGACGTAAGACGTCATGTGGCCGATATAAATAAAGTCGGCGCCCCTCATTTCACACAGATTGAAGCAAATCTGTACTATAATAGAAAACAAAATGCCTCCATTTTAACAGGAGAAAGTATACTTAACAAGTGCCGTCTGCAGAATACTTCTGTAGCTACTAACCAAGTTGTATCATACCCGGAAGTTATGCGGGAACGCCTACTGAATGGTAAAAAACTACTTTCTGGCCTTGACAGCCCATACATCCAACAGAAAAGTCCTATCTGATTGCATTAAAGTTTAACTCATGTTGCCACTCGATTTGCCACTCCCTTTAAGCATGCGCATACCCTCTAGTTAGTCTACCATATTACATACATTTCACATATTCCAAATACATAGCCATAGATCGCTCCTATGTCTGTCCGGATAGCAGAGTGATATTCTGCTGTGATTTCATTCACCGCCCCAAAGGAAGTTTTAATTTGTTTTCATTTCGGGCCCTGTCGCAAACAGAGAATGTTGCGCAGCTCATGGAGGTGGAAATATTTGACCAAAAACACGTTTTCTGCCAGAACTTTCAAATGGACATGAAACTAGAGGACAATATCTGATTCCATGGCGCATGAATTAATTATTGGGTGAGTACACACACAGCACTGCATCGTTTTATGCCGCAAAGGTCAGTCTGCTACCCGGGCGGGCTACCCGGGCGGGCATAGGAGCAATCTATGGCTGTGTACTTAGTACTTGGAATACATTTGGAACGCCCTGCCACTGGTTGTGAAAGCTGCACCTTCTATGGACATTTTTAAATCTCGTCTAAAAACACACATGTTCTCCCTGGCCTTTTAACACCACATGCCCCTCCGCACTTTTTAATCATGTGTTGCTGTGCTATCTCTTGTCTTGTTCTGTAATTTTTGAGTGGTGCAACCACTCCTACAACCAGCAATGTCCGTGTCTACCTATGTGTCTAGTAGTTGTCTACCTTGGCCATGAGCACGAGTATATGACTTATTAGTACCAGTAGGGGGCGCCAGAAACAGAGAGAGGGATAGTGCTGCTAATGAGAGAGAGAGAGAGAGAGAAGTGGGGGGGAGGGGGGAATTGCACCACTCACACATGTGGGTAGATTTTGAAGGTGCGTTTTACCAATGGAAATACATAAATTGGCCTCGCTCTGCGCACATTCGTATTATGAAAGGCATATCGGCCCGTGTTGAACGCACTGACCCGTGTTGAACGCACACACATTATGGCTTACCGCGGTCCTGAATATTTTAGCATTGTGGGAGTGTCCATATGTTAATTATTTTCGCTTTGCGCAATTTGCTATTAAGCCCCTTGACCTAAAGACACTCAGCGCATAACGATTAGACGTGGGTCTGACCACCTCATAAACGCAAAAAGCACTGTTTGATTTGACACTTGAGCGGCTCTGAGAGGCTGGTAGAGTGTTGCCATGTCTGTTTATTATAAGCGGCTTATTTTTCTGTAAAGTTGCTTTCTGTGTGGTTGTTTTTCTTGTTTCTAAAGTGGTTATTTGGGCTTTTCTCCTAATGTTGTTTAAACCAGTGATCCTCACACAGCACATTCCCATGTCAAGGATCCCCAGATGAATGCATTTGCCCAACTAAGGACAGCTAATCCAAAAATTAAATAAAAAAATTACTTTTGAAAATAGCAGATCTATACCAGCTCACAATGCATCACATTCATTCATTAAAACTATGAACTCTGACTGCAGGGGGATATATAATGATCATTATAACAATGTGCAAGAACATATTTAAAAAGAAGGAAGAACTTTATATTTGTGGACAATCAAAATATGTTTTTTTATTTTAATGTGGTGTCATTCAAATTAATCTGGATATGGCAGACTCACTATTTAGAAAATAAAAACATGGCACTTCATTTAAAATAGGTTACAGACCCCTGTTATATGCGCTTATTTTTATAGACCTATTTACTTGTTTCTATGAGACATGGCAGTTTTGCGTCTTTTTAAAAAAAATGTTGAGATTAGAAACGGCCATAATTCTTTCATTTCTCAACCTTAAAAATAAATAAAAACATCTCCATAATCCGTGGGAAATGTGCTTTCATATGCTGTATCACACCCGATTCAAGTCTTCTTCAATAAAATGCTACGAGCGAACTCAGCGAAGACCATACCATCGGGGCCACAGCATTACGCAGCACGCATTCAACTCATTCCTTCGTCGTGACTTGAATGAAATAAAATATAATAAACGTTATTTTACTGGTGTTTTTCAATAGAAACAAATAAAGAGCGTGTGTAGGCTACTGTGTGCAAGTGCAACAGTGCATATACATGCATGCACTAGGCTATATTTCTTCCGTGTCGGGATGGTGATTGAGCTCTTCAAGTTCACAGCCCGTTTGGTCTTTCATAAAAAAACGTTGATATTAGCCTATAAACACTCATGGTTCTCTCATTTCTCAACCGTTTTATTAAATGTAAAAATCTCCATATTCCTTAGGAATCTTGCTTTCATTCGCTGTATGGTACATGGTTCTATCGTTATCGAATTAATTAATTACGCATGGATTGGCAATTTGCCAATATGCTGCTATCTACTCGCAATTCCATTCCGATCTGAAAGGTGGGTCTGTTCTTTTGAGGCATAAAGGTGACAGCATGCAGTGCAATAGGAATAATTAACCCAAATGTGACAAAGGCATGTCATGTCTTCTATGGTGCCAGCCTGAAGAAATGTCATACCACGACCCCCAAAGTGCGCATTCCGTATGTGACATCAGCTGACTGGTAAAGAGAATAGTACGGACATGTTGATTGGGTACGTCTCAAACACGCCTTAAACACACCCATGACTAATTCAAGGCCGTTTTGCGCACTCCGCGGGGTGTCAAAAGCGCTTCTTAACATGCCCAAAATTGCAATATGACATACTACACGCCCCCAGATCATAATACTGTAATTAGATTAGTAATATAGAAGTAAGTAAAATAGAAGTCCTAAATCGACCCCATGATGTTCATTTTGCCTACTGTATATGTTTGTTTTTTATGCTATCCAGCACTTTGGTCAACCTTGGTTGTTTTAAATGTGCTCTAGAAATAAAATTGACTTGACTTGACTTGACATTCAAATGTATGTAATTCTAGAGCTATCAAGAGCTATCAAGTTGTAAGCTGGAGATAAATGACACATTCATAATCACTCAGAACTCAGAAACACTATTGTCTGTATGCATACTGAAACACATAACAATTAACACGGCAAACAACAATGTGTGTTTGTGCACATTATATTGTCAGTAATTCTACACTACATTTACTGTTGGCTTGAGTCCTCTAAATGCCGTGTTGTTGTGCTTGTTTGATTTCAGAAGCTGACATAGACTGGAGCAGATTATATGATGTGGTATTCCGTCCCCGTTTTCTGCATCTTTGTGGACGTTTAGCCTGTTGCCATGGCATCTCAAAAAAACTGAAGGCTGAAGAAAACAAAAACAAAACAAAAAAAGCATTAAGGCGTGCCCTGCCTTTTCACTGTCTATTCATATTTCTATTCACTTTTTAAATTTGATAATTTATTATTTATTTTTGTGATTTCCTGCCCTGCCTCCAGGTGTATACAGTATAGAGATCATTGCCATTTTTAAAAGATGTAATATAATAATATGGAACTAAATGATCTAGGTTGAATATAATAAATATAAGGAGAATGGATAATGTACAGCAAATTATTGAATGTAACTTATGTTTATCTTAACCATAAATCCATGATTATGTCAGCTTGATGAAAGGTAAAGTGTGTGTGTGTGTGTGTGTGTGTGTGTGTGTGTGTGTGTGTGTGTGTGTGTGTGTGTGTGTGTGTGTGTGTGTGTGTGTGTGTGTGTGTGTGTGTGTACGTGCGCGCGCGTTCATAGCTTTCTGTGATTCAGTACCCCTGCACATCACCAGTGTGTTAGTTGTGAATATTTTCATCATTTTTGAACATTTGTCAATAAAACATTTGATACAAAATTATATCCGTACAAAATTATATCCTGTCAATGTTTTGAATGCATAATGTAAAATCATACATAGTTATTTTAACATATTTTTGCATTGTGCTTCATTTGTCCCAATTGCAACATGATTTACTGTGAACTGCAGACAAAGACCAGCACAACACTTTTTGTTACAGAATAGTAAGAGTAAAGTGAACTCTGCAACAGAAAATAGAGTAGATATGTGGTGGAGCATGTTGGGTGTAAACCTTGTATGCTCAAAACTGTTACTTTTCAGGAAAGGCCTGTGTTCGTCTTGTCGATTTCCAAATATCGGATTTTACATTAAACTGTACCGTTAGGTAATTATTAGCCTGCTTCCCAGGGAGAGAAGAAAAATCATGTCACGGCATCATGGTCAGTATCTTGTCAGCATCATGTCAGTATATATCATATCACATACTGTACATGCATGCATACAAAAGAATGGAGAGCTTGATGAATTGATTATTGTAAAATGACAGAAGTGAGATATTAAGGTTGTGATGTGTTTCCTGGTAATTGTGTGCTGTTTAGTGACCTTGGTGTCAAAATCAAATTCGAGCCACATTCTGTTACAGCCCAGCTAACATGTCCATCTGGGCCCAAGTGGGCCGTGCACCCAGTTTTCACAAAGGGCCCACCCGTGTTAGCCCATATGGGCTTACGTGGGTTTCTAACTGGATCTTAGGTGGTATCCAAATGGGCCATTTTATTTCACGGGTTCAGGTTCCACAGCCTAATAAAGTGTAAATTCGGGAGTCCTTGACAAGAAAAGGTTTGGGAACCACTGTTGTAGAGGGTCTATAGAATAGATAGATGTTGATGGTATTAAGTTAGTGACTTTGACAGTGTACAAATGGAACCGGTTTTCAGCAGGTCAAATGAGGTACAGAAAACCGTATGACTCCCAGGCTGATCTCACTGTATGAGTTTTTGTTTAAGAACTAACAATACATTGAAAAATATATTCTGGATGTGACACTTACAAGCCGAAATAGCGCAGTTGGTAGAGCATTAGACTGAATATCTGAATGTCCCTGGTTCAATCTAGGCTTTCGGCAGTTGAAATGAGGTACAGAAAATCCTATGACTCTTAGGCTGATCTCACTGGGTGAAAAACTAGATGAACAAGACCAATTTCAGGAGAACAAAACAAACAAAAAAGCAGTGTGAATTGTCTGGAACCAGTGGCTCAGTGTGTTAGAACATTGGCCACATGATTGGGAGTCGGGGGATGGTGAGTTCAAGCCCCACTCAATTCTTTACTTTCAAGACCGATTTACAGAAGAACAAAACAAACAAAAAAGCAGTGTGAATTGTCTGGAACCAGTGGCTCAGTGTGTTAGAATGCTGCCACATGATCGGGAGATGGTGGGGTCAAACCCCTCTCAAGTTCAAACAAAAAAACTAGAAAAAGTGCCCTTCTGGGCACAGGTCTCCACCAGGTTATCCACAGATCCGTGCAGTTAGAGGTAAAAACACTTTTGGGCCAGTTATAGCGCCACCTTGAGGCTGAGTTGAAATTGTTCATGTGGCATTTCGTCCTGGGCCTAGTGGGAATGTGCGTGCACAATTTCACGGAAATCACGCGATGTGTTCATGATTTGCAGCATTTTGTTTGAAACTGAGCACTCCTGTGAACTTTGGAAGCCAATCTTAACCAATCAGGATGGAGTCTGAGAAATCTGAAAGACCGGTTTCGTTGAATGGCTCTAGAGAGACTGTGTACTAATTTGCGTGATGTTTGGACAAAATCTGTAGGTGTACTGTGAAAAAACTTGTTTTGCACAAAGCGGCCTCCTGGTGGCGCTATAACAGGCCGTTCTGGAAAGTTTGGGGCAGAGGTTCATGGTTGGCATCCAGGGAGTGTGTGTGCAGAATTTGGCATCGACCGGGTTAACGGTGGCTGAGATTAGCTGGTCACGGACGGACACACGGACACACGGACACACGGACGGACGGAGTGCAAAACATACTCTCCCCATGCCTTCGGCTGGTGGAGACAATAAAGGGGCCAATCCCACCCCAGTCTTTACTGTGACACTTTGCATTCCACACTAACATCAAGTGGCACAGAAAAGCTGTGTTGTAGTAACCATGCAGCAGTTAGCTCAGTGTGATGAGTGTCTGTGCTTGTGATCCATGGGTCCAGGGTTCAAATCCCACATTAGTCATGTGGCTCTGTGACACTTTGCTTTGCACACTGACTTTCAGAAGGACAACTTTAAAGCAGCACAGAAATTCCCCATGATTGTGTGCCTCAGTGGCCCAACGGGTAAGTCAAATGTTATCCGTAGTATACCTAGTAGAAGTGTGCCAGTTCAAATCACCGACAGTATCCATAGATCACCGACACTGATCTATCCATATCCTAGTAGAAGTATGCCGGCCACATACTCCTAGTAGGATGCTGAGTAGGTAGGAGTGTGTGCAGTTAAGAGCCCTGGTGGATAAATCAGATAATAACCATAGAATACCTAGTAGAAGTCTGCCAGTTCAAACCCAACATAGGATGGTGCTGGTTCAAATCACCATCACCTAGAGTACGTATGACTGTGTGCCGTTAAGTGGCCCAGTGGATCAGATAATAATATAATATATATATAATAATAAATCAGATAATATCCATAGAATACTTAGTGGGATGACAGGAGGAGAGTAGGTGAGGGGGGTCAGGCAGGAGGAGTAGGTGAGGGGACCCCAGGCAGGAGGAGAGTAGGCGAGGTGGCCCCAGGCAGGAGGAGAGTAGGCGAGGTGGCGTCAGGCAGGAGGAGAGTAGGCGAGGGGGCGTCAGGCAGGAGGAAAGTAGTCGAGGAGGCCCCAGGCAGGTGCAGAGTAGGCGAGGTGGCCCCAGGCAGGAGTAGAGTAGGCGAGGGGGGGTCAGGCACGAGGAGAGTAGGCAAGGGGGCCCCAGGCAGGAGGAGAGTAGGCGAGGGGGCCCCAGGCAGGAGGAGAGTAGGCGAGAGGGCCCCAGGCAGGAGGAGAGTAAAAAATCACTTTCACCTAGAAACTCCATTCACACTTTTTTATTATTCAGCTTACTATGGAGACACATGCTGGAACTTTTTACTTTGAAATGTTTTGTAGTTTCTGAGTTATTTAACTTAAACGCCCAATGCATTCTCTATGGCAATAGCACAAACTTTGGCATGCTACTAGTCCTACATACTTAAACCTACCAACCCTATTCTAGCCTACTTAGGTTCATCTTACGGTGGACATGTTTGCCTGAAAAGGAATCTTTGAAAGGTGTCATAGTTTTAGAAATATAGTGCTTTCAAATTTGAGACTTTTATAATGGGGCTCAATGGCAGATTTTAGCACGTCAAAAAATCACTTTCACCTAGAAACTCCATTCACACTTTTTATTATTCAGCTTACTGTGGAGACACATGCTGGAACTTTTTACTTTGAAATGTTTTGTAGTTTCTGAGTTATTTAACTTAAATGCCCAATGCATTCTCTATGGCAATAGCACAAACTTTGGCATGCTACTAGTCCTACATACTTAAACAGTCAACCCCATTCTAGCCTACTTAGGTTCATCTTACGGTGGCCTGAAAAGGAATCTTTTTTGACGTGCCAAAATCTGCAATTGAGCCCCATTATAAAAGTCTCAAATTAGAAAGCACTATATTTCTAAAACTATGACACCTTTCAAGATGTGCAGGTCAGGAACAACATATTTTGAGATGGGGGTCGGCGGATAATTTTTACATATAATCTTTTGGGGGTCCTTGACATGAACTATAGTTTGAGCACCACCAGTGTCAGGATCGGCAGCCTCAGTCCTAAATGTCTTAACCCATTTAGACGTGAGAACGATTCTACAAAATGTCTTCTAAATCATGACAGTATTCTTAAAAACCCTATGTTTCTATGTCAGTGGTTCTCAAACATTTTCATGTCAAGGAACCCCAAAAATTATATGTAATTGGCCACCGACCCCCATCTCAAAATATTGTTCCAGGGACCCCCCCCCCCCCGGCCCAGAAGCATAGATTTGAGTTAAAAACGCTCACTCTATTCTGTGATGCAGGTTATTGGCAGACACTCCCTAAGCAGGCTTCACGCGCGGGCTCTTTAAAGGGCTTTGGTTTTCCCGCTCGCTACCCCTCCCCCCCCCCCCCCACACACACACACACACACACACACACCTGCTCTAAACTGACGAGTGTTTGTCTGACTCAAACTCCTTCGTATTTGTTAGTAAAACAGTGAAATAAACAAGTTAAAACGTACCAACTTCCACCTCATGGAAGATGAGGAGAGTTGTCAGTGTTGTCAGGGAGTGGAAACTGCCCAGAGACATGAAGGTGACAGCAGGAGGAGAAGTTTAATTATCGTCCTTGGAAAAAAAAGGGAGTCCATTCCCCAAGAGACCAGGTGCGTTAGCTTACCTAGCTACTACCTACTGTACAGTTAATTAGCTGCTTTAGCATTCATGGTTAATAGAGGTGAATTGTTTGTTTGTGTGTAATGTCATGTCACTAATTATATTTACAAAAAGTAAAATGAAAGAACTAGTCAGGATATAAAGCATTGTTTGTGTGCTGTGCCTGTGAAGTGAATAATATTGTGTTTATTTGCTGTTAGGCAGAAATATATCCCCCATTTAGGCCTGAAATTTAAAAAGAATATTTTTTTCTGAAAAACATGTTTCTATATCAGTGGTTCTCAATATTTCATGTCAAGGACCCCAAAAATGATATGTAATATGCCACCGACCCCCATTGAAAATATGTTGTTCCAGGGACCCCCCAGAAACAAAGATTTGAACTGAAACTCTGAAAGAATATATATTCAAAGATTTGAGGCAAATTTTCACTATTTTTTCAAAAATAGCAGACCTACAAGTTCATAGCGCGCTATGATCTTGTAGATCTGCTATTTTTCAATAGCTAAAGTATAACATAATGTTTAAAAAACCAAAAGGGGTTCCCGCCCCAAAATGGCTTAATGCCCTATACTTCTTCATACAAGACTGTCACACTAAAGTATGAGAATAGGCATTTCTACAAGCTATGTGCAAATGTTTTTTTTTAAATACTAAAATAACAATAACTGAACAAGTAGATTCAACTATAATAATAATTATTATAAGTCAATGTCAAACAATTTACAGTAATAAAACCATACAATGTAAAAAAAAATACTCTATATTCATAGTATATTCATGAAAGAAATAGCATGTTTTTGTTGATGTAAAGTGTCCTTGTTTTTTTTAAGGTGCTATATAAATTCAAATTCAAATTATTATTATTATTTTTTGTGGCTTACGCCTTTTATTGGTTTTTGAAGGGACAGACAGTAGGCTGACAGGAAACGGGAGAGAGATGGGGGGATGACATGCAGTAAAGGCCGTGTCGGGCTCGGGAGTCAAACCCGCGACACACTGCGACTGGATTACCAGTCGGGTGCCCAGACGGTTTTTGATTGATTGATTGAAATATTTATTAACAGTTTGCAGAATTTACAGTACATTTCAAGCACAAACTCAATACAAAGACTGTTAACTGTGAGTGGACGACCCAATTAAGCATTACACTTGTTTACAACAGGGTCCACATTGTTCAATTCATCAAAACATTTAGAGACATTAGACAAATAGACATTTCTAGCTAAAGAACCGAACAGGAATTCATCATATAGGAAGCAAAAAGGGAAAAGATACATATACAGTGAGGGGAGATGGGGGGGGTGTGGGGATTCAGATTTCACAGAGGCCAGTTTCGAATTGCAGCCATCCGTAGGTGCCCTTTGAGAGCGGTTTTGAAGGAGTCAAGGGATTCACATGTCTTAATGACTGTTGGTAGGGCGTTCCACATTTTGGTGGCATAGGAGCGAAAATAATTTAGTCCCTTGTTTGTGCCGAATCTGGGTTGTACATGGTTTGTTGCACTCCCTCTGGTGTTGTGGGTGTGGACTTCGTTTACATTAAGGAAGTATTTAGACAGGTATGCCACCGCCTGGGCCAAGTTATTATTATTTATGATTTATGAACCCCTAATGGCTCCTGATGTGCAGGTTGGTGCCTTGCATGGTTTCCACCGCCATCTGTGTATGAATGTATGTGTGAATGGGTGAATGTAATGCACAATCTATGTAAGGCGCCTTGGATAAAGGCGCTATATAAATGCACCATTTAACATTCATGATGTCCGCTCTCCTATATAGCTGTGAATGCTGGACCCTGAAGCCTGCTCTACCGTCCCTGGCCCCATTGTGCTACACCAGAATGCTACGTGCAGTGCTAAACATCAACCAGGATGAACACGTTACCAACATGCATCTGTATGGAGTGATACCGAGGGTGGGTGAGAGAAGATGGCCTCCAGGAGGAGGAGAATGAGGCTGGTCGGTGCCATTGACACTGGGATTAAATGGTAAACGGTGCCATTTATATAGCCCCTTTATCCAAGGCACTTTATATGCATTACATTCACACACACACACACACACACACACACACACATTCATACACTGATTGCGGCGGAAGCCATGCAAGGTACCAACATCGGGAGCAATTTTGCCCAAGGACCTGCTCTACCTCCTGAGCCACAGTCGCCACAGTTGGGATGCATGGAGGATGGAGAGGACTGGAGACCCCGCTGGAGGGCTCATCTGAGGACGAACTAAAAGAGAACTTTGACCCTGCTGGCCGCCATCCCTTCTTCTACAACTGAAGTAGAAGACAGCTCAAGGTACGAACCCTTTTCCCCATCTTTGCTGCTGCTGCTGCTGCTGCTGCTGCTGCTTGTGTTGTAAGCAAATTAAGCTGTGTGTACACTTCAAGCTGTTGCTGTCATTTTAGGACGCAATGATTGGGTGGCAATTAATGCAACATGTTCAGTCAGTGACTGTTTGTGTCTCTGGGATTGGATGCTGCAGTCTGTGTTGTGTCTGCTCTGGGATTGGGTGGATGCTGCAGTCTGTGTTGTGTCTGCTCTGGGATTGGGTGGATGCTGAAGTCTGTGTTGTGTCTGCTCTGGGATTGGGTGGATGCTGCAGTCTGTGTTGTGTTTGCCACTGAACAAACTGAGTTGTTGTAACAGAGAATAGTATTATCATGTGGATCTTGGCCACTTCAATTAGCCTTTTAAGTTCAAGCTAGAGGTTTTGGGCTTTCACATGACGACAGCCATCATTTAAAAATGAAGACTGATGTTCATCTACACTACAGTTAGTAGATAGTTAGTTAGTGTTACTAAGTGTGCGGCTGCTGTGTTGTGGGTGTGTTGAAGATTGTGTGTTGTGACGGCTATTGTTTAATGACTGGCTTGACGGCAAAACCTATCTCTATGTACTGGTCAATTCCTCATGGTCCGCCGTGGCCATAATTATTTCTTTCTTTTCTTGCTCTCGCTCTCTCTCTGGTTGGTTCATATAGACGCTGGCTTGTGTCAACACCTCTGTCAATGTAGGCCTTTTCTTAAGTCCTGCCAAGCATGTAGCCTCATCCTTCTCTCTCTCTCTCTCTGCATGTAGCCTCATCCTCCTCATTTCTGGTGTGGTCCGTCCATGTGACACCTAGTTAGTACATTCTTGTGCAGACTGACTCCATCCAGGGCCCTTGTCCTGTGTGTCCATGTCTCGGCCCCATACAGAAGGTACCGTACAGCAGCACTGATGACTGCTGTGTGAGAGAGGGACACTTCCTTTGTCTTGTATGTGTAGGACATGTTAGTGATGCGTGATGCGTGGGTTCATACACCCAAGCACCCAATTATGTGTGACAATTAATCATAAACCTATATTTGTAATCGTTAGAGTCCTACCATTTGGTGTAAGAGCGTGTGTCCTTATTATGGAGAGAAAGTGTGGGTACCTGAGGAATAAAAAATAACATACAAAAAATAGCGGCAATACAAAATGCCATCCTACAATATTTAATACAACAATTAAGTTTCGAAATACATTTTAAACCCATGTCCTGCTTTCCTTTTTAAATATGCTTTATTTAAATTATTCATGGCACTCATATTACATTGAGTTTGGCAGTACAGTAGTAAGGAATTGCAATACACAGAGTGTTAGTATCAGTTTTTCTGTCTTGAGTCCAGGGTTCTCTGTCTTTTCAGTTCAGTTACTATTTGTATGAAGACCACCTCTCCAGAGATGGCCCTCCTGATCTAGCCTGGTTAATAAACCAGACTAATATCGCACGGACCACGGGATATTAGTTTGGGGAGGCTCAGCTTGGATTTCATTTCCAGGGGGGGGCGGGTTGAAACATTTTCTCTTTGACTCTTTGGTCAGAGCTACTGTCAGTCAAAGGTCTCAAGCATTGAAAGTCACTGTACCAAAGCCCGCCCATATTGCATACCGTGTCCCGATTGGCCGCCCCATTTCTCTGGTGTAGGAAATGGGCGTACAATTGAGCCTCTCCAGACCGTAATCCGCCGGCAGGCAATTTATTTTTGCCAACGGCTGATTTGGTCTGGTTTATTAACCAGGCTACTCCTGATCACTCCTGGTGTTCCAGATCTTATTGACCACAGTGCAAACCACAGCCCAATAAAAGTCTTGTTCCATAGCAGACATGTTTTTCATCAGAGACTCCATACCATACTGCATTATAAGTAACGTTAAATGTTAAATGTTAAAAAACGATCTGTGGCATTTTCCCCCATACATCTCTAGACCTCTGACAGTCCACTAGCAGGTTCTCTATGGTTTCATCTGGGTTACAGTTTGCATCCGGGCATTTAACAGTTTTTACAGTTTTTACAAAAAACAACTCCATTTGACCACCTCCCTTACTCCCTTAAAGACATCCCTCTTTTTTATGGATATACTTTTACTACCAATGTTCTTTAAACATACCTGTTTTTGTTTTTCATCAAGATTTCTTTTTTTTCTAACTTGTATATATATTGCCATTACTCATTTACAGGCAATTTGTTTAATTTTATGTTCAATTTTCTCTCAGTTCATCATTTTGTTTTTCAGTGTGAAAGCAAAATAAGTGACATTACACTTTAACCCATTTTGTTATACGTTAGCTATTGGAAAATAGCAGATCTACAAGCTCATAGCTTGTAGAACTTGTAGGTCTGCTATTTTTGAAAAATCGTAAAAATGTGAGGCACAAATCTTTGAGGTATATCTTTCAGAACGTTTTTTTATTATTTCGACGTCAGGCCTGAATGGGTTAAATAACTCAGAAACTTCAAAACATTTCAAAGTAAAACGTTCCAGCATGTGTCTCCACAGTAAGCTGAATAATAAAAAGTGTGAATGGAGTTTCTAGGTGAAAGTGATTTTTTGACGTGCCAAAATCTGCCATTGAGCCCCATGTTAAATGTCTCAAATTTGAAAGCACTATATTTCTAAAACTATGACACCTTTCAAAGATTCCTTTTCAGGCAAACATGTCTACCGTAAGATGAACCTAAGTAGGCTAGAATGGGGTTGGTAGGTTTAAGTATAGGACTAGTAGCATGCCAAAGTTTGTGGTATTGCCATAGAGAATGCATTGGGCGTTTAAGTTAAATAACTCAGAAACTACAAAACATTTCAAAGTAAAACGTTCCAGCATGTGTCTCCACAGTAAGCTGAATAATAAAAAGTGTGAATGGAGTTTCTAGGTGAAAGTGATTTTTGACGTGCCAATGTCTGCCATTGAGCCCCATTGTAAATTTGAAAGCACTATATTTCTAAAACTATGAAACATTTCAAAGATTCCTTTTCAGGCAAACATGTCCACCGTAAGATGAACCTAAGTAGGCTAGAATGGGGTTGAAAAAATGAAATGAAAAAATGAAAAAAAAACGATGGGTTATAGCCCATGGTTTTTTGAATTAAAAGAAAAAAAGAATTATCCTCGTTTTTCATCATTTTGGACCATGGGCTATAGCCCATATCGTACGGCATACTATAGCACGCAGTTTTTCATCATTTTTGAGGATTTGAAAAAAATGAAAAAATGAAAAAAACAATGGGTTATAGCCCATGGTTTTTTGAAATTTTGAAAAAAGAATTATCCTCTTTTTTCATCATTTTGGACCATGGGCTATAGCCCATATCGTATGGCATACTATAGCACGCCGTTTTTCATCATTTTTGAGGATTTGAAAAAAATGAAAAAAACGATGGGTTATAGCCAATCGTGTTTTGAATTTTTGAATTATTTTTATCCTCTTTTTTCATCATTTTGGACCATGGGCTATTGCCCATATCGTACGGCATACTATAGCACGCCGTTTTTCATCATTTTTGAGGATTTGAAAAAAATGAAAAAAACGATGGGTTATAGCCCATCGTTTTTTTAATTTTTGATTAAAAAAATGTATCCTCGTTTTTCATCATTTTGGACCATATCGTACGGCATACTATAGCACGCCGTTTTTCATCATTTTTGCCATTGAGCCCCATTGTAAATTTGAAAGCACTATATTTCTAAAACTATGAAACATTTCACAGATTCCTTTTCAGGCAAACATGTCTACCGTAAGATGAACCTAAGTAGGCTATAATAATAATAATAAAACTTTATTTGTATAGCACCTTTCATGACATGAAATGCAGCTCAAAGTGCTTTACAGAACAATGGAGAATAAAAGAAAAGCAAGGCAACGACAGTAATGCAATACAGTGAGGACATGAATAACAAAAAAAAAAAAAAACTAAAAGATCAATTAAAAGCAATGTTGTAGAAGTGGCTCTTGAGCTGAGCTTTAAAAATGTCTACAGAGGCTGCCTGACGAAGGTACAGAGGGAGCTTGTTCCATGCTGACGGCCCGTAGAAGCAAAAAGCTGCTTCCCCGTATTTTTTAGTTGCCATTTTTTTAGGCAAAGCGAGCAGGCCAGCAGTGGAAGACCTTAGCGGGCGGTTTGGGACATATTTAGGCAGGCAGTCATGTAGGTAGGAAGGTTTGAGACCATTGAGAGCTTTATAGACAAGTAAAATAATTTTAAAATCAATCCTAAAAACAACCGGAAGCCAGTGCAGTGATGCCAAAACTGGAGTAATATGTTCTCTCATCTTAGTTCTAGTTAAAACTCTGGAATTTTGGACAAGTTGTAATCTGTCAGTTGTTTTCTTAGGCAGTCCTGAAAAAAGTGCATTGCAGTAATCAAGCCGAGAAAAAACAAAGGCGTGGATTAGCGTTTTTGCATCGTCCAAGGACACATAGGCTCTGATTCGTGCAATATTTCTAAGGTGAAAAAAGGCAATCTTGGTAACATGATTAATGTGTGAATTAAAATTAAATTCAGAATCAATAATAACCCCCAGGTTCTTTACTTACTGTTACTTTCTATAGTCAGGTTGCCAAGTCTGCTTAATATTGATTCTTTCTGCTCACTAGAACCGATTATGAGAACTTCTGTCTTATCCTCATTTAGCTTGAGAAAGTTCTCACTCATCCAACATTTGATGCTAGACAGACAGGTAAGCAGCGGGTCTAAAGCACAGGGATCATCTGGAGCCACAGAAAGATATAATTGGGTATCAGCAGCATAGAAATGAAAATTGACTCCGTGATTGGCAATGAGTTCGCCCAATGGCAGTATGTACAAGGAGAAAAGCAGAGGGGTTGCTAGGTGTACGCCGGGACAACGCTCCACACGTCCCAAACTCTTCTCCCTTCTGGCTCCAAAACTGTGGAATGCACTTCCCATTGCAGTCAGAACTGCAGCATCACTCCCAATCTTCCGCCGTAGTCTGAAAACCCACCTTTTTAGACTCCATCATGGCCCATAGCACTTACCCTACCCCCTTAGATAGCATTTCTGTAGACTTAGATAGCATCTGATACAGACTTATAGCATGTTATGTAGACGGCACTATAATTGCATTGTATATAGTCATAGCACGCCATAGTACATATGTATAGCATAGTAGTATATATATATAGTTTATATGTATAGTCTCATTGTTACGAAGGAACGTAGTGCCTCTCTGACATCACAACCAGGACGTCAGGAGTGACATCACTCTTGACGTCCCAAAACCATAAATACATGCCTACCGCAGGATCAACTGGAAGAGAGCATTAGAGCGACAGCAGTAGACTTAGACACCATATCTATCACTACTAACCCTGCGGCTCAAAGAGATTGGTTACCAGACCCTCTCTTCGGCATCCCACTACTAGACCATACTTAGGTCTCGGCCACAAAGTGGTCCCTCGAGCCGCATGAGTGTGGACCAACCCGGCTCAGCCCGGGCCAGAGGCCAGGCCGCCCGTCAGGCCCCAGCTCCGCCCTCGGAACATGGACCGCCTGCCAGTGCACCCCCAGACGCAGAGCAGTCACGGATCCGACAGCGGCAACCATATGGACCCGCCGTATGGCAGCGAGCTACCGGCAGTCCCGCCGCACCACAGCCACCCACCGCCCTCTGCAGCACATCGCAGGGGCAATTGGGCCAGTGGCACCGCTCACCGTCCCGACGACGCCCACGACCGCTACAGCGGCCCTGCCTGGGACCGCATGAGCGCTTGGTCACACCATGGCCGGCCCAGCCTATCAACCGATGCTTTCGGTGGGCACTCGGCCAACCAGGAGCCCGTCACCCTAGCGAAAAAATATAGATATTCCACTGTTACTTTCTTAGCTTACGCATGTTTTATGATAAATGCTTTTGTGATGTATTCCCATGCTTTTGTTCTTGATTATTGTAAATCGCTCTGGATTAAGAGCGTCTGCTAAATGCCTAAATTGTAAATTGTAAATTGTAAGTATGTAGGACTAGTAGCATGCCAAAGTTTGTGCTATTGCCATAGAGAATGCATTGGGCGTTTAAGTTAAATAACTCAGAAACTATAAAACATTTCAAAGTAAAAAGTTCCAGCATGTGTCTCCACAGTAAGCTGAATAATAAAAAGTGTGAATGGAGTTTCTAGGTGAAAGTGATTTTTTACTCTCCTCCTGCCTGGGGCCCTCTCACCTACTCTCCTACTGCCTGGGGCCCCCTCGCCTACTCTCCTCCTGCCTGGGGCCTCCTCTTCTCCTGCCTGACCCCCCCTCACCTAGTATCCTCCTACCTGGGGCCACCTCACCTACTCTCCACCTGCCTGGGGTCCCCTCAACTACTCTCCTCCTGCCTGACCCGCCCTCGCCTACTCTCCTCCTGTCATCCCACTAAGTATTCTATGGATATTATCTGATTTATCCACCAGGCCACTTAACGGCACACAGTCATACATACTCTAGGTGATGGTGATTTGAACCAGCACCATCCTATGTTGGGTTTGAACCGGCAGACTTCTACTAGGTATTCTATGGTTATTATCTGATGTATCCACCAGGGCTCTTAACTGCACACACTCCTACCTACTCAGCATCCTACTAGGAGTATGTGGCCGGCATACTTCTACTAGGATATGGATATCAATTATCCACTGTCTGTGATTTGAACCGGGTTTGAACCGGCACACTTCTACTAGGTATACTACGGATAACATTTGACTTACCCGTTGGGCAACCCTGTGCTGCTTTAAAGTTGTCCTTCTGAAAGTCAGTGTGCAAAGAAAAGTGTCACAGAGCCACATGACTAATGTGGGATTTGAACCCTGGACCTGTGGATCACAAGCACAGCCACTCATCACACTGAGCTAACTGCTGGTTACTACAACACAGCTTTTCTGTGCTACTTGATGTTAGTGTGGAATGCAAAGTGTCAGTAAAGACTGGGGTGGGATTGGCCCCTTTATTTTTTTGTTTGAACTTGAGTGGGGTTTGAACCCACCATCTCCCGATCATGTGGCAAATGTTCTAACACACTGAGCCACTGGTTCCAGACAATTCACACTGCTTTTTTGTTTGTTTTGTTCTCCTGAAATTGGTCTTGTTCATCTAGTTTTTCACCCAGTGAGATCAGCCTAAGAGTCATAGGATTTTCTGTACCTCATTTCAACTGCCGAAATCCTGGATTGAACCAGGGACCTTTAGATATTCAGTCTAATGCTCTACCAACTGCACTATTTCGGCTTGTAAGTGTCACATCCAGAATATATTTTTTAATGTATTGTTAGTTCTTAAACAAATAAACTCATACAGTTTTCCCCCAGTGAGATCAGCCTGGGAGTCATACGGTTTTCTGTACCTCATTTGACCTGCTGAAAACCGGTTCCATTTGTACACTGTCAAAGTCACTAACTTAATACTATCAACATCTATCTATTCTATAGACCCTCTACAACAGTGGTTCCCAAACCTTTTCTTGTCAAGGACCCCCGAATTTACACTTTATTAGCCCGTGGAACCTAACCCTAACCCGGCTATAATCCATGGTCAAAAACGATGAAAAACGAGGATTTGAAAAAAGAAAAAATCACTTCCAGACCATGGGCTACAGTCCATGGTGTCGGAGTGATTTTCGTCCTCAAAAATGTTGACAATGAGGGCGGACACAAGTGTGGCCTACATGGGTCACATATAATTCGCCCAGCTGGTACCCACTTAAGGCCCAATCAGATCCCAGTTCAAACCCATATAGGCAAACACAGGTGGCGCACACATGGTACTGAAATAAAATGGCCCATTTGGATACCACCTAAGATCCAGTTAGAAACCCACGTAAGCCCATATGGGCTAACACGGGTGGGCCCTTTGAACTGGGTGCACGGCCCATTTGGAACCCATGCCCATAGCCCATGTCAAAACCCAATTGGGCCCAGATGGACATGTTAGCTGGGAGAGGCTATAGAACAGCCACTTTGCATTTGACACAAACATACTCTACCAGCACAACATACAGTACCCATGTGTTGTTTCTGTGAGTCAGTTTGTGCTTGTGTGCGTTACATTTTAGCTTAATTTTGTTTTTTCATTGGACAATATAGGTGAGACATAGATTGAAATTTCTATTTTTCAACAAATTGCACCATCTAGTGGTCATAAGAGCCATGTATTCTAAATAGGGATGGGCTTTTAGGCCTATTTTAACATTTTTTATTGAAGGAATGTCACAGGATAAGGAAACAGTGAGTACATTTAACTACTTTTTTGTATTATGTAATTTTATTTGGCTGGGACCGAAAAATCTGATGCAATTTGTATGAAGAAATTATTCTCAAAGTGATACATTTTAAACGTTTACACTGTGAAATACATTAATAAAAACAATGTGAGATTGTCACTTCTACTTGGCTTACCCACCCTCACATTCTAGAACAAATTCAACCACAAATCAGAGGTGGGTCTGGTCTTGAGACAAACTTCATATCACCTTGCCTCAACTAGTGAATTGAAATTTCCTTTTGCATTATAGATACTATAGTTTACTTTTGTGATAACTGCATTACAAAAACTAATATTGGATTGTGGTTCTATGTGTCTGTATCCTGGTGTCTATACTACTACTACTAATAATAATAATATCTTAAATTTATATACATTATACATTATATACAATTTCTGAGTACACAAAGACACTATGTGGGGCATGAGAAAACGACAAAAATAACTTTATTCGGATGGGAAAACACTAAATTTGATTATTTTTAATTGCCCCGGCCGGCCTCCGATGATAAACTGGCACTGCTACCCTCGCCTTGGCAAGAAAAACCCAGATATGACTGGCATATCCTGCCTAAGTAACACAACTACGACAGAGTTGTCTCCAAACAGACTCAAGTCTCGCCATCCATACAACAAGTCAGCACAAGAGATGCTCAGTGTGATCTCTGATCGTTTTTCTACAAAGGCAGGATGGAGGCCTCCTGGAAGCAGGAGTGGGACGAGTCAGCTGGGAGTTTCTCACTCTTTTTTATTGGGTGATACAAGTTTCTTGTGTTTCAATATTTCTATTAAACAGAAAAAGACAAGTCATATGGACAATACATGCACAGTTGCACACATAACAACACATGGGCACAACATAACACACTTAACCCAGTATGGGCGGGAACCCCCCCCAAGTACTTGAAGGTTTTCAGAAAACTAGGTACATGTTTCTTGACAATTCAAACCTATACAATACACATTTTAGTGGCATATAGTGATCCCACCCACCCAATGTTTTATCTTGTTTTCATTCACATCATGAATGCGTATGCAGATATGGATGATGTACATCCATATCTGCATACGCATTCATGCTCAGACTCTCTCATAATATGAGGGAAAGTATACGAGGCTCGTACACACACACACACACACACACACACACACACACACACACACACACACATACACAGACACAAGGGAAAGACAAACACACCTAGGTTCCTTAGGGTTTGAAGTGCTGGGTGATTCAGTGGCTCCACTCCTACAGCGCCTCATAACTTTACAGATCATTAAATTGTTCTCTCAATACTCAAGTACAATTTCATTAGTGATTTCCAATTTTGAAGGGAAGGTGCTTCTTTATTTTTCCACAGTTTTGTAATAAAAAAACTAGCACCATAGAAAGCAACATGGATGACAGGGAAGCATCATAGGGTTAGGATTCAGGAAGCACCATAGATGACAAGGAATTATGGAAGGAACAATTTACAATTTAGGCATTTAGCAGACGCTCTTAATCCAGAGCGACTTACATTAAGCAAGAACAAAAAGCATGGGAATACATCACAAAAAAGCATTTATCATAAAACATGCGTAAGCTAAGAAAGTAACAGGTGAATATCTATATTATGAGACTATACATATACTACTATGCTATACATATGTACTATGGCGTGCTATGACTATATACAATGCAATTATAGTGCTGTCTACATAACATGCTATAGGATAGGTCTGTATCAGATGCTATCTAAGTCTACAGAAATGCTATCTAAGGGGGTAGGGTAAGTGCTATGGGCCATGATGGAGTCTGAAAAGGTGGGTTTTCAGACTACGGCTGAAGAACCATGATAAGCACCATAGGAAGTATGTCCTTTCAAAATACTACTTATTTGTATATGACTTGGCCACCTGAACTGCGCACAAAGCTGCGCACACACAATTTATAAATAAATTATGTATAGCAGAACTCATGGCAAAATCAGGAATGATTTATTTTTATGGTTAGGGTTAGTTATCGTTAATGTGATCTTCAGTGAAGAAAATGTTGCATGTTGCATGAACAATATACATATAGAAAGTGATACACACCACAAATGTTAAAAGCACCTTTTTTCTTTCCTTTTTCCCCTCATCAAGTTATTTCATTTCTGAGATAAGTTCTGTTAACTTCTACAGTAATAATAGTGTGGTGCCTATCTCAGACCATTGGGACACAGTGGATAGTTGTGCAGCATTGTGAAATGAAAACCCTGTGTCATCAGTATTACTGAGACTTGCACAGCGCTTTAACAGTTTTGTATTTTCAGCAGATTCCCTAAAACACAAAACTCATCCTCTGTGATTGGTTGTGGCTCAGCATGCTCCATTGTTCCATCAGGTCCTCTGTTCGCTTGGTTTCCTATCCACAAACAAAACTTTCCTGCCACCCAGGGCAATATTGGGCTCCGCTGTGCTTTGACAACCTAGTTATATTCGAATCACTGACTTTTTCTGGGGGAAAAAAGATAAAGGTAGGCAATTCATGTCAAAGCAGTGTGTATACTTATTCAAATACCTTAAAAACTGATAACCTGTAATTTTCTCTGAGACTTACGCAGCATTGAATGTACAAGTTAATGACGTGAACTTTTGCAAGGCATTTTACAAATTAATGTTTGTCTTATTGCCTGACAGGCTTGTCTTGCTAAATTTAAATGTTTAGCACTTTACATTCTCCTAATTATAACAAATGTATTTTTATTTTGTTCTCATAGCTGCAGTTTAACAATGTTCTGTATCAGCCATTATTATTGTCACAGTATATAACTGCCTCCTGTCTCCCTGTGTTAGTCAGTGTTTTAAGGATGTACAGCTTCATGGGAGGTGGGTTGTTCTGTGCTGGAGTTGGGAATATACTCCTTGTTATCTCCACGGCAACCGACTACTGGATGCAGTACAAACACTCCAACAATTACATGCACCAGGGCCTTTGGCGGTACTGTGTGCCTGGAAAATGCATGACACACACAGACAGCATTGGTAAGACAGTAAAACTCTCTCCATACATAGAATGCTGACAGACCATTTCCCTGTGCCCATGCAACTAACCTGAACAAGGTTTCTGCTGTGTGGTGATTGTGAATGGTTGATAGCACAAAATGTAACACTGAGATTCAGTTGAAAAGGTCGATTACGCCATCTATCTTTCAAATGATGAATGTCTTTTATGAAGCCAAATCCAAAAAGCTTATTTTTTATGATATACAGTATGCATTCACGAGATTGCTATTTGTATGTGTACACATAGCAAAGGCAGGGTATGTATAATACAGGGGTCAGCAACCCAAGATGTTGAAAGAGCCATTTTCGACCAAAAATAAATTCAAAATCTACCTGGAGCCGCAAAGAAAATTACGCATTATAATGCAGCTTGCCAAGCTTTATTATCTCCTGGGTTGCAACGAAACTAGCAGAATTTAGCATGCTTTCCCTGGAAATGTCTTTCAACGTTACTTTTTTTGTTGTTTGATAGCTTCTCACTGCAGATTAAACATACAGGCAGTCAATCTGCATTGGCTGTGAAGGCAAAAGCCTCTGTCCACGAACTGTTAAATCCTCTGTTTTTCGTCGGCTATCTTTATTTCTCTCCCTGTAGAAGCCATAGCGTAGCAGGCAGCAGCCTCACACACCCACTGGTTTGTTTATAATAGACACCTGGCTGGCACGGCACTGAGTGTGTCGCATGCTATGACGCAAATTTTAGTTTAGTTAAGTTTTCCAATTTTGTAAAAATGTGTAGAATAAATATTAAGAATGCTGTACATGCCCAGTACTGTTCATGTTGCCCATATTTATACTGCTCACACCTGGTCTTACCAAAAACTAATTACTTTTATCAGGCCGTACCATTTTAATTCATACTTTTCCCCTTTGAGAGCAATGTACCAAGTCCAAATCCTGAACAGATGGAAGAATGATTCTGATAAATAAGATACATTTGAACTACTGTTAACTCCTTTATATTAGCTGGAAATGCTTCTCCCAAGTCTCAGCCTTGCCCTGTGCTCTTGTCTCCTCAGCATATTGGGATGCCACCCGGGCTTTCATGATCCTTTCACTGCTAGCCTGTTTCCTCGGCATTGTGATCGGTGTCATGGCCTTCATCCACTATTCATCCTTCTTTGGTGGGTTTGACAAGACATTTGCAGCCGGCATCCTCTTCTTCATCTCCTGTGAGTACATCCTCGATGATCCTGAAGTACAATAGCATTGACTACAGTATGTTAACAGTTCCATGACTTCATGACCTTGTCCTCTGCAGGCTTCTTTGTGTTGCTAGCAATGGCAGTCTACACAGGAGTGACAGTGAACTACTATGGTAAACGTTATGGCAACTGGCGATTCTCATGGTCCTATATAATGGGTTGGGTAGCTGTGGTGCTCACATTCTTCTCAGGTATGTGTACTGTCATGATTTTAAACCTCCATTTAGAGATCCATTCTAAATGCGAGAATAACGTCAACCACTTAAAATTGAGAATGCAGCACATTGTTGAATAATTCAGATCTCCTTTCCGCCCCACCCCCCAGGTATATTCTACATGTGTGCCTACCGGATGCATGAATGCCCAAGAAACTCAAACTCACGCTGATCTGCTAACACATCCTCACATAAGCAGTGATCCATAAACCACGATACATGGCTATGACGATTATCCCAGCAAATCTTCCCATACAAGATTTCTTTCTTGCTGACCCGACCATTGAACAAAATAAATGGTAATATCAATAATATTTGTCTGTGATCAGTTAAAAATGTATCTGTGGTAATAAAACATAGCTATAGAACACCATTCTTTTGTTTTTAGAAATTCAGTCTAAGTAATAGAGGGTATGCACGTGACATCAAACCCGGAAGTTATGCAGGAATACCTGAGTGGCAAAAAACTACTTTCAGGCCTTGACAACCCATGCATCCAAACAGAAAAGTCCTGTTTAACAACGTTAAACTCACTTTGCATGTTGCTTTGCCACTCGATGTGCCATTCACTTTAAGCATGCACATACCCTCTATAGTCTAGTAGCCAGAATTTGAACCCAAACATGTTGAGTACACCAATGTTTGTTAGAAATGTTGAGTATGGGTCCCCACAAAAAAAAACTCCTTAGGCTAAAACAGCCATAGCCATAATCACAAATGTGATGTCAGCTGATTTGGGCTATGGCCGCATAGTTTTTTCTTGGAATGGATTAAGCATCATGAAAACCCTCTTTGACATTTTTTTGCCTTCTATAGGTCGTTAATGGTATGGTCACATATGCCATTATGAAAATTGCTCAACATATGCAAGTTAGCATCCGGCAGTTTCTACATGTAGGGGACCCATACTCAACATTTAACATAAAAGTCCGGGTTCACAATGGGGCTCTATGGGCTGGCAACTAGACCTTAAAGCAAAAGGTGATGAAATAAAAGACTCACAATAAACTAAATAAGCAAAATCGTATATTTTAATGTAAATTCTTTGTGGTGCCATACATAACTGAAACATTAAATAGTGCAACAGAACAAAGTCCATAAGTGCCCACCGAAGTGCCAAAGAAGTAGTTGCTCTTACAATAGCTTCAGTCCATGAGACAGCATACAGAACAAACAAAACAAAAAAGAAAGAACAAGACAAATTGTTCTTGGAAATTCTGAAGATTTTGTTTTAGCCTCCCTGACTATATAATCATTGATTGGATACAATGAATGATTCTCTGACAACCCAAAAAACTACATATAGAAATACAGATGGTATGGAATGTTCCTGGTTTAGTCGACCTCCTCAATGGTAGGGCCAGATGATCCTCCTCCTCCTGGGGCAGCACCAGCCCCTGGGAAGCCGCCTGGCATTCCACCTGGCATTCCCCCTGGCATTCCACCAGCACTCTGGTACAGGTTAGTAATGATGGGATTGCACACCTTCTCCAACTCCTTCTGCTGATGCTCAAACTCCTCTTTATCTGCAGACTGAGGGGGGAAAAAACACAATTTAATACTAGGTTTCTCAAAAAAATAAAAACAACTTTACTGACATGTTTAATGATAAAACATTGAACAAACGTGTGAACAGACTGATCTTTAAATTGTTAAAAAACTAAATAATTGCAAAGGTTTCTTGTAATATTATATGCTAGCTATGGCTTTCTCATGCAGTTTTCTAAGCAAAACGTCAGATAAAGCAGGTACTTGAAACAAGTACAAGATGACTACAACTGTCTACATTATAAGGTTGACAACATTAGCCAAATTAAGAGAATAGAGTTGAAAGTAGCGACAGATCTAAATTATTTGTGGATGACCGATTCCAGTCTGAGTTAATTCATACCTGATTTTTATCCAGCCAGCTGATAACCTCAGAGCACTTATCCAGGATCTTCTGTTTGTCCTCATCACTGATCTTGCCCTGCAACTTTTCATCCTCCACAGTAGACTTCATGTTGAAGGCATAAGCCTCCACGCCGTTCTTGGCTGAAACCGTGTCTCTCTGCACATCATCCTCAGCCTTGTACTTCTCAGCTTCCTGGACCATGCGCTCAATGTCCTCCTTGGATAAGCGACCTAGTGAGGGCAAAAAAAAAAAAGACATATGTTAGAATGCTGCCAAGTTATGAAAGTTAGTTCTGTGGGAGCAATTTAGTTACAGCTTCAAACTGCTGCTGACTACGGGATGCGTCTTGCTCAGGGACACTTAAACACAGTCAGGGCCGAGAAGCGAACCAGTGACCTTCAGAATACCAGATGGCCTCTACCGATTTATTATAAGCTACGGCTGCCCCAGAAAATAAGAGGAAAGAAGGGAAGGCGAGGATAGCTTAAGTCAAGCCATTTTGGCACAGTGCTGAACTTCTGTTTGGTGTACCTTTGTCGTTGGTGATAGTGATCTTATTCTCCTTGCCAGTGCTCTTATCAGCAGCAGAGACGTTCATGATGCCATTGGCATCAATGTCAAAGGTCACCTCGATCTGCGGAACACCTCGTGGGGCTGGGGGGATTCCAGTCAGCTCAAACTTCCCCAAAAGGTTGTTATCTTTGGTCATAGCTCTTTCACCCTCGTACACCTGTGGGCAAAATGTTCAGCCAAACATAAGCATTCATTATCGAGTTTTCCCCAGTGACAGATTAGTAGTAACGAAAACTTTAATTGTAAATATTAAAATGTTGTGAACTGTACAGTTCAATATTAAACCGAGAATCTTTGCATCCCCATTATAAATGTACTAAACACCAATTTCGCATACAAGCGCAACTCATTAGCTGCAATACCTGAATGAGCACACCAGGCTGATTGTCTGAATAGGTGGTGAAGGTCTGAGTCTGCTTGGTAGGGATGGTGGTGTTCCTCTTGATGAGTGCCGTCATGACTCCTCCAGCAGTCTCGATGCCCAAGGACAGAGGGGTGACATCTAGCAGCAACAGGTCCTGCACATTCTCTGACTTGTCACCTGACAAAATGGCGGCCTGTACAGCTGCAAAACATTTTACAAGTTAAATCCACATCTACATATTTTAGATGATTTCTTGGTTTAGGAATTTAAGAGGTTAGTTATTATAAACTGCAGCCATACCTGCACCATAGGCAACTGCTTCATCTGGGTTAATGCTCTTATTAAGTTCCTTCCCATTGAAGAAGTCCTGCAGCAGCTTCTGGATCTTGGGGATACGAATGGAGCCTCCCACCAGAACAATCTCATGGATCTGGGCCTTGTCCATCTTTGCATCACGGAGAGACTTCTCCACAGGGTCCAAGGTGCCACGGAACAGGTCAGCATTAAGCTCCTCAAAACGGGCCCTGGTGATGGAGGTGTAGAAGTCGACGCCCTCGTACAGAGAGTCGATCTCAATACTGGCCTGTGTACTGGACGACAAGGTACGCTTTGCCCTCTCACAGGCTGTTCGCAGACGACGCACAGCCCTCTTATTCTCGCTGATGTCTTTCTTGTACTTGCGCTTGAACTCTGCGATGAAGTGATTAACCATGCGGTTGTCAAAGTCTTCTCCTCCCAAGTGTGTGTCCCCTGCTGTGGACTTGACCTCAAATATGCCATCTTCGATGGTCAGGATGGAGACATCGAATGTGCCGCCACCAAGGTCAAAGATAAGAACATTTCTTTCAACTCCCACCTGCAAGGGAAAAAAAACAAAAAACATATTGAACCATAAAGTATTTTGGTAAATTCATAAATGTTTGACAGGTAGGTTTTGTTTTTACCCCACCTACTCTCCAATTGAGACATTATGCAGATAGGTGTTTTTTTAAATGCTACTTCTAAGAACACATGCATCATGAAAATGGTGTAGCCTTAGCCTATAGAGGTACTGAACCTTTTTGTCCAGCCCATAAGCAATAGCAGCTGCTGTTGGCTCGTTGATGATGCGGAGGACATTGAGTCCAGAAATGGTCCCTGCATCTTTAGTAGCCTGACGCTGAGAGTCATTGAAGTAGGCAGGCACTGTTACCACAGCGTTGGACACAGTCTGTGGAGGAACAGAAATATCAAATGAATGCCCGATCTGAACACTGTCTGCTTTGTGGGATATACATGTATTTAAATCACATTACCTTTTATTTACTCAGTTTGAACGAAGACTAGCTGACTGCATGCAAATCATGCAGCATTTTGTTTTCATCTCATTGTCAATGTCTATACACTATCTGCAAGACCAAGATGAACCTTTCTGGAGAGATTTGTTATGGAGTGTAAAGCATTGTTGCTGTGAATCTTTTTCTAATGATTCATTTATCTTTAAATTACTTGCACAATATATTTTTTTGTCCAGCAGTCAAAAGCATTAACTTACTTTAGAAAGGCATTCACATTTACACAATTGTTTGATTTCCTGTTGATCACTATTTCAGACTTATGCAGTAGTAGCCGCTCAAGTCCACTGATTTCAATGGATAGATCTTGTGAGGTGTCATTATTACAACAACAGTGTGTTCTTTCTTGATAGTCCCCTAGCTAGGAATTACCTTGCCAAGGTACGCTTCAGCGATTTCCTTCATTTTGACCAGCACCATGGAAGAGATCTCCTCTGGGTAGAAAGCCTTGGTCTCTCCCTTGAACTCCACCTGTACTTTGGGGCGTGTGGAATCATCGACTACTGTAAAAGGCCAGTGTTTCATGTCTGACTGGACAACACCGTCATCAAACCGCCGTCCAATTAGGCGTTTTGCATCTGAGAGGAGAGTAAAAAGTAAATTAGTAAAAAAAAAAAAACATAAGCAGTGATCAACTTCCATGCTTCACTTATGGAATAAAATCTTACCAAATACTGTATTGCAAGGATTCATGGCCACTTGATTTTTGGCTGCATCCCCAATCAGCCTCTCTGTGTCTGTGAATGCAACATAGCTGGGTGTGGTCCTGTTGCCCTGGTCATTGGCGATGATCTCCACCTTGCCATGCTGAAACACCCCTACACAGGAGTAGGTGGTGCCCAGGTCAATGCCAACTGCTGGTCCCTTTGACATGGTTGCCTGCGGGAAAATTAAAAATATTGCATCCATAAAAAGAAAGTCATATTATACTAAACATAATGAGATATTAAATTAATGTATAACCTACAGAAAAACACGATGATGCGATCGCCAAATGGCACAGATTACGCGGGGGTCAATTAATTTGCCTGTTACACGCTCGTTAAAGTTGCTAGCCGTTTCAACTTTCTCCCTGGTATTTCTAGTTTATTGAAATAACGTCATGCACATTTGTCCAATGCATATCCTACTGCAGGCTTTGTTGACTAGATTTAGAAGACATTTTCAAGCTCTTGCTACTGAAATGATCGATTTATATGGAGAAATCCAGTCATTTAACATGCATCTCAATGGGTGACAGGACAACTTTCCCTCGCAGAGTGCAGTGGGTGTGGCTTAGCGATGGGCTAATTATGTTTTGAAATGGCAATTTCACCACATAAAAACGTGCATATTCCATCGCATAATCAAGGATTTTTGCCCACGAGGGTCTATAAATGTGCCTTTCACATCTTTGACCCCAGGAAGACTAGAGGCTCTTTCATGCGTCTCTAATGGGGATCCTTTAATAAATATAAAGTTTAAAGGTTCAGAGCAAGAACCGAATTGTAACATTTTGCATTGTCATTATTCCTGGTTTGTGTTCTGTTCACACAGCTGTGTGTTGAGCAAACCATAAATGTTAAATGACAGTCATATTACATCTATTGGACAGAACATTTATAGGGAAAATCACTCCCCTGTCATAGACAATGGAGCAACAGTGACTAGTACAGCTCCAGAATATTGACCAGCTTGCTCCACAAGCTGGTAAAATTATAGAGATGCATGTAATTTTATAATTATTTCAGTGACTCCGTGAAAATGGTAAACGGCAACGATGCACCACCACACGCTGCCAACTCATCCATGGTGGATTTAAGGATTCTAAAGTAGAACATTAAACAGTATTTTCATTGTAAAGCTATTTAGAAATTGGGAACATTTAACATGCTGCATCAATATACCAATCAATGAATCCTATATTCAAATTGGCTTAAGCGAGAATGGGCGTTTTTTTTTTTTTTTTTTTATGTGGGATTTATATAGCGCTTTTCATAAGTACCGTAATTTCCGGACTATAAGCCGCGGCTTTTTACCCATGATTTGAACCCTGCGGCTTATACAACGGTGCGGCTAATCTATGGATTTTTACAGCTAACGCAGAGCCATCTCAGGCTCTGAGCTAACGTAGCTGCGGCTTATAGTCCGGTGCGGCTTATAGTCCGGTGCGGCTTGTATATGGGATTTTCCCTAAATTTGGCTGGTGCGGCTTATATTCAGGTGCGGCTTATAGTCCGGAAATTACGGTACTCAACGCTTTACATGTGTGGGGCTGGGGGAGAGAACATGGACAACCATGACTCAGCCAAAACCATCCCAATGCAGCTACTGTATGTTCCCACTGCAGTGGAGTTCCCAATGCAGCCATGCCCAAATTTGTTGTCAAGATATTAAAATAAAGTTAAGTGGGGGGCGCTCTTATCATACATCACATTCCATGCTCAGCCAAACAAATCGTTTCCACGGTACAAACACAAATAGGAGGGCCTAGCGCCCCTCAAAAATGGATGCCTCATTGGCCACTGCAGATCATTGGAGCATGTGTTATCGCATTGTAAGCTAGATTGTAAGGAGGAAGTCAAGCGGAAGTGTGGAAGGCACACTGCGTCTGGCACTCAAGTGGCTACTGGCCAATCACAGTGCATCTTTTCCAGGACATAATTAAATCCAAAGGAGCTTTATTGGCATGAAAAGGCGGACCCGTCCCTTTGTGTGGCATAAGTGTGACTACGCTCTATATATGGGCATAAAAGGGACAATATCAGCATATCAGTCAGGTAGATAGATGTGAGGGCCACATACATGGTGGCCCTAATCCCTAGTGATATACTAGCCTTGGATCAAGAGTCAAGACTCAGATCTGTATTTTTAATAATTCATTTTGTCTAACTTTAGACATGAAAATGCTAAATCGAATGTTAAATAGTAACTACAGTAGAACGTAACAGATGAGCTAATAAGTGACAGGACAAAGTACTACTGATCGTTCAAGAACGTCCAGTTGTACTTTGTCTTCTATCACGTGACGCAAGTGAGCAGAATGTTCTAGAATCTAGATTAGAACATTCTGCTCACTTGCTGCGTCACCGCACTGCGTCATCAACGGTGCACGTGCGTTTACCGGTATATGGTTTATACACGTTCATAACTTTATTTTAATAATGATGCCAAACACTCAGAAAACGATTAAAAGTTACCAATTTGCAATATGTGAAACTGAATTTTACCGTATGTTACGGTAAGAATTCGTTCGCCTACTAAACGTTCGGTTTAAGTAGGCTAGGCCTACCGTTAGCAGCAAGCTATCTACCGGTTAGCCCCAATACGTTCCCTCAGTCCCTACGCTCATGAGCTGCAGAATGAGCGTAGGGACTGAGGTAACCGGTAGGTAGAAAAATGCTATGGTGCTATCTGGATGCCAGATATAGCGTTTATAGTCCTTAACGCTATGGACCGGAGCTAAATGCTAGACAGGTTGCTTGTGGCTATTGGCTAGGCCGGGCCTAGTTTACAGTGACAGTCATCCATCCAACCGCAGTGTAATTTGTAACATGTATTTTACAGACAATTTTCGCAATCTTGGAGGGGGAGAGTTTTTAGCTTACCTGTGTATCGACCTCTGCAAATGTTCTTTGTCGTTGCTATTAATTATAGAGGTCTATCTGATCTTCGGTTGACCGTTGGCAGGTCCTCCTCGGTCACAGGCAATGAATGAATGGTGTAGACTGTAGAGGTTGTGCTCCTCCCACTGTTTTAAAGGCACGAGGAAATGTTCTCTGGAACGTTCTAAAGTCTAAACTAACTGGAATGAATTCGCTTTAAAGGTTCCTTACCCGGTCTGGGTCTAGAGCGGATACGGCAACGGTGTGTGCATGTATGCGTGCGTCTACATTGACGGATACAGTAGGTGGGCTCTAGACCGGATCAGAGCACTGAGTAGTAAACTGAAACGAGGCTTTCCACAGGTGCAGGCTACTGCGCAAAGAGTGCTAGTCTCGCGTGGCCTCTCAAAACAGACTATGGAAAAGAGGGCGCTGTCTTTCCTTTATTCTTCTGACGATGGGTTCTCAGATTGCGCGTGGCCTAACCTCGCGTGAGTCGCGTCACCCGAGACCGAGAGTCACCTCCGCGTCATTAAAGCAAAGATTAAAGCCTACACATCATGGGACGGACGCGCTCTGATTGATTGATTGATTGATTGATTGATTGATTGATTGATTGATTGATTGATTGATTGATTGATTGATTGATTGATTGATTGATTGATTGAAATTTGAAAATAGTTTGTAGTACTTTGTAGAATGGGTACAGTTCAAGGAAAGTACAGGTCAATAAAAAATATGCTAAGAGGATAAAACCAGAAAAAGCACTAGACTTGTTTTCATAAGGCTCCTCCACTTTCAATTCATGTATACATAACATACTGTATTACAATTTACAATTTACAATTTAGGCATTTAGCAGACGCTCTTAATCCAGATCGATTTACAATAAGCAAGAACAAAAGCATGGGAATACATCACAAAAAAGCATTTATCATAAAACATGCGTAAGCTAAGAAAGTAACAGTGGAATATCTATATTATGAGACTATACATATAAACTATATATATATATATATATACTACTATGCTATTCATAATTATGTACTATGGCGTGCTATGACTATATACAATGCAATTATAGTGCTGTCTACATTAGGGATGCACCGAAAGGGAAATTCTTGGCAGAAACCGAATACCGAATATAGGAAACAGTTGGCCGAAAACCGAATACCGAATATCCGAATATGATTAATATTATACATCTTTTTTCCTACCATTGCTGTCATGGCCGTAGCTTAAAGCTACCTGATTTATGGCAAAATAAATGGTTATGGCCAAACTTAACTTAAATAATAATCACTATTATGGGTCCATAAAACATTTATTCAGCCCTTTTGAATGCATTAATTGCATACACTATTCGGTGATATATTTTTATATATTTTCTGCGGCCGAATATTCGGTGCATCACTAGTTAAAATAGTATGTTTATACAGAGTAAGTACAGAATAAATAATCTCTCAATCACTTGGTAATGACTGTGACACAGTCCTGTATCTGAAAGGTCAGAAATGCAGTCCTTGCAACCACAATGTTTCCAGCCATACAGGTCTAGTCCAGAATGCCACTTAAGCACTATATACTTTGTTGTACAACAAATAGAAAAAAATGTTGACCTACAAGCTTGTAGATGTTTGGAAAATTTGAAAGATTTAGAAAGCTTTTGCCTATAATGCCATGTTGAAAGTGGTTATCACTTAACATACCTACACCCGCACAGTATCATTGGTATGAAGTGTAACTGAATATCGCTGTTTTAGTATCCTCACTTAAACCATTAACCTGAGTTTGATTCTACAAATGTTATGTTAACTTAAATAATAATCACTATTCTGGATCCATAAAATATTTATTCTGCTCTTTTGAATGCATTAATTGCATACACTATTCGGTGATATATTTTCTGCCTATTTGGGCCGAAACCGAATAGGCCGAAAATGCATTTTTAGCCATTTTCTGCCCAATATTTTCTGCGGCCGAATATTCGGTGCATCACTAGTCTACATAACATGCTATAAGTCTGTATCAGATGCTACAGAAATGCTATCTAAGGGGGTAGGGTAAGTGCTATGGGCCATGATGGAGTCTAAAAAGGTGGGTTTTCAGACTACGGCGGAAGAATGGGAGTGATGCTGCAGTTCTGACTGCAATGGGAAGTGCATTCCACAGTTTTGGAGCCAGAAGGGAGAAGAGTTTGGGACGTGTGGAGCGTTGTCCCGGCGTTTTTAGTGAGGGTACTTCCAGCTTCCCTGTATAGGCCTATACAGTTAGAAAAAAGGGAAAACGTGTACTTGTAAAGAGGGGGCCCGGGGGACTTCAATTTCAAATTGCAATAAGTGCTCTTACAGAGCGGTTTTGTAGGAGTCTAGGGATTCCCATTTCTTAACGGCTGGTAGGGTGTTCCACATTTTAGTGGCATAGGAGTGAAATTAATGTAACCCCTTGTTTGAGATAAATCTGGGTTGAACATGGCTTGTGGAACTCCCTCTGGTGTTCTGATGGTGGACTTCATTACAGGTAAATGGGTATCTTAGTGGCGCATCTTAGTGGTGTAGCGAATCCTGTAGACCAGGCCCATTAAGTTGCTGTCTGTCATCAACCCTCATTCCAACGTACCTATCGAAATGAGCACGGGTGAGGTGGTTTCTGGAGTAAGCTAAGGCCAAGAAGTAGCCTGACCAGTTTGTTTTGGGATGTTTGGACTTTGGAGCCTTGTTTTTAGGGCTGTGGTACAGTGGTACCATGAGGTACCACCTCATGTACCACCTCATGTTCTGTCTGAAGGACAATCGTCATCCACAGCAGTAGCAGCAGCAGCAGCATAAATATTTGAGGCTTTCTGTGAAATATTCTTCATTCTGGAATTCTGAATATGAGCCACTGTGTGGTGACACGCGTTTGCAAATATGCATGTGCTTATACTTTGTCAAGAGTCAGACCTATTCATCTATTTGTGAATTGGAACCTCTCCCGCTGTGAATTAGAACTATTCTTTGGAAGTTTTATTTTCTTTCCCATGGGTTGCCGTCATGTGCATCCTTTGACAAAAGTAAGACCTATTCTTCTGTCTGTGAATTGTAACTTCTCCCACTGTGAATTGGAATTATTCTTTGTAAGTATTGTTTTCCTCCCCGTGTGTTGCAATCACTGACACAGGAGACAGTCTCACATTGTTGCTAAGTGTGAGGGATAATACTATACCTATTACCTACATGTATAGGCCCACCTGGAGCAGAAAAGAAAACACACCCTCGCGAGTCAGGCATGAATACTGTAGGAGGGATGTCCACATCTGTCGAGAGTTATCTGTACATCACATAATGAACAAAAAAAGACACAAATGAGGTGGTATCATTGAACAATAACAGTCAATTATCTTTGTGTCTGCCAGGAGACCTTAGCCAAGGGATAACCTCAAGGGAGGTCAACCTAAAGAAGCTATAGTGGATCATAAACATCCACAGTGTTGCTTTAACTCCCAGAACGTAGATACCTGTATGCACCCAGTATTATTATTCTGATATTACACTATCAGAATTAACCACTTTTTAATTAACACTGTGTTAATAACTAGCCTGGTCGTGAATATTGTAAATTATTCGTTAGAAGTCAGGCCTATTGTGTGTCTTCAAGTAGTTAAATGTCCAGTAAAGCTTTTGATGACACATATTTGTACATGTGTCTATGGTTCCCTATGAAAAATAGGTCACAAGACATTATCCGGTTAATCCCCAGATTCCCCACACGATGACAGTTCCAACATGTGACTAAGATGTCTTGGTTTGGGTCATAGTGCTGAAATAATGTGCCTCGGCTTAGCCTACTGAACTCACCACACAACCACAACCACGCCAATGGCGTGCTTTGAAGACAAATGCTTAGACAACAAAACAAAGATCAGCTCAAAACTGGCATTTGACATTGGATACCACTTAAGTAATCTATCATGCCCCTTTCTGGGTTGTACCCACAGGGTGCATTGTAGTGTTCTCCCTCAGGGATGATGGAAAGTTAGAGTCTCCTTTCATTTCATGATGTTGCACAAAAGGCCCAGGGTTTCTCTCAGGTAGGTGTGTCTTTTATTCACAGACTGTAAGAGAACTGCACAGAAATAGTTCAGATTCAATTTAAAGCCTGGGGCTATAACACAAGCTGATTCCGTACAAAACGGGCATATAGAATAATGATAACACCTTTATCGCTACAATAATCTCAGATTGCGCTACCACCCCCCCCCTCCCCCATCCCCAACATTTACTACTGTATGTCCAAGACAATGGATGACTATGATCATTCTTACATAATGCAATTTTCTGACCATGAACCTGATATCCTAAAGACAAAAATAGGACCAGAGGTGCACCTTCTTTTATATATAAATAGGCACTAAAATCATCGCTCACATACAGCTTCCCCCCTCCTTTGTGTCGTCCCTATAATGTTTATTTGACAACTCAAAATGCTGTCCTTCTTATTAAAGAAACTATTAATTAATAATTAATTTAAATGTTTCATGGTGTTAGCAACATCTGTAATGGAGCAGCAATTTTGCACCATTGAAAATGAAAGGCATTGGACAACTCAAAATGCTATCCTTATTAAATGCTTATATGCCCTCCCTGCATCTACATACAATCTTAATCATGAAAGGCATTCAGTAAATGTGGATGTTTTAATTTCGGCTGCACTAGGAAGCAAATGACCGGCTTAAAGTATAGTACTGTATTCCGTACAGTATGTACAGTAGGCTACATTACATAATAACGTAGGCCTATATCATATACATCACTACATTAGAGTACAGTAGCCTGCATCTTCATATTTCCAAACCATCAACCTGTCTCCTACCATCTGCAACTAGACTTCTTAAAACACCATCCCAACTAGATGATTTTTTTAAATTATATTTTATTGACAAATGGGTGTTAATAAATATGGTGAGCATTACAGCAAGTGTCAATTTTCTTTTTTTACTCTCTTTTTTCTTACACAAGACAAATACACATAAGTTGATCACATGTGCTTATTGCAAATAGTACTAGGCAGTAATACACAATAAAACAAAAAGAAAAGAGAAATCAAAAACAGTGTGGAGTTCAGTTACCATATTCAGTGTGGTCTGGCCTCTAATTGACGTGAGTGTAGGTCGTCCTAGCCTGCTGGGCGACCACCCCCCAGTGCCCCCGTTGAAGGGGAGAAAGTGTTTGAGGAGGGTATAGGAGGGGATTTATACTGAGATGGGTTTAGGGGATGTTGTTAAAGTAAGTGATGAATTGAATCGGTTGAGCCCCTGATTGTGAATTAGATTTTTTCCAATTTCAACATCATAGCCAAGATGCGGTTGGCGGTGGTTTGCCACCTTTCCTTGAAATAAGATGGCAATGAGAAAGCAGAATGCGATCACACTAGCTTGTTTAGAGGTTATGCGCAGGTCAGCAGCAGGGGTTCCGAAGATGGCTATCTGGGGAGACAGGGTTACATTGATCTGTATAGTACTGCAGAGATTGTAACAAAGTGTTCCCAGTAATAAGAGGGCATGTCCAAAACATGTCGGACAGTGTCCCTGGTGACCGATGGCACTTAATTGTCACATGAATCTGTTAGCTCAACTAAATGATTTAAGGAAGCCTTACGCTTAGCACTTTACTAGAGATTACTAGATAATAACAATCTGCCTTAGTAACAGATTATGTACCACAGTCCTGCAAAGTCTATAGCTATCACATTTAGATATTTTTGTCACATTTAGATATTTTTGGGGCTTTTTTGCCTTTTTTGCCCCTTTATTGAAAGTAGTTTGACAGAAAATTGGGAGAGAGATGGAGGGGAGACATGCAGCAAAGTTCGTTGGGGTCGGGACTCGAACCTGTGACACACTGTCAGGCTGGATTACCAGCCTAGGTGCCTGGTGCGTGCGTGTGTGCGTGCGTGCTATCAACAAAGATTCTGAATTGTACTGTACTGTAAAATGCAACACATGCTTACAGTAGCTCATGTTACTCCATTGTATGAGATATTCTGTCTGACGCCCACTTGTTCCGCTGAGGGCTGGGGGTGGTATAAATGAACATGTCTGGTAACACACATACCAAGGGGCACAATGAAGGCACACAGGTGGGTTGATCTATTCATTGTATATTTTCTATATAACCTTAAAATGAATGTTTGATGTTAATTTGTAGGCCTACTAGTAAATTAGCAGATTTAAATGGAAATATTTTAATGTGCAGACATTATCTTAAATGTTGTTTGTCCCATCTCTGACTATAACAAGCCCTATGTGAAAGGTTAATTCAGACCAGCCAACTCAGGGAAGCTGGAAGTACATCCACTAAACATTCACTAAAAATATAGATATTCCACTGTTAGGTTCTTAGCTTACGTATGATTCGTGATGACAATTTTTATGTATTTGATGTATTAGCATGTTTTGTTCTTGCTCACTGTAAATCGCTCTGTATTACGAACGTTTGCTAAATGCTTAAATTGTAAATTGTAATTCAAGCATGTCTGCATGCAGTGCCATGAAAGTGATATTTCTTTCTGCAGAAGGAGGAGAGGACAATGGAGCAGCACGGACATTTTAAGCCTTTTATTAGGTGCTAGTAGGCCTATACAAAAACGAATAACGTTTCGTCTTCATCAGAGTCATCATCATGACTCTGATGAAGACTGATGAAGACTGTCGAAACGTTAGTCATTTTTGTATACTAGCACCTAAAAGAAAATGTCTGTGCTGCAGCTCCAATGCAGTCCTCTCCTCCTTCTGCATTAAGTGTCCTTGTTCCTGTGATGCACCAGACCAGCCGTTCCCAGGCTTGAGGCGCGTTGGTAGACTCCCTTTGAACTTTCTTTCTGTTAATACGTGCACAGTAATTCATGGCTCAAAATATTGACATGAACAGGAAAATATCTTTCCTTCTATTGACTAAGTTGGATGTCCTGGTAGCTTCTTATCTTGCATAACGGGTCGGGAATCGACTGTGTTTATCAATCGTTTCCACATGCTTTGTTCTGATGTAGGACATTCGATGAACAGAAATGTCAAAAGATGTTTACCAAGTGTTTTCTTCTTTTTTCTTTTTTTTTCTTTTGATCACGCCCTCATAAAAGAAGTTGGCACATGCATTGGCAACCATTGTCCTTGTGTTTTCTTTCTTGTAGGTCAATTACAATGAGGCTGGTCATTCTTGTGTACCAGCTTGGCCTAATTCTGAGGACCGAGGCCCAGTCAGAGTGCAATACACACAGTACATACAGGCCTCCAGGTTGGTACCTTCCCAATATGAATGGATACCTGTATTCTGTATGTCAAATGTCCTTGCACAAAATTCCATCATCAAATAATTATTGTTATTGATTTCTGTATTTGGAATCTTCTCTCTCATCTCACCCAGAAAATTCCGATATAACAGTGGACTGCGGCACTAAATATATGGACATGAGCATTTATCTTTGTCCAGTGTACTTTGCTCTTTACAATGAATCCTTGATGGGTCTGAATGGAGAGTACACAAGTTCCACATGCCGTGGAACTGCTGACTGGAATGCTGACCCACCCATCTTAAAATTCAAGTTCCCCATAACTGAAAGCGGTGTAGCTATCTGCGGCAATAACTTGAGGGTATTCATAATTGCTTTCATCAGCAGTGCTTGTGAAATTGAATGACAATCTGTGGATAATAATTTGCATTACAATATTTCAAATAAGCTCCACTAAAGTGGAATTATATGAATCTGTCATGAATGTGTCCATAATGTCAACCTTCCAAAAATGGAATATAAAAATAACATAGATATGTCTTAACATCTTGGAGTCCTGAGTCAATTCATGAAAGTTTTTTTCTTCTTCTTCAAACAGATATATGATACGACTGGTACTGGAATATTTTCAGATTTCTCAAGTGTGCAGTATGTTAACATCTCCGGTGTCATCAGTGCCTACGACCCCAGTCCCGGTACAATAACCTATCGGCAGCATCTCTTGTACATGTTCTCCTGCATCTACCCTATGCTGTATCTGGTGAACAATACTCAACTGGGCGTGTGAGTAATTATTGCAAAACAATCAGAAGCAATACATCCATTTTAATCCATTCAGGTGGATTGAGTTTATTTGCTAAAAGCATTCAAAATATCATGACCCTTTTATTCAACACACATCAGGTGTGAGTCAAGAACATATTGATAATATCAACTCCTTTTCATTCAACAGTTCGGGTGTGAATCTGGCTGTGAAGGACAATAATGGTAGTTTCATCAGCACCCTGGGTATAGAGCTCTACAGTGTAAGTAGACTGCTCTTTCACATTTTCTATCATGACTTCACTGACTGTGGTGCGAATAGTGTTCTTAACACAGCACTAAAACAATTATTTCATAAAGTTCTTACTTTTCTACAAAACAGGACTCTGGATATTCTGTGCCACTTAACGTGCCGGCGTCTGGGCTCAATCTGAAGACCAAGATTTATGTGGGAATTCACGCAGCGAATCTTACAGACAGGTAGAAATGGCGGCGTTACATTTAATCTTCATATTACTAAAGTGTCAAGCATGATTCTTAACAGATCTTTTTGTACTTGTATGAAGGTTCAATGTGCTGCTAGACAGATGTTATGCAACCACAAGTCCTTTACCCTCAAACAGCACATCCTATGACCTTTTTGTCGGGTAAGTCTCTATCAGACATGCAATGTGTGAGCCATGAAAAGACATACTTATTAGAGAACCGTGTGCTTCTTGCCACTCCCAACACACAATGACTCACATGTTTTCTCCCGTCCAAGGTGCAACCGGGATGGACAAACAAAGGTGGAGCTTAATGGGTTGGCTCAGAACGCACACTTCTCATTTGAGGCCTTTAGATTCGTAGAACACAAGCACATGACTATTTCTACTTTCTACCTACACTGTATCACCAGACTGTGTGAAGTGGACAAATGTGCCAATCTGCTGCCTGTGAGTAACAGCAATACCCCAATAATCTCACATTTCATAATGCACATCTGTTGTGTAAACCAGTCTTTCCAAATAATGCATTTTAAAGCAGAGGTTAAAGCTGACATTATTCAAACAATGCAAATTTATAAGTCTGGTCCACAACAAGCACAACAACCATTTTTATGGGTCATGAGTAAATATCCCTTTTTGTTAACAAAAACAAACAAAACAAACATAAATAAATACAAAAATGACATGCACAAAATAGGGACACCAGGTTGTACTCAGCACAGTACAACAGCACTCATGCTTTGATTGTCAACTAGGTGGAAAAATTATAAAAGTATGCACAACAGCATTGATCATGGTATTACTACATTTCGGCAAAATTGGCCACATTCATAATTTGTGACTTTATGCATTTTGCCGTATTTATTGCAAAGATGTCAATAAGAATTTATGCCCCTGTAACCAGGACTGTGGACCCAGTTCCAGGAAGAAAAGGAATGTCAATGCAGAGCCAGAGTCTGACAACACAGCGATACTTAATTCTCCTCCCATCATGGTGAACAATGACGGTATGACCATCATTAAATTGTGTTAATTAATTATCGAGATGTTTTCGATCATAATCTCAATGGAACTTCATTTATAACAATATTTTGGTTCCATGCATTTTTCAACAGCTTCAAAAGCTGGTTTACCTGATCGTGCAAGTAAGTCTACATTGTGTGTGTGTGAGTGTGTGTGTGTGTGTGTGTGTGTGTGTGTGTGTGTGTGTGTGTGTGTGTGTGTTCTAATTTATCATTAGGCTGCTTTTAGCTTAAGAAATTGACTTCCATTTCAGAGCTCTCATTAAAAATACATTTAAACAAGGCTTGCCATAGCAACAAATTAGTGGTTGTAAGGTCTTGGCCAAGTAAAACATATTCCTCTGGCTCATTTCTATTTTGTTTAGTTTTTTTATGTTTTTTTGCTTGTGGCTTTCACCTTTATTTTATATTTTTTATGGAGGGACAGACAGTAGGCTGACAGGAAATGGGGAGAGAGATGGGGGAAGACATGCAAGCGGGATCTGGAGTCCAGGCCGACTGCCAGACTGGATTACCAGCCAAGGTGCCTGGACCGCTGAGCCACGGCCCAGGCTTATTTTGTTTAGTTTTATCGGAAAACCATAGTCGGACATTTGGTGATGATGAATATTATTCATGGAGAAAGGAAGGCAGTCCGCACACTGTTTCTCAGCTCCCAAGTAACTTTATTAGACTGAAGCAACAACGTTTCGATATTATTCAATCATTTAAAAAAGGATGACATAGCAGTTTTAAAATACCTGACAGTTATCTTTTCCAACTGTAATTTGTGTTCACATATAATAATATCTCAAAGTACAACGACTTTGTCCAAATTCCTCACGTCTCTTTCCTTATCTCTGCTCTTCCAGGTTCCAAATCCCAGAAGAATAGCACACTGGTGGGTGTGACTGTTTCCGTTGCCATCCTGGCTGTTATCTTTGTCTCCTTTATTGCCTTCCTCCTGCACAGAAAGAGAAAGAACAAGGCTTAACCACTTAAGCCCTTTGTACAACGTTGTTGTACAAAAGATAGCAGATCTACAAGGTCCCATCGCAGCGCGTCATGACCTTGTAGATCTGCTATTCTCAGATTTAGAGTAGAGTGAAATCAGGAGAGCCGCTAATATAGCCCTGGGGCACTCCAGTCAGCTAAGTATACAGGGTAAAAGTGGTTAAAGATCAGAGACCATTGTCACCATTCTTCTCTCTGCCCAACTCCAAGGGAGATCCGTGACCGTAACAACACTCACTCCGTCATATTTATATATAAATGTCAGTTTGGAGAACAACATTGTTAGAATTGTCATACTGAAACAAGCTGAGAATCACACGTATACATTTCACAAAGGCAACACTGTAACAAGGCAGTAGACATGTAGGCTGACTCTATAAACACAAAATATAGATTAATAACATGGAGTTATGTACAGAATCTGTACATTATTGTATTATAAATGAATCATAGAAATATGTTTTGTAACAGTTCTTTGTTGACATCATATTAAAGTATTTAACTAATGATTTTATTCTTTGTAATCAGTTGAGACTTACCATGTTATTTAGACAGATCTCAAGGAGGAGTGGGATGAAATCTGCAGAAATTCAACAAAAATGTCTAAAGATACCAGAATCAAATTGATTCAATTTAAAATTCTCAACCGCTTCTATTGGACACCCTCACGGTTGCACAGACTGGGTCTTAAGGACACAGCTGAGTGCTGGAAGTGCAAGGATCCATCTTCGGTGGGCACCCTGGTTCACGCTTTGTGGGACTGTCCTGTAATTGACAGTTATTGGAAACAAATTCATAATTGTATCTTAGAAATGACAACAGTTGATTTTCCGTTCTGCCCTAGGCTTTACATACTGGGTGACCTTAAAGCAGGTTGCTCACTGTGATTATGTAGATTTCATCCTCACGGCTATCATGATTGGTAGACAGGTGCTGATGAGGGGTTGGAAAGCGTCAGGGAGTCCCTCGTTTCATGACTGGTTTGTGGAGTTAGGTAAGGTTGCAGCATACGAAGAAATGGCATATAGGAGGTCCGACAGACTGGACAAATATATCCGTAAATGGGGAGGATACATAATGCATATTGCTGTCAGAGATCCCATTGTGGTGTGAGCGCAACGTCCCTTTCTCTCTTGTTTTCCTTGAATACAGTGTAAAGTAATATTACCCAGGTGCAATGGCATTTCTTTTTCCCTTTCTTTTTTTTATTATTAATTTGTTTTATTATTGTATTGTATTGTATTCTGTATTGTTTTTCTGTTAAGATTTCGTTGTGTAATGTATTTAATATTTTCTTGTCTAGTTTTGTTTCATTTGTTGTCTTAATTGTTTGTGTGACTAAACTGAAAAAGCAATAAAAATTTTGAATCATAAAAAAAATAAGCAGACATGGCAACACTGACTGAAGGAAGCGAAGCACACACTCTAGCTGTTGCCAGACCTGGGCAGACAGCTGTTTAAGAACCGGAAGAGACGCCTGCCAGTCAGTTTTTGGCACTCCACTGTCTGGAAGCAGTGTATACCTTGGCAGGGGAAAACTAAAGGTGGATAAAAGTATAGGAAGTGATCAGCCTGGGTGTTTGGCGGTGGTTTGTAAAATAGACCAATACTAAAACAGAATCAAAAATTGATAAACCACACAGTAGTGGGACCAGAAATGTTGAGATCTGAAGAAGAAAAGTTTGGTCAAGGAACATTTCTGAGGGTTTAGCTCTGAATCAAGTCGTTGGATAAAGGGGAACCTTCTGTGAGCTCCTGACTTGAAGGTTCTCTTTTTGAGCAATGCAAAGACTTTATGGATTACTTTATTTTTTGAAAATAGAAGATCTACATATCAAATGTTTAAACTTTATAAACTTTATGCTATATACACACACACACAGTTTCCTTTGCTATCACAAAATAAAAGCCTGGGTACCGTGGCTACCTTTGCTATGACATATATAATTTTAGTCTTAGACAAACATTTGGGAAAAGCAGGTTAGTGTCATTCAGTGAAAATAGCAGATCAACAAGCTCACAAAGCAACACATTGTAAGCGTTTAGATTAGCTTTGAGTGTATAGATTGAGTTCTAAGCTTATGATTTAAGGGGTTAATATTTGACAAACCCCCCCCCCCCCCCCTTCAAATAGGTGATAATGTAAGGACATTCAAATATCTGACAATGTATAAAGTCACCATGTTGTATAAACATGTTTTTAGAACACTATTTTGTACATGGCTGGTGTCTGCCTGACAGCAGACATATGTAATCTTGTTCACCTAATGACATCCCCAAAATAGGGATCTTGGAGAGTTGCTATTTTCACTATTAAACAGGGCTTTAAGTCATTGATTCATAATGTATTTTTGTAAGTTTGGGTCACAGGGAGACATTTATATTTTCGAGCTGAAACATTTGGGAACCCCTGAATTACAGGAATCGTCAGAGACCAATACATCCTTCAGTTTCACCTTGAATGCATTTTATTCCTCCAAGAAATCCAAGAAAACTGTTCCTCAAAGCATCTTTGAATTACATTTGTGGTTAATATAAAACATTGTGCATTACAGTATGTACTAGTACTACTGGAAATGATGTCATGTGTGATTTTGACTGTAAATTGTAAGTCATTATTGGTACTGTCAAAGTAATTATTGTCAGTTTATTCACAGATGCAAGCTCCTTAGATATAAGTACACTGTAAAAGTACAGTGTTCATTTAAATCTCAGAGCGTACAAATATAACATTTGCACAGATTAATATGAACACTCAGGATTTTACAGTGTATATTACAGTATAAGCCAGTACCGTGTTCAAGTAAAGCTAAATAGAGGGTGTTTGAAGTGACAATATGTGCTTAGGTAGATGAAGATATTTTGTGTTTCTTTTTTTAACGTATTTAAGTATAAAATAGAACACATCTGATTATGCAGCTATTAACACAAAATATGTTTTTAAATATATCGTATTTGAAATGCAGCAGGTGTTCAGTCATAACTTATTTCAGTGCAGTTTTGGCAGGGGTCAGCATTCTTAAGGGGAGCACGTCCTCCACCCATTCATTGGGGGAAGCCATCACTCGCTCCCACAACGCCAGCTCATATGTAGTTGAATCCATCCAATCCACAACTGCTCCATAACTTCTGCCTACAGAGGGCGACAGATCCACATACAAACTTTTGAAAACATGTGATTATAACTACATGAACCCTGGCGTCTTTATTTTGGGCATGTCTGTCATACTACGTGAACATTAGGCAAAAATAGGCGACTAGTTGGTGAAAATAGCTGATCTACGAGCTCATAAATCGGCTATTTCTGGTGAAGAGGCTTGGTGCAGAGGGACAAAAGGAGGGATAAAGACAAGTAGAGACCCATAGGGAACCCTGGCCAACAAAATACACTGTATAGGGTTTAAATGATAGAAAGTATGAAAATACAGCACAGTAGAGTATACAACTCTAGCAGTACCTGTACCAAGCCCCAGTCTCATGCCTCCTAGCAGGTTGCTGGCCAGTCTGTCTCGGTCCCAGACAGTTAGCTCCACACAAGCTTCAGTCAAGTCCTCCTGCCTGATGCCATCATACACCATCGTATGGTTGAATATTGGATCCACTGTTCTCCGCAGCACACGAGTCTTCTGGCGGCTCTTCCTGCTCGTGTCTGGCAGCACAAAGCTTAAAAACAAAACAACAGATCTGTTAACGTCGTACAATATACACAATCACCTCAAATGATTCGCAGTGGATGTTTTGTGCATACCATTTAATATATGGGTCAATGGTGGCTCTGTTGAGCGGCAGATTCTTGCATGCTTTCACCCATATGTGAATCTCACCAGTGTTAGGGCCATCCTTAGCTGCGCCTGCCCAACAGAAATGGCAGACAAATAATGAAATGTAATGGACAAGCTCTATTGCCTCTTGATGTCATAGTAAATGCGACCTGCTGTCACAGTTAAGCCCGTATGGAGATCCCTGATGTCATCAATATTGGCCAGCAACTCTACATCTGACCTCAATCCTCAAACTCTTAGATCTCCATATATGGATATATGTCAGAACCTGTTCTGACATTCTGTTGATCCTTCCCCATCCATCCTTCCTCTTCGATGTCTCCCTTTTGACTTATACCTGTCCATTCAAATTTCAAACTCTAGAAGGGCCTGGCCCAAAGTAATTAGTGCAGCCACGCCCGGCAGCCGGCGAAAACTAGAGTTCTCAACAGGCCCACCTGTCCATTCAAACTCTAGACGGGCCTGCCCCAAAGTTATTAGTGCAGCCACGCCCGGCAGCCCGTGCAAACTAGAGTTCTCAACAGGCCCGAAAATTAAGTCCCGGCACTACCTAGGCCCTCATCAAACCCTGTACACTCAAGAGAATGTCCCCGCTACCACCCTTATATCTCCATATACTGTATGGAGCTGACCACATTCCATATGTTGAAATGACCTCATCAAACCTTGTACACTCAAGACATGCTCCTTATATGGCCAGTGCAGAATTCATTCCATGTTGATCTGACCCCCCCATGCCAAAGCGCCAACGCTCGCCCAGCAGTCTTCCGTCAACGAGGCGGATCGCTTCTCGCCCTTACTGGTATAATATTGGTATAAAGGTATTAAGGTACACTCAATAACTAGGCTCTTTTAGTTGTTGTTGCTGGGGTATTTGTCACTACTCACTTTACATTTGCACATGTATGAAACCTCTCTTCTGCATTTACTTCCTAACTACTTTGGGAGCAGTAGGTGGGGGTGAGAGTGAGATTGAATACCGACCGTCACTATGGGGGATCTGGGGCAGGAAACGGATGGCTAGTCTCATCTCTCCTCTGTCATCAGAAGGCCCAACACTGGAGCTGGACTGAAGAGGTTGAGAGTATTTCACATACATATAGTACATTCAAAGACATCATACTGCGTACAGCCGTGTGTGTGTGTGTGTGTGTGTGTGTGTGTGTGTGTGTGTGTGTGTGTGTGTGTGTGTGTGTGTGTGTGTGTGTGTGTGTGTGTGTGTGTGTGTGTGTGTGTGTGTGTGTGTGTGTGTGTGTGTGTGTGTGTGCTTGCGTGTGTTGTATTCTTACCCTGGCTTTCAGGGCTAAGTAGTTCATCTGGGTGTGGTCAAAGTCCCACTTGGACAAGTCCACATCGACCTCACCTAGGAAGCTGTTCTTGCCAAATGTGTCATTATGCCAAACTGACAGAATGAGAGTCTGGGTTCTGAGATACTCCATGCGAACGCGATACTGGTGAGACAAAAGAGAGATTATTTTAATTGGCTTAATTGTTGGTCAGACTGAATATTAATATATTGGAAGATGTCTGTACAATCTCAACTCTGATTATGTTTAAGGATTCTTACTCTGAGGATCTCATTAAATGTTGGACTTTGTGTTTTCTTTCTCACAGATGTTTTCCGCTTTCCTAGATTAGCATTGTCAGGAACAAGGTAACTTTTAACATACCTGCAAAGGGTGACAAAATAAACAAAGTATAAACTATAAAGGTTCTATGTCAAAGTGAACCACCAGAGATCAAGATCCGTAGTAGTCATGTATCTGTTAATCAGTATCCACAAAAAATGGACAGCAAAGAAGCTGAGGACAACACACACTCTTCACACCCAATACAGGCTAATGCTGAGGGCATACGGACTTTCATAGTTATATTATAGTGAACTGGGTATCTACAGTATGTATCTATACTATTGTGAGTGTATGTTCTTTTTAACCACTGCACAAAAGTTCCCCCAAGGAAAATAAAGTACTTTGAAGTTGAATCCATATAGTCACAATCTGCTTGACTTAGCTTTGAAAGTCTAATAAATGTTTAAACACTTTCCACCTGGCATCCCTATTTTGGGCATGTCATTAGAGGTGAAAATGATCGCCTCTAACATTTTCAAATAATGATAAAAAAAAAGAAAAGCGATATTATACTTTGTTAATCGGGTTCCCCCAGAGGTCTATACGTGGATCCATATCTCTTAACCAACATAGCCAATCTACAAGCTCACAATGTGTTGCATTATGTTAATTTTGGTAATTGTTTGCCTATTTTCACAGAATGTTTGTTTATTATGACATGCACATAATAGGGATGCTAGAGTAACGCCAGGGATTTGAATCCGGGTCTCCCGCGTGGAAAGCCAACATCTTAACCACTAAGCCAAAGGGATATCCCTGTGACTTTGACGTCCTCCCACAGGGAAACACGATCCGGGTCACGGCAAAAATAAAACGCCCAGGATTTTAACCCTGCCCGGGAGACCAGGGTTTGAATCCCGGGTGTTACACTATAGGCTTTACTGTAAGTGGTTAAGTGGTTAAACATTCTTCTGAGAAATCAACAGTAAAAATCAGTGCTAGCTAAGTAGGTTAGTACATCAAAGGAATTTGGGGGTTTCCTCTAAAATGCCTGCCATTGGTCTCCCATGTGATTCGAAAACAGTAGGCTACTCACGGATCCGAGCGGCCCCTCTTTGGGTCTACAGCAGCCAAGTCTCTGCACTGAGCCACAAAAATATGGAACTCTCTGAGTTTCTGCACATAGTTGATAGAGAACTGGATGTTGCCCTGGACCTCCACACTTCCATAGTCACCACTGTACATGGTCATCACACTGCCACTAAGCTAGGAGCACAAACCCACACAGAGAAGCAAGTACATATTTAAAATTATTAATGTCTGCAACACACATACCCCACAGTTACACATTCTGAAATCTGTTTGTAAAAAAACAAATCACACCCGTGTGAAGTGAGGGGCGCTTTTATCATCGTACATCATCATGACGTAACATATTCTATTTGCTCAGACACATTCTCCATTCATTGTCAATGGGAATTTAATGTTTGTGTAAGACGAAAATCTACACTAATAGCTGAATATAGGAGGGGCTAGCTCCCTTCAAAAACACAAAATCAAAGGATTCCGAGATCCACATGTAAACGGTTTTGCTCCACTGTGTCGGACTTCATGTAGCCTGTAACGTCAGTAATTTTTAATGTCAGTCCTCTATCTATGACATTCGTATAGCCTATATCTATGACATGAAACTCGTAACTAATTTGGGCAACGTTTTTGGGACTTTGGTAATTTTTCTGATGGTGTCAAATGGTTTCTCATATGAAATGTGGAGGCCATAATGTATGTCTGACAACATCTAACCGTGGTCAACAATAACTTATGTAGGGTTTAAGTGGTTAAATTGTCAGTGAAGCTGTGGAAATTGTCAGTTATGATTGAATGGAAGCAGAAATGCAAGTGGGGGGTGAACTTACAGAGAAGGAAGATGCCATGCCAGAGGAGTTGCTGAGGTTAGTCATAGATCTTCCTGTCTTCTGCCTGTGTCCATGGTAACTGTCCTCAGACGTGGAGTCCGGTTCTGTTCCATCAACCTGGAAGACAGACAATGGCTACAGAATGCTCTGTGCAACAACGATACAAATCCAGCTTTTAGACAGAGGATCAAAAGGGTGCAAGGCTTTACCTCCGTCTGATGAAAGGACGGAACCGATTTGCTCATCTTCTTCAGGTGTTCAGGGTCCGAAAATAAGGATGAAGATGGCGAGGGGATAGACGACACTGAGCAGTGATTGCGTGAAAAGGAAAAGAGAGTGGCATTTATTTATAGTGCAAAAGGCTTGATGGATTTGATTACCAAAATGTTCTCAATGTAAAAACAACGACCAAAAAACAACGAAAAGAAAAACCTCTAACCAATGCCATCACTACTGCGTCTCGAGTCAACAATAGGATCTTGTCTTCTCTCTTGGCCTGTGGATAATAATTGCAGTTTATATGATGATAAACATTCAAATTGACCCTGTTATTTGGGAGATGCTGAAATAATGCTCACAAGGTGTTAACGAGGCAGTGATGTCCTCCAGACTTTTAGCCACATTTTTGGGCCGTGCCTCTGCCCTCCTCAGAGCTCTCCTTACAGGGTTTTGGTCCTCATCATCATTTTCACCTGAGTTAGTGGAAAATCATATGGCAACACATCACATCACATTAGTTCTGCAAATAATTATTGATTCACGCATCAGTTATTGAGTCTATTAAATGTTCTATAAAAAGTTTTGTTAATCTGACCAGCAGCAAAAAAAAAGAAATAAACAAAGAAACAGTGTTTCATTTGATAATTATATGAAACAGGGAAAAGCAATGTTAGCATGAAGCTGTAACTATAAACTGTTTGGTTTTTTGAAAAATAACAACCAATTTAAAAATATATATACGTTCTGTCGATCAAATACAGTGAACACCATCTTCTGGGAGGTCATCTATTTTGTAGGCGTTACAAAACAGGGTAAAAGAAAAGAGTGTAGATTCTACTCTCTCCTCCTTGATGCAGTTTCTTTTGGGATTGACAGTACAGTAAGTACCTGATACTGGAAGTGAGAAGGGCAGAATGAATGTCCTATCCATCCATGAAACTCCTATCCATAGGTGTGGAAGCCAATTACAAAAGAACATTCATTGTCTACCCAGGCCTTTGTCCACTCCACACCCCAGACAGTTTTTAAGTTGCTTGATTCAGTATTAAGATATTTGATATTCATTTTATCACACGTCCCCTTCCTATTCAAACCCATTGTAACTACAAACTCTATTTAAACACCCGTCCTTGGTTCAGGTGACTAATATACTACTGACCTCCTAATACGTGAGGGGGCCATGTTTTCTCAATAACCTTTTTCATTTATTTTTAATAATTCTTTGGGAAAATGAAAAAAACTTGAATTAATAAATAAAATTAATGAAAAAGTCATAGAAAAAAACAGTATGTAGGACGGGTGTTTTAGATTAATCTATCGTGGTTAATATGGAGTTTGAAGTTACAGTGGGTTTGTTTAGGAAGTGTCTGATAAAATTAATTTCAAATTTCTAAATACTAAATCGAGCAACTTAAAAACGATCTGGGGTGCTCCTAAAAGCCTGAGTACACGATGAAATGACCCCCCCCCCCCTTATGTAAGAACATACTTATGAAAGCAACCAACTGTGCTACCACAGAGCAGCTGGTGATCTAGTTCTACTTTATTATATCCATGCAAATACTAATATGAACTGTAAAGGCCATGGCCAGTGGTGTCAATAAAGACCACAACTGACTGTCCAGCCCACTAAATAAACAAGGGCAACTGATCTGCAAGCTCACAGTATTTGAAGAGATATCCTTCTGTCAACATCATACAACTGCATATGTTCAGCATAACTTTACAGCGAGAGTTTGGGCTCTTAAACTCATACCACAAGACTTGTTAAAATGTGTACTTTTCATTGTTGGCAATGTTCTGTAATTCAATTTGGACATCATAACAAAGGTGATTCCAGAAAGATGTTGGGCATCGATTTAACAACATTTGCTAAATAGATTATATCCTTAGAGCATCCTTCTGGAATCACCTTTGTTTTTAACATTTCATGTTAAATGTTATGTTTCATATTATTTTCAATCATTAATTGAACGGTCCAAGATTGTACCAATAGTAATACTGTAGCAATGTTTGTGTGGATTTTCACAATAATTTGGAGGACATGGCTTTCGAGGCAGCAATGGTAAAGAACATTTTGAACTTTGGTGCTCACGGTTAGAACTGTTCCTTGAAGACCAGGTGTCTGATGCGCTGCTTATGGATGAATCCCGTCCAGTGTCTGAACCGCTGTTTCTACACAGGGGGCGTGGTGAGGTTTTGCTAGCTCTCCTGCTGCCATAACGCTCCTCTGAACTCACTGGGGTGCTGGACCTCATCGGCACAGTTGAGTCAAGGTCATATGCAGGTTTGCCCTCTGAGCCTTGTTCCTTTGCTGCTGGCGCCAAGGAGGTGTGGACACTGGTCTTCTCTGTCATACCCAAGTAATGGCGATAGTCTCTGGGAACAAACGCTCGTGCACGCGGGGTGAGAGATTCAGAATCCTCTGATGGTCTCCGGTCAGCACTCTGCCTCCTTTTCTGAGTCCTATCAGCACTCTGCCTTCTATCCTGATACTGGACAGGGGAGGCTTCCTGCTTCTTTTTAAGCAGTCCCGGTGAGGGTTCTTCGTTATCTTCACTGACATTCAAAGCATACATACTAGTGGCATGGCACAAAGAACCTCCACGGCCGCTCGAATGGTCTCTCTTGGCCTTAGGAGAGCGAGTCTCTTTTCCGACATTGCTTAGTAGTTTCGGTGGCTTTTCCTCTCTAGTAGAGTCCTTGGAGCCCCTCCTAGCATGAGACGGGCTTGATTTGTTGTCATTTCCTGTTCCTGACACAGACCCAAACTGTCTATCATGTGGGGACTTTTGAGTCTGGGAATGTGAAGATGATTTCATGACAGCCGATCTAGTACTGGTTTTCTCTGCTTGGACCGGGGTGGGTTTATAAAGCTCAGGGTCGGCACACTGCTTTAACCCCACGGCTACAGTTTCACCATCTATTTGATCTTTCTTTTTGGGTTTGTCAAATGACCCTTTGCCATTAGATTTGGCCTCACCCCAAAACTCACGGAGATTTTTAAACTGCACACGGTTCACACCTACACGCCTATTTTCTTCATCATCACTACTTGAATCATTTCCAATTGACCGCAAGTCATATGCAGACTTGGTGAATCTATTATTTAGTTTTCCTAGGTTTGTACAGCGGGTGGCTTTACCATCCCCTGACACTTTAGATAAACCAGTGTAATTCACAGGCTTGTTCCTCTCCTGTTCCCAGAAAGCTTTGAGCTGCTTTATTTTTTCTGCTGTGCTCTCCTGACGCTGGGTGCTGTGTCTCTGTGAATGGGGGCTGGTACTTTTGTCTTTACTGATGGTGTCATCCTGTTTTTTAGGAGATATGCATGACTGCACATTTCTCTCTTCATTATCCTTCCTCTTTACATCTTCACTTGATCTTCTCTGCATTTGCGTTTTGGTGGTAAATTGTATATCATTCCCACTCCTCCGGCCCAAATACGGGCTGTGCCTGTACTGGTAGAGTTTCTCGGTGTCCGGGCTGCCTCTTGCATGGAGGTCTGCGTCAATCAAGTCTTCGTGCTGTGGGGTTGTTATGGATGAAGAAGATCTGATGGGCAGAGGGCTGGCTGTAGCTTGGGGGAGAGATTCAGGTTGTGGACTTGGAGAGTACCTTTCAGACTCAGGGCTGAGTCTCGATACAAACTGCATCTTTGGATGAGAGCTGGATCTGGTCAGAGAGTCCAGAGACATGATCTCTGTGTCTGAACCTCTCCTGTCAACTATTTGGGCATTATCTGGTAATGACATATAGTCAGTATTGCACTTTACGTCATCTTTCCATTGAGTTCTAGGACTCTGATCATTTCCCATGAAGCCAGGTGATGTGTGTGTGACTGCTGTGTATTCGGTCTGCTGGTTTGGAGTTATATTTAATTGAACATTTTCACTGCTGCCCTTGTCTTTCTGTTGACTGAGTGGTTGTAGTTCTTTTTCCTGTATGTCCTTGACATTGAATGCATCCTTTTCATGTTTTCCCTTTCCACCATATAGGCCAAGGGCAGAAAACATGTCAGAAGTAAGACATTTATTTTCATTCTCTTCTTTTTCTCTGTCCTTCTCTGTCGTAGGGAGCCTAGGTTTCTGCCCTTTATCACTGTTCGTGTTTGACCTACTAATGAGTATCTTAGGACCGGTGTTTTCCTTCTCCCAGAATGACTTTAGGTGAGAGATTTTTGGAGCTTGGCTTTCATCTTCATTCTCTTTCACTTCCTGTGACCTGCTACACTTCCTCGCCTCTTCATGCATTTCTGTCATCTCCTGAATGTCCATTCTATCCGTTGCTCTTAACTTTATAGGTTCTATACTATCTTTACCATCTTGATGTGCTCTCTTCATCTCTGGAGCTTCCCTCTTTCTATCTCTATTTCTATTTTTATAGATATCCATATCTTTTGTTAGAGAATCCTCAACATTTCTGTCAATATTGACTATAGCTTGGTGCCCGCCCTCTTTATCAATGCTATCAGTGCTGCGGCTGAACCACTCCAGGACCTTGGCGATGGAGTCTTCCTCCTCCCCAGAAGGATTGGGGGCGTGGAGCAATAAATTAGGATTAGATTTTGTGCGTGTGTGCAGAGCTGGTTTATCAATGAAGTTCAGATCATAACATATTGGCTCATCTGAAAAAGAAAGAATAGAAAGAAAAATAAATTAACCCATTTTGACCTGAGATCAGATTCTAAAAACGTCTTCTACATCCTGACAGTTTTCTGAAAAAGCTATGTTTCTATGTCAGTCGTTCTTCGATTTTTCAAAAATAGCAGACCTACAAGCTCGTAGCGCGACACTCGGTGGTGCGCTATGAGCTTGTAGATCTGCTATTTTTCAAAATGGGTTAAGAGAACAGCAGTGTTTGTCTAATTAGAGAGCTTTTCAGTTGCTGTAACAAATTTACTTTCGAATGTGTATAGTTGCATCAAACTTGTTGTAGAACTTACCTCCAATGCTTTGAGTAAAACTGAGATCCCCCTGTCTCATTACGGCTTCCACTTTGCCAGTTTTCATCCTCTCTGCATCTTGAATCGTACTGGTAGACAATGAGTCAGCCTGTGTCTCTCCATGGTCTCTTTGAGTCATATGTTTGTCATCACACCTATCTGGAGTGCAGGGTCTATCAGTGGGCCTGTTGTTTTTGTTTCTTTCAGCTGGAGGTGAAGAGTCTTTTATTGAAGATCTATCAGAGGAATGTGCAGTTTCCCTGTCTCTTACTATAGAGACAGTAGGTCTATCCATCTGTAGGTCAGTGTGAAGGGAAACCTGAGCTGCGTCACAATGTGGCTGTTGAGAGATCACATCTGCAGTTTCCAGTGCCTGCTCAGAAGTAGCAACGTCGTTTGACTTGCTAGTGGTTGATTTCTGTGATTCTTCTCCCATGCCTTCTAGGCTAGGTCGTTTAGAACTGCCATTTGAGACGCAACGAAGCCTTCTTCTTGGGGCAGGAAGAATGACCGTGGGCCCTGGCTGAGATCCTAGCCCAGAGCTGTCACTTTGCACGCTGGGAGTGCTGGAACGTCTGGAGACAAAGGTTCTCTTCTTGGGAACAGGCTTGAATCCTACAGAGGAGCAATCTGAGGTAGTGGAGCCCCCTGACATTTGACTGGCCTGACCAGCTGTGTGATTCTTCAGAGGAGCTATATGATCTGAGGAAAGACAGTTAGAAAAACGAATATTAAACTTCAAATAGTTGAAACAACAACAACAAACAACTCATTGGTCTGCCCTAGACAACAAACATGTCTCTAGAAAAGAAAAGAAAAGAAAAGAAAAGAAAAGAAAAGAAAAGAAAAGAAAAGAAAAGAAAAGAAAAGAAAAGAAAAGAAAAGAAAAGGGAACACTGCGACTGAAGCACTGGGTTTTGCCATGATGTTGGTGACCATAATTTGTTCCTACCAGGCCACCACATTCTTTAAAATGTATCCATGGCTTTTCCTCAGCTTTATTACTGTATTTATTTCTGTTTAAGAAGATGATTCAAACCTGTTTCGGATGACTTTCTAACTTCACTGTTTCCATTGATGTGCATCTCATCTGCCCTCGCAGGTGCCTCAAGAATAATGGAAGCACGGTTGAAAGGATTGTGCCTGGTCTTAAAGAAAAACAAAACACCAGTGAAAACACCAGTAAATATCGTATTACTTATACCTACATACCTACATACATTATATATCATAAATGTCATGTTATACTGTAGTTATAATAAGACATTATAACAGCAAAAAAAAATCAATAACGCAATCTATTTCTATTTCACACATATACTTACCCTTGCTGGAGAGCGCACTGCTGAATTTAATGCATCCATTTCTGCATCTAAAGTGCTAGAAAAATAAGATGGATTCAATTGAATAGTTGGCATTCAATATACCTGTAAAAAGGTCAAATAAATCGATATCCTTTTGATGAAGATTTTTTTAGGAAGTGTATGATGTATTCTCTGCAAATACCTGAGTGAGCACCTTACTTGCTATGTTTCGCTCAACGTTAATGAACTCCCTCATCTGCTAACCTGTCTGTGCAGATAGTCAAATGTACTTGTCCGAAGGACAAGTACATTTGACGTTAATGTCAAGCCCCGGCAGGCTGCTATAAAAAAGAAACAGTCCATAAATCCCTCTATAGTAAACCTCCCACAGCTGGCATCTTTCTGCTGTATAGTCGAACAAATAACAGAATCAACATTCCATATTGTTAGTTTCATATAGTTTTCGCATACAAAAGCAATTATTGATATAAAACAATAATGATCATTAATTAATCATTAACTGATACATTTCTGCTGTTTTGCTTGATTGATTCGGAGTGCAGACACTTCAGAAGACTTGCCAGGTACTGTAAAAGTAATGTGTTCAATGTGTCTCATGCACATGTACAAGCTCATATTTAAATAACTTTAAAGTAATTGGTTTTCTGATATCTAATATTTGACTGCTCAATATTTGACTTGAAAAATAAATGAAAGAAGTTTGCATAAGATTTTCATTAGTGGTTAGGGTGCCCACCACATGAGCTCGAATACCTGACTGATACCTAAACTGATTGATTTGATTCCCTAATGGCCGCCAGACCAATTGCTGTATGTCACTACCCTACAGTCTCTTTCTGTGCTTCCTGTCTCTCTCAACTGTACCTATCAAATAAAGGCCCACTAAATAACTTAAGGGAATAAAAATAAATCCTAGGAAAATGTTCATTATTTAAAATGTCATCTTATCAAAGCTCTCTGGAAATAAAATGTTCTGTTTCCTTTATCTAATCTTAAAAACATGTCACAGTTCACATCCCAGTGATATTTAAAAGTAATTTGATATTACAGCTTCAGAGCCACATCACAGAGGCTATAAGTGTAATTTTTTGTGATTTCATGATGGATCACGTCACATCACGTCAGAATTCTTCCATGAATTCATAGCTCTGTGATGCCAGATCCTGGAACAGTAGCCAACAGTAGGCTATAAAGCATATCTCATGCCAGCACCACCTTTGTTGACTCAAGTTGGGTCACAAGACACCCCCTACACACACACACACATGCATGCACGCACGCACGCACGCGCGCGCATGCGCCCACACACACACACACACACACACACAAACACACACACACAGACGTACATACATATAGCAAAGCACAAAAGAGCTGTTCAAATATTATGGATTCTATTATGTTGGGTGAGTTAAGGGCAGTCCATACTCTCTCCGACCACCGAACTTTTCGTCGGAAAGCTCCAGTACAACTACAACATGACGTCATTTGCAACTTCTGAAATGCATTTCTCAGAATTTTTGTTCTGAAAGCTGCACTCCCAGATGTTGTGACTCTCCGAATTCTACTTCGGAGAAAAAATTAAAGTCTGATCTTTCCAACGAAAAGTTCGGTGGTCGGACTGCCCTTTATTCAGTGAATCACTCATATTGAATTGCTGCTCTTATACATAGCTTCAAGAAATATAGACAAGGAAGAGATGCTTGTCAATAATATTCATTTACTGTTTTGAGTTCCAAAAACGATAATGATAATGGAGTTATAATATATTTGTTTTAGATAGATGCACCTTCTTCTTTTATGATCAACACAAATCAAGACTTTGATCCATGCAAAATGACAGATACTATAATGTATGTATGTATGTATGTATGTATGTATGTATGTATGTATGTATGTATGTATGTATGTATGTATGTATGTATGTATGTATGTATGTATGTATGTATGTATGTATGTATGTATGTATTTGGTTAAAATGGGTAGGGTTTAAAAAAGGGAGGAAATGAATGAATGAATGAATGGAAGGATAGATGACTGAATCACTAAATGAAGAATGGGTAAATTATTAAATGAGGAACACGTACCTCATCTCCTGGGACTGTGCTGGCTCCAACTGCCTGGCAGGTTTGGGTGGAGGGACACTGTCTCTATCACTGAGTGTCTTAGGTGTTTCAAGTTTAAGAGACTCATCTGCATCAGTAAGGTGAAAAAACAACATTCAGTCCAAACCACATCATTAATTTGGCTTAGCAGACTCTTTGACGTGATATATGTGTTTAGGTGTTATAATCAAGCTTATTATTTGTGTAACACATGTGGATACTGAGTTGTCATTGTGTCTTTCTATAGTGCATTTAGTCAAAAATATCAACACACCCAAAGGACCTGATTTCCACTTCATGGAAGCCAATATGATTTCTGAACCATGAATCTTGTCCATGTGTCGACGAGACTTGGCCTCATAAAACCACTCTCCCGTCAGGTACTTGAGACTGGACTCTGGCTGTGAGCCCGTGCTCGTTACTTTCTGTAGTTTCCTGGTGATAAAACATTAAACATGAATCAAGAAATGTTCCCAGACAATCATTAAGCCAATAGCATTTCCGTTTCATAGCAATACACTATGTCAAATAGCTACACAGTACAGGGTGTACAAATGGAAACGAATGCCCTATCGCAGTAAATGCCAGGGACAAAAGATAGGCTACATTCCAAGTTATTGTAGTTATCCAAACCGTGGAGACTGGTGCACAATAAGAGTAAGACACTTGTCAAAAAAGAAAAACAAACAATAGAGACATTTTATTCAGGCTACATGGAACAGAGTATCTGACACCATTTTAATTCATGACTTTGAATGGTGATGCTCTCACATTATCAGGTGAAAGATAAATCCCAAGGCAGACACAAAAGGCCTTAACACTTGATACCTGTGCCAGCAACAAATCTTATACAAATATAATGTCTTCATGGAATAAAGAACGGATGGAGCATTCATGGACCACATTCCATATTGAGTGTCTTTGAAGAAGCATTTGATTTGGATGAAAGAACACATAATAATAATAATAATAATAATAATAATAATAATAATAATAATAATAATAATAATAATAATAATAATAATAATAATAATAATAATAAATGTAATAATAATAATAATAACCAGAGGGGATGTTACCAGTCTGTCTATCTTATTTTAACCAACACTTTCTCCCCAGTAAGGCTTCATCAGCTTCCTGATGAAGCCCTATGGCCTACGGCCCTTCTCTAGCCCTACTAGTAGGCTACTCAGGCTTAAAATAAAAAGACGGGAGAGCGGTAAATTGTGGGTGGACATTCCCCCTTTCTTTACAGTTTATTTAACCAGTTAACTTAAAATATTTTAAATGTAACATTCCACATGATTGTTCAGCATGGAATGTGCACACAAATTCCAGTGAAAGAATTTCACTGGATTTAATGAAATTTAATGAAAATCATGTGCTTTGAAATGATGTCCTTTTGAGGGGAAACGGTGGTCATGTGAAAAAGGGGAGCACATTATTGCACACTATTGGCTTAATCCTTTTACACTGACTAAGCTGAGTATAAACAGGCCTGGACCTCAATTAATTCTGTCTCCAACTGGTGTCCAATTCCATGACCATTACATTCTCAATGAATTGCATTGGTTCATTTTGTGGGTTGTTATCAAATCTAGAGTTTTGCAAATAAAACATAATGCCTCTTTAGTAAAGTTTTCCTTTACCATGCAGTAAGCCTAAAATCTCGAGCCAATTAACACTCCATTCCATGGTTTATTGACAGCATGTGACATGGACCAAATTGCTCTGTCCATTCACGACAACATTTGACATACAAATATATATTATTACTCATTTACAATAATGACCTTTCTCTCATCTTTATATTCTTAATTTAAAGTATGGTTCTATGGTCTCTGTAGAGATCCACCTCATGTCTGTAAACAGATGTCATTTGGTTGGCCTCCCTCAACTGTTCAAATTAGATAGACTGGAGAATTATGTCATTCCTTTGGCAATTACATTACTTTAGCAGTAAAAGTGAGTTAAGGTTAGAGCTGTAACATTGAACAACATTGTAGAGAAATGTCAGACTAGTGGTCCAATAGTGAGTCCAAGATTAGCAAATATTGTAGCAATTGTATGTCACTATCTGTACATGGCATGAACATATCTTGATATACCGTATCATCAAGTGAGGTGTATCTCTTTGTTGAGCCTAAGGGCTTCTATTCCTGTCCAATAGACCAGCATGATCCTCTCTCATGTGTGGAGTTAAACTTGGTTGTAATTGAATTGCCCTTCTCCTCACACTGAGGCCTCTCAGTGAGGCATCCTATGTCCTTATCCGGGCCGGCCAAACTGTTATTATATTATTCTATTATGGGCAGACAAACATCACCCTCACCAGCTTGTTTACTGTCCTATAATGGATTATTGTCACACACAGACTGAGGGGGAATAGTTCAGACCTCATAGGAATAAATGTATGGATGGATATAACATGTTTGAAATGTTCTTGATATTCGTGTGAGGTGGTGAGTCAAGGCCTATTCATAGTCTGGATTTTCGGTGGTGAGGTGACCACCGGAGCTGTAATAACATGGAGCGGTGGTGAGTAAAAACAGAGAGAAGGGTTGTGGAGAGTGGTGGTTTGCTCTTCAGCTCGCAGCTCAGTGACGTCATGTTGTAGTTCGGTGGTCACCTCACCCCGAAGATATTAGACTATGAATAACGCTTAAAAGACAACCCCCCCCCCCCCCCCCCTCCGAGCACGCACGCACACCCACACAAGATGCATGCTCCGTTTTAATGACCCATGTTTACACTACTAGAGTTAAACATATAACATTTTTACCCGATTCTCTCCTCCTCCGCCTTCTTCAGCTCTCCATCTCTCTTCAGTACCGTCATTATCATCTCCTGCTCCTCCTCGGTGAGGTGGCTCAGGTCAAGCATGATGCCTCCTCTTCTTTATCTAAACAGACAGGTCACATTGTCAAATCGCCTTTCATAAACGCCTTTCATAATGCCAAAGAAGAGGAATTCATTCATGATTTTGGTTACAAAACTGGTTATAAAACTGGAAATAGAAATTATACACAATATACAGGCATACACACTTTATTAAATTAAAAAGGCCTACTTATTTTCTACTGAGTGACATGGCCTAAATGAAAATATATATATTAGATTTGAAATCCTATCCAATTCCACCAGGTATCCAACACCAACTTAGCCCTCAAAATAATGACGAGTAACGAGTTACTATAGTTACATATTACTGTAATATTATTACTTTTCCCAGTAACGAGTAAAGTAAGTTATTATTCTGCCAAAACAGTAATATTATTACTATTTACTTTGTAAAAATAGCACATATTACATATTACTTTTTTTGTTTTTGTTTTGTTGGCTGCCGTTTGAAAACATTTAATTTAAAAGGTAGAGAGAGTAATATGTAATATTATCAACAGGCTGTCTTGAGAGACTAGGCTGCCTCAAAAAGGTCAAAGACTGTTGCTTTATTTTATTGTTTGTTATTTATGTATACAATATATACTGTCCGTTTTGAGATGCTGCAGCCATGTATATGTGCAGTTCAGATTGTTGATGTTGAATTCCAAATGTGGAATATGCAGTAGAAAAAGACTGATAAGAGACTGTTGACTATTTTTGTTTTACATCCTGCAATTATTCAGTTTGGCTGATTGGAGACTTCCTGTTTTAGTGAATTGGATTCAGTTGTAAAAGGAGCTGGCTAAACAGATTTTGTTCATTTGCGGGTGGAAGGGGCCTGGGTGAAAAGTAATATGTAACTATATTACTCTTGATTCGATAATCCAGTAATGTAATATTATTACTTTTTCTAAGGAGTAATAATTAAGTAAAGTAAACATATTACTCTCCTAAGTAATATTGCCCAACACCACTATAAAGTCAAATTAGAGGTAAGATGTATAATTAGCCTCCTTAATTAAACAACTCTATGTTGTCACAGAAGGATCACAGCTTTTAAAATATCACAAATTATTTCAAAATATTCTAAAAGCTATCCTGAAGACAAATTGAGGCATTTGAATTTGACCAAAAGCACTTTAACGCAAAAGACCTCCATCCAAATTGAGCCTCATCAAAGCTTATTATGACATCAAAAACTGGTAATACATTTGAACGGTTAAAGTGTGTCCATGAATTGAGTATATGGAAAACTGCATGCAAACAATCAATGTTTTGTTCTGTGGGTTGTTCCATGAATGAAACCATGTTAGCATGATAGGATAATTATATTGCTCAGACTCAGGTTAATTGTCATCACTGAAATGCCTTCAGAGACTATTATATTTCTTATCTGTCAAACTAAATAAAAACATTAACATTCTGAAAAAGGTATTTTAGATTATTAAAAGAGCCAGATAGTCGAATACAATCCCAACATCCTGCAGCCTATTATTTCAATATCTAAAAGTACATCCTACACCCCAGATAGCCCCTGATTTCAGTCAGTTTCTGTAGTAGGCCTACTTTAAAGGGCCTGCTGCTATGAGATTTTCCAAATGGAATCCTATAATTAAAAACAATGATTAGTTTATAATATTGACTACATAGAATAGGCTATAAATTCGCTATGATATAAATTGTTGCACCAAGTGTTGCACATATGAAGTGTTGCACATGCATACAATGAGACAAACACATCCTGAATATAGGTATGGCACTGGTATTTATTTATTTAAAGTAGGCTAGTCTTGAGATAGCAGTTCAAATCGTTGCATAAATAAACGGTAGTAAACAATTATTAATTCCTTTTTAGACAACTCAACAGCACTTCGAGATGTAGGATATCATATGACTATCAAAACCATTACAATTTAATTTTATAAAATTCAACTCAGAATGCATAGAAGTAAGAACTAAGAAAAAAGTCAAACTTTTACCTTTCTCTGAGGCTGCTATTACACTTCAGACATCTGCTGTCGAAAGAAGATGGGCGTGATCACAAAAGAACTGGAATCCAACGGTGCGTGTAGCACAGTGGGTCGTGTTTGTTAACATGCAAGTCAGCTGATGAAGGCTATCCTTAGGCTAGGGTAAATTAGCACACACTTTAGTAGCACTGTACCTACATGTTTTAATTTAAGATGCCTGCGTCACATGTGAGCATGATCGAGATTGCATTCCTTCTTTTCTATCAACTAGCCTACCAGACAAGTTTACACATTCTACATCAATGTGGTGTGATCGACCAGTAGGTGTCTCCAGGCTGTTCACACGTCAGTTATTTTAGCCTCCAGCAGTAACCTCGCCTCAGGCTTTCCACCTCACTCCAGCAGTGACACTATTTGACAAGAAGGAGTGCATGTTTACTGTATAGTGTAGCCCCTAGCTACAACATTCCCCAAAGGAAGGGCTTGAGAACAGAGGTATTAAAACAGTATTAGGACTTGTCACTAAATGTTTCGATGAATTGAGTATAAAGGACGGTAAGGACCCCATTTGGGGTGCTTTTTCTGCAAACTGATAATAAAGTAAGCCTAATCAATCAATCAATCAATCAATCAATCAATTGCTCCTCACTATATAGCACTTGGCTTGATGGGGACATTTTATTTGTCTATTTAGGTCTCAGAGGAGGGCTGTGACTTCATCAGTAGAGGCACGTTTGGATTTATTTATTTGTTCTCTTTTCTTAATAATGCAAGAACAGTACGTCTTCTATTTCCAGTTTCTTTTCTAATATCTTTTATAATTGATTAGGTCACTGGTTTTCTGAACTGTCCACAGTTCTCCTTTGAGAAAGATTTTCTATTTATTTTTTAAATGAAAATATATGAAAATAGGTTGAAATGGGTGAAGTGGTCCTTGTTTCACAACTGCTAAAGAAAGAATAGGCACATAACTTGGACATGTGGAGGGGGGCGGAGGGGGGTTTGGGGCAGTTTGGCATTGCTAGGGAAGCCAACAAGCGACTCAATAAGGTTGTTGGTTCAATCCCTGGCATTTACAGGAGGGTGCATTCCAGTTCTATAAAAATAGAAGTCTGCACACTGTAACTTTGTAAATCTCCCAGTCAAGACTTTATTATAGATTAACGTTTCAACACAGCTATAGTCTTCATCAGAGAGTGGCCAGTGGTTGCACTATGTGTGCCCTATACTCTGCCTCTTGGTGTAGGCCTAATGCATGTGTTGGGATTGTTGACTATTTAGTTCCCCATAATCAACCTACTTATGCAGATTATCTTGTGTCCATCCCCTTGTGGGAACCACACCTTAAAGTTAAACAGATTTAAGGGACCTTGTTTTGTACAGTAGCCTATGACTCTTGGTCACACATTTAATTTGTTTACAAAGTGAAGCCTACAAAATATACGGACAGAGGGTGATTTTAGTGTAATTTAATTTAGTATTGTAGACCTTGGCATATATTTATATTGTAGTTGGCATATCAAATGCAGCTTTTAGTAACACTTTTGAAAACGTTCCTGTAGGCCTCCCAGTGGGAGGGAAACATCCTCACAATATTATAAGTACAATATGCTTTGCTGCTTTAGAAAACATTCTCACATGAGTTGCTTTGTACATTACTCATGATAAACATGAGAAGAGATAGTCCCTGATTTTAATACAAATAAAGAACAGGTGAAAAGCAAATATGAGAAAAGATAATTTAAACAATGAAGACTCAACTGTTGGGCAGAAAAGCTGTACTTGTAAGAGCACATGGCTATGCCTTCAAATAAATCTCTGAGTATTGAATTGTGTCTTTATGGATGGCACATATACAGGTAGCTATACTGTCAATACACAAAGTATGAAAAAAATTATTTAACACTAAATTAGTACTTATGGGAGATGGTTAAATTATCAAAGACCTACAATAGGAGCTATAATCTCATAGGAATTAGCTCACAAAGGTAAACAGCATCCAAGATTCAGGGTTAGAATGCAACCATCTCATCTGGCAACACTAGCAATGCAAAGAAACACAGATATTAACATTCGCAGTTGAAACAAACAGACATTTGTGGAAGCTGCTCTTTATTTGAAAAAGAAAGAAAAGACCTCAGTCATTGTCTGCTACACATTCTAATTACATAAAGAAAAATATCTGCGTAAGACAAACGCAGAGTATATCCTGAATCAAACTTAGGTAGAGTCAAATTTGATTGAATTGCTTTCATATTTCATACATCTTTCACTTTGCTCTCATTGAACAGTCCGTTTTTTTTATATACATAAGAGCACCGCTCAACAGTGCTCCACTCCACTCTGTTCCACTGGATCTTTATACAATTAATTTACATCTAAACTGTGACTTTTCTCCCTCAGAAACAGCCAGCAAACAGACTCCTTACTGTCCTCCCATCCCACTCCTGAGGAGCTGAGGAGGGACAGCTAATGTAGAAAGATGTGTGCAACATGAAGACAACTCGTTCACATTCAGAGTAAAGGCAGCCATGAATACGGTCAGTGAGTCAATGGCATGCCAAGCTTAAAGCAAAATGGAGCCCACCCCCAGTGTGATGCTTCAGAATCGTGGATGACGTGTTCTTTTCCAACTAGACAGAAAATTGTTCCATTGCAAAAACCCTAGGCACAGAATTGATTATATACTGTAGATAACTGACTCATACGCTAACCCCTGCACTTTAAGTAAAATGGAGTTTGTGAAATTTTTCATCTAGTAAAAATCGTTCTTAACACAAAACTTGGAGAATATTTAGTGCTCTATCATTCCGCTTATAGGTGTAATTCTTTATATAATAGCTATTTCTTTTAAACTACTTCTCAATAATACAGTCTGAGATCCATGTTTTAACGCTGAAGCACTCCCACAGGTGTTCAATGTACTGTAGATTTTACAATAAGCCCCTCCCCAATCTTAAACCAATAATCATAAATAAATACAAACACACAAGGAATGTCTACTGTAAACACGGTAAAAAAGACAAAAACTAAAACAGGTGTAAACGTCATTAGCATCACTACTTAGTGACAGTTAAATAACTGTAGGAAATGGATGGCCGATGATGGGGTTAAGAAAGGGAAGGACTCTCATCCCCCACCCCCTGCTTCCCCCTCCCCTCCCAGGAGAACATCAAGCCGTCACATCCAACCACAGTATTTCCAAATACATAATATCAAAGTTCCTCAGCACCCATAACTAACTTTTACAGATTATACTGTAAAATGGACGAGGAACCCTTATAGGGGTGGTTTGGGGGTTAGACAGCAGCATCACTCAACGTCTTGGACAAATTACAGAATAATGGGTGTGAGTTATCTTCCAAACGTCATTTGGACATGGTTACCATGGTTTCTGACAGTCATTGCACCATAATGTTCATGACATGTTTGTATTTGGTGTGTGTGCGTGCGTGCGTGTGTGTGTGTGTGTGTGTGTGTGTGTGTGTGTGTATGCGCACACGTGTGTGAGCATTTCTCTGAAGAGTTAAGACTGCAACGAGGACAACTCTTTGTTGCTAAGTGCTTCATCTTCTGAGAGACACTTCCTTCATATTACATGAACTGCATCTGTAAGGAGGCAACAGGCAACATATATATGATCAGAAAAGCTTAACATAAACTGTTACATTCAAATGAGCGAAAATTGCAATAGCAAACAGAAAGCTGTGATAATGATCTATGATTGATTTTATATTGAGAGAAAAACCAACATCCCGATGAACACCTAAAATCAGCTATAGTTGCCAGCTGGCTGAATGAGTCAGGAATATCGCCCATGGTTTTAGCAGTATGTGAAAAAACTATGACAAAACTGGCCACAAAAACAGAGCATCTACAATATATGGAGATACGAGTCCTCATGCTAACCACCAAGTTCAGGCAATTACAATAGCAACATAACGCAAAATGATAGCATAGACTGAAAAACAAAACATCATTTTATGAGATGAAGAGGACATGGCATGTTTGCATTATGGGAAAATGGAAGGTAAAAATGAAAAGCAGAAAAGGGGGGAGGGGATTTAGCATTGTGGGCTTGCGGCGCATGCAGGTGCAGCTGCAAGCAAAGAACATGCTGTACCTAAAGAGATGCTCTACAAGAAATCCTTGAGAGAGAGCTGTGCAAATGGGTCCTGTCCAGGAGCTCGCAGAGGACTCTGGCTGGAAGGACTAGAGGCTGCAGAGGGCTATTTCAGGGACATGGGAAGTAGGAGGGTTGGAGGATAAGTCAGAGAGAGAGACTTTACAAAAAGAGTTGAGAAGAAGTGAGGAGATTAGTTTGGGAAATAGAATAATAAACAAATGATTGATGACAAAGGAGTTGTGTGGAGAAGATAGGGAATCACAAGGAAAGGTGTTGACAGAGAGGTAAGGGTCACGTGTAAAACTGTCGTCGTCACTGGGGGTAGCCTGGGAAGCATTTCCTCTTGGGTTTATGATCCGGTCTGGAGCGGATGATATCGCTACGCCATGTTGTAGTATTGTTTTGTAGTCGTCAGGCAGGAAGCATCAATCTGGAACTTCCTTTTCCCTCGAACCGATTTTTCTCAATAAAAGCCACAGGCTACGAGAGCTTTTATTGTTATTCTTCCGGTTTTAGGGAAAGGAAGTTCCAGATGAAGGTTCCTGCCTGATGACTACAAAACAATACTACAATATGACGTATCATCCGCTCCAGACCGGTTCACACGGCAACTTTGTAACAGACCAGGCTTTCCTCCGAGGTGGAAAGCCTGGTGCCGCGAGGTTACACTGGGGGAGTAGACTACGTACAGTATATACACATTCAGCAGGGCTTAAAAAATGCCCAACTATATGACACAATGTAATGGATACAAATACTGTAACCTCTCACTGCGACAAAGCACTGTTAAATAAATATTGTCATTATCACACACCTAAACACGGTGTTGCCCGACACTCACCTGAGCACTGGACACAGAGCCAAATGGGTTGGGTGGCCTCATCACTGGCTGGTTGTACATCATACCGGGTGGGTTCATCAGCCCCATGGAGCCCATCTGTGGAGGCTGGAGAGGAAAGTAAGAGGATTAATTAATGAATTAATACATTCAAGTGATACATCGTTTCTGTAAAATGCTGAATTTGTGGCCAAACGTCAGTAAGTGGCTAAAACTAATAGCAATCAATGCATTGCCAAGTAACCACGACGATAGTGCCACTGCATACGGACATATGGCCGTCATGCTACTGACCATGCCGTATCCCATCATGCCCGTTGGCGTGGTAGCAGGAAACGTCATTACTGAAGTCGGCTAGGACAACACAAATAGACTATTATGAATATATATAACAGTACAATTTTGTCTGCAACCATTAGAACAAAAACAATCACGGGTAAAGGATCAAAGTAACAAACTAATTGAGGAACATTATGAGGAGGGTATTATTCTTTCACAGGAAGACAGCATGATTTTTTTGAGGTACAAGGTTTGTGTGTATCACCATGGAGACAGGGTTCCAGGATGTAGAGGGACCTGCCTTGGGTTGCCAGCCGGTTCCCCCAGTCATCCTCTTCTCCCCGGGCTGACTCCAGTGGATGTCACTATCATTTAAAACAGTTCATATTAGAGCCTGCTACCAACTGCTTCTGAATGCCAAGCACAGTGCAGGGCAATGAAAACCCAGTGTCCACCATTCACTTACTTTTTTGCTGTGCCATTGCCAATGCCTAGATCTAAAAAAAAAAGAAAGAAGAAAGGAGAGAGAAAAATAAAAAGGAAACTAAATAAGTAAATTTGTACAGCAAATATTAAATGTCTGTCCTTCAAGGTTTGCAATTAGTCTTAGTTAAGTTTATATGAAGACTTTGCGATTCACTATTATTGAACACATTTTTTTAATGTTTGAAACTTTCCTCCTACACTGACAGGCCAAAATAAGAATGCCAGGTTTAAAGACCTAGTGAAATAAATAAATGACACTTTTAGACCATAATATCCGTGGTCATCATATGGGCATTCCCAACAATGGATGCCAAAACAATGGGAAATTTGTGTATTTTTGAATTTGAATTACTTGAATGAAAACGTGCTGGATGACATATAGAGGCTCACATTCATATAAATTAATCTTGATTGAATTCACCTGTTTGATTGCCATTGCTGCTGTCCTCCAAACACAGGTGGTTTTGATTACAGAACTACTCTACTGCCCTGCAGTATAATAGCCTGGTTAATAAACCAGACTAATATCGCACAGATTTCTTTTTGCCAACGGCTGATTCGGTCTGGTTTATTAACCAGGCTAGCAGTATAAGGCTATGGGACTTTCGGTTTTTAAATCGGAAATCGAAAATCAGACCAGCCTCTCCTCTTTAGCGTAAATAAAAAGAACGTTTTTGCCACTCACCAAAACAAAGGCGGGTTAGAAAGCCTACTTTCCTTAGTGGACGCACTCTGAGCCCCCCACAACACGTATAAACGGTACTTTTTGGCCAAAAAATACTTTTAGTTACTCCACTGTGCCTTCTACCGATATTGCCCAGAGAATTGCCTCAGAGAATATTTTTCCTCCGGTGAAAGAAAATCCCTTTCTGGCCAAAAAGTACCGTTTATACGTGTGGTGGGGGTCTCAGAGTGCATCCACTAAGGAAAGTAGGCTTTCTAATGACACAACCCGCCTTTGTTTTGGTGAGTAGCAAAAACTTTATTTTTACTTATACTGCAGGGCAGAATCGTAGAAGCAGTAGAAGGCTATGGACCAGAGCTACATGACATCCAGACAGTGTCAACTTGTTTTAAACTTAATCATCACCATAAAATATGTATCTGAAAATATTATAGGTTAGAAATAAGCCATGAGCTTTGCTGTCACTTTGTAAACAAACACTGTGTATGAGATGGAGCCATTTCCCATAGCCTGGAGGGATGCTACGTTCTGATTGGTTCAAAAACACACAGCTTGACTTTTCAGTGAAACTTCAAAATACATTTTCATCCACTTTAAAGTGGATAAGTCTATTTGAATAATGAAAAGTATTAAGAGCTTGTGACTAAATAATAATTAATTGGATCCACTGGAACAGAACAAGATACAAGGTTTCCACCCGACAGAGACGATATGCTGTCTGCTTCGACAGTATTTCCTCAAAAAACTAATTTAAACATAGTTGCATAGCATGACAACACAGCATGATACTCACTGCCCACTAGGTTAGCCAGGGAGGAGTCAAGGTCATCCGACACTAGCTTCTCTGGCTGCAGATTAGAGGCCATCCCCTGGTTAAAGCCAGCCATTGTGGGTTTTAAAATATCTGGCAAGACAAACAAACCTTTGAGTACCAAAATAAAATAAATATAAAAACTGAATTAAATTCAGCCATGGGTTAACCACTTAAGCCCTGTTTAAAATAAAATGAATACAATTAGAAACTTCCCGTAATAGTCGATATGCTATTTCTTTGTGCCATTTCCCCTCCCACCTATGTTAACCTAGAATGATATTCCAAAAATGGGGATGCCGGGATTAATGTGGCAAACAATATTTGTTATGTATTATGTATTTTGTCCTTGAAGTCCTTCCATTTATTTAGCAGGTGCCTCATTTGCTGTCTCATTGTTTTAGCTTTGTACAGAAAAATGAAAATGTTCATGAGCAATTGCTTTGCTTAAAGTCATTTCCAGTATGTGAAAAATATACCAGTGAAAGATTATATAAAAATAACTTAACTGACAAAGTCACACAGTATGACTTTAAAACTGTGAAAAATGAAATACTGCTTGTCCTCACCATCTGAATTGTTACTGGCCGTGCCTTTGGTTCCAAATACGGATTCAAAGTCCACTTGGAGTCCTCCTGCTGTCTGCTGTGGAGGAGCCTGTCCCGTCGAGTATCCTTTTGAAAGAGATTAGAAAGGAGACAGTTCAAAACATGTGGAGCTGAAGAGATGCAGGTGGCAAAATAACTCAAGGTAAATATAGGGTTTGTTTTTGGATTAAGTGTTTAGCTAGATGAGACAGCACAGTGCCTGCTATTGCACACTGGTACCAGATTAGACCGGGTTAACGGTGCCGGAGATTAGCTGTACACAGACGGACGGACTCACACACACATGGACGAGTGCAAAACATACTCTCTCCCCATGACTTCGGCCTGGTGGTAACAAATATTGAAGTGGTACTTGAAATGTACTACTGAATGTGTACACTAGAGGGAGCCTTAAGTATTCTACCCAAGGTTAAAAGCTATATTAAATCTCATGACTGAAAACAATTAGCACAATATGTAGAATTGTGATGTTTTCTTCATATTTCCAGTAGAAGAAATCGCAGATCGAGGCTTTAACATTTTATTTTTTATTCGTTTTTAAGATGCTTCTGAACATGCATTCTATAGCTAGTTTGACCAATTCAAACCATCTAATCCAATAGTGCTATACTTAATTACTCTTTCATCTTAAAATAAATAACTAATAGCCAATCTACAAGCTATCATATTTTTAACATGATCCCATGGAAGACCTTTGTGGAATGTAAAATGACTGAAATCAGTCGTGGCGACTGAGAACTTGAATCCATGACTGTACCTCTGAATAGACCTGCTACAGAGGGTTCAGTAGGAAAGGGAGCCTGGTGTGGGAGATGCTGGGCAATGGACACTGGACCACAGAAGGAGTCTGACACGCAGACACCAAGAGGAAGGCAGAGAGAGAAGCAGACCAAAGGAAAGGCCAAATGTCAAGGCACGGCCAGAGACAAGCGTGAAAGACAGAAATAATAGCAATGAAGCAGGAAGAAAACGTCTAACATACAATTCAATAAACAAACTGCATAAAACATAAATAAGTTTAAGAAAAATATTGTAAAATAGGGTTGTAATGACCATATAGAATGGGGCTCAGGAAGGATAGACATTATACATCAACATTATGTACCCTATACAACTGTATAGTAACTATACACCCCACTAGCTGTATGCCCCCTTGATATTGCATAGGATCAGGTGTCTATGTTTGCCAGGGGGGCACAGGAAACATAGGCTGAGATGGTGCCCCATCCAAGTACCTGAGATGGAGTGCTCTATCCGCACTGTGCGTTTGTAATTGGTCGAAACGGATGAGTTTGGGTCAATAAACGGATTGTATCGATCTGGAGGATCAAACATAGTATTGGTGAAAGGGAAAAACAGATTTCAACTTATAGCTCTACATAATCTTTCTAAGCAACAAAGCACCATAGTATCACTATGATAAGAGAGACGAGAGCCAGGAGATACAACTGTAATGCGGATGATTGTATAGCTTCTGCATAAGTGAAAGGGAATGGGTAGGCTGAATGGGTGGCTTCTACAGTATATTGGGAGTTGGGGGGGGTGTTATGGGGCTAAAACATTTGAATAATTTCACGTTAATGAATTTACAGCAATGGAGTATAATATAGAGATCGACGAATAAGACTTCTGCTAACACCACCTACCTAATTAAACAACCTATTAAACTAAGCAGGCATAACAGACGCAGACAAGTGTTATGAGAGAAAGAGAGAGAGAGAGAGAGAGAGAGAGAGAGAGAGAGAGAGAAAGAGATACAAAATGGGTCATTATTACCACCAAACATTTCATGACCAGACGTCCTAGAGGAAAAGCTAACACCATCTGAAGACACGACGGGTAAGTGAGCGGCTTCGACAACAAGTTTTGAGAGGAAAGGGTTAAGGTTTGGCATGGAATCATCTCCAGCTTCAGTAGAGGTGAAAGGATCTAGGCAGGCAGAAGGAAAGAAAAGAAAATGGTAGAAGAACAAGTGAACGTCAGTTAGATGACGACAAGAGAGGGAGAGCATGCAGAACAGGTGGTGAACATCCTGTGACATGGCCATCGACTACATTCCAAGGCCCTGGTGGTCAGTAGTGGTTGGCTGTGGCCCTAGAGCAGCGATTAGCCATAGGACCACAAGATGACCCTCTCCACATGTCAGTATTTTCGAAACGAATGCAATTCTGCAATCTTATATAAGAAATAATGGCAAATCATCTATGTAATATTATACATTTTAATAATCATAATAGTTATAATTAAATCATGTAACATTGAATTGAGTGGGATTTTAAATTTGGATTGGTTTAGACAGTCTAGAGGGACGCTCTTGGTGTAATTGGCTAGCTGGTTGTCAGGAAGGCAAACTGGACGGAACATCATTAATGACTACTTAAGTTTGTTTAAATTTTTAATATTGATGTAAGGTAATTAATGTTAACATTTAGCATGATATATGAAATATGAGGGTATAGGACATAATTTTCAACTCAAATGTTCTGCATATTATTTACCATTTACTAGCCCTACTAAAGCAAATTTTGCTCTTAGAATTATGACATTTTATGTAAATGTTTTGCCATCATTTGGTTCCATAAGATTACATAAATGAACAATTGAACAAACAGTGAAATGCAGACAGGGTCCTCTCGTTGCAGCCGACAGTCCTATGGATAGATGTCTCTCATTGCTAGTCCAAGTCCACAGCCAAACCGTTCTCTGTGGCCATGAGGAGGCTCCTTACCTGCCCAGGCGGTTGCCACTGGAAGCCCAGTAGAGCCAGGCTGAATAGAAGGCTGGAAGGATGGCTGCAGGTCAAACAGGTCACTCTCCATCTTCAGAGCACTGCACAGATAAAAGCAGACATCCCCATTAAGGGCGGTTCGCAACAAGCTAGATAGCTATAGCGAGAATTATGTGAGCATCCACACTGGTGACCGCACTGCGCAGTCCAGATGTTTCAGAGGCAGAACAGAGGGGGGAGAGAGAGCGAGAGATTGAGATCTCGTCTCAGTGGTGCTGAAAGATGTGTGTTTTGGTACGATGATGCGTGACCACGACGTCACAAATTCAATATAAAAATGGACTGAAATGCAAACTGTACCCATTGGAGCAGCTGGGTGTGGAGAACAGGTCAATGGCAGGTGCTGTGCTGATAGTGCCCCCCGTGGTGGACACTGGTGATGTATCCGTTGTAGCGAACGAAGGCCTCTTGGAGAGTTCCTTCAACCTCTGTTCCTAAGCAAGGAAGCAGTCCCGTTCAAACAAGAGATGCCACAACTAAAATCACATCCATCTCCAATTCTTTCACGAAGCATTGCTACCTTCAGAGCTTTGAGGCGGGCCTGCTCTTCTTCAAGTGCTGCCTGTTTCTCCCTCTCGTCCACCTTGGTGAAAGACATTCCTGTGCTTGCCAGTGACGACACGGCATTAGATAGAGTACTGGCCCTGAGGGTAAAAACACACAGGAATGCACTCTGGATACTGTACTGTACATGGACTGTTACAAACCATTATCAAGAGATCAAATATCATCCGGCTCTATTGACAAACCTACCTGCTGGCAGCTGTAGAATCTTTCACCTTTTTGCCCTCTAACGAGGCCAAGTGCTGCTCCAGAGCTTCTAAAAGGCTACTGGGAGCCTGTAATGATAGAAGACATACAATCAGAACGTTGTTGATACACAGAAAATGTAGATAAGTATGTACATAGAGACCATCTAAGACAGTGGAGGGCAACTAGGCTTTCTATATAACACACAAAAGCAGACAGCAATGTGGCAGCTTGTACAGTACACAGCCAATTTATTTATCTGTGATTGGGAAGTCTCCATTCAATTCTAGAGTAACATAATATGGTACATCTTTTTTGTTGTTGTCCCCAATTAGAACCCTTGAATCATCAGTTGCCCACCACTGATTAATAACTGCATTCCAACTGAAAAGATAACCCCTTGGATGACTGAGAATAACATCAGAGTGAAATGACACACCACGGCACTTTCAACCACCTGTATAGTGTTGAACTGACCAGATCTAAGCACGAGTGGGCAGCCATATTAGATGAGCTACATTGGTGTATACCTCAGATGACAAAATGAGCATAATTTACATAGTTTTCAACTGTTCATCACAATGTATAGACAGAGTCAGAAGCAGAGGCATGCAAAAGACAACACTAAAGCAAGTCACAGACACGGAAGTAGACTGAGATGATAGTACTTACACAAACTGTGAACTAAAGTGGAAAGATAAGGGAAAATACAGAATATAAAGGTGGTGGTAGTTAGTGATAGAGGTATCCTAACCGCAGTCCTTGGGGTGAAACAATTGTTTTATGTTTCCCCAGCACAATATGTGCACCTAATGAATACTAGTTACTACAGTTCTTGGTCAACATGTCAGTGGGCTGATATGCTGTGACTGGACTTTAACCATAGTCATACACTACTTGTATTACACACTTACAACATTTATCACCTTTATTTACTGTACAAAGTAAAAGAAGAAGAATACCTCTTTCGGAAACATGCATTAGAAAAAGACATCATGCAAAGTGTCTTATCTTATTTGTGCAGGGTGGAGTACTATGTATATTGTTGGACAGAGTGACAGATCTAATTTAAGAGGACTTAAGAGCTGAAGTGGAGAAGAACAACGTGAAAGGTAAATAAGGCAAAAGGACTGGGCAGTGTAAGAAAGAAAGAAAGATTTCTGATTAAAGTGTACTTGTAAGTGTACTTGCTGGGATCCTTGTGTAAGTGCTTACCTGAGATAGGTCTGGAATGTCTCCTCGATCAATCCCAACTTGCTGTAAGGCAAACATGGAAACCAACTCAACATTGATATCTCTGATCAGCAATGCGTACGCCAGCCCACTAAAGGAATCCCATAACGAGGATACAAAAAAAAAAACATAAACACAAGTTACCTCTGCTACTTTAAGAAATTCCGAGATCCGCGTCATTCGCGTGAGGAATTTCTTGTAGATGTCTAGTCCCTCTTTACACTGGATCTTCTTCATGTCGAAGTATTTTTCTAATGTGGGTTTGAAATAGATAACACTCGATTTACCAAACTGAGAAAGTAAGCAAGCCTTGGAAAATACAATGATCAGATGAATTCCAAACATATTCTAAATACGCACATAATGTCTCTACTACATATATTGTGTCATTGCCATTCTAGCTTTTGCTATGAAAAAAAAAAGATAGTAAAGTAATAAATAATAATAAAAGGTTTTACCAAGAAGGTTAATAATGCCTTCATTATAGGCAGCAAAGAGCCGGATGGAGTCTTTGAAGAGCAGCATGAAGGCAGCATTGATGACTCCATTCGTGAGCTCATTGGCATTGACCTGTAGGAAACAGTCACAACTTTAAATAAAGGCCCCAGCATTCTCTTCCCATGAATAGGTACAGTATAGACCGATTCCGTACCGGTTTCATGGTCGCAGCCTACGTATTTCCTGTAGACGGACTCGACGTAGCTGCGGGGGTAAAACCCTCACCAGGCGCACCTCTTCCACTACAGTGAACGGCAGAGTGACTGATGTTAGTTTGCCTCAAACTTTACTCCTTTACCTGCTTTTTTACTAACACTAACATTACAAAGATGCCCAGAACATCGAGATGAACCTGTGTAGTTTATGGCTGCTCCAACAGTAGTGGCAACATAACAAATAAAATAAAACGGAATGTCTAATATCCACCGCGATGGCTGAGACCAGAGCCATTGAGTAATGGTTGAGACAAAGCAGTGAAGAATCCTGCAAGATACATAATTTCAGTCTTACCCAATACCCAATCTTTCTGTTTTATGAACACAAGGCTGCTGTATTTTATACCTCATACTAAGCATTTAAAGTATGAGGTATAAAGTACAGCAGCCTTGTGTTAATAAAACAGAAATATTTGGTATTGGGTAAGACTGGCGTTATGTATCTTTCACTGCTTTGTCTCAACCATTGCTCAATGGCTCTGGTCTCCGCCACCGCGGTGGATATTAGACATTCCGTTTTTATTTTATTTTTATGTTGCCACTACTGTTGGAGCAGCCATAAACTACACAGGTTCATCTCGATGTTCTGGGCATCTTTGTAATGTTAGTGTTAGTAAAAAAGCAGGTAAAGGAGTAAAGTTTGAGGCAAACTAACATCAGTCACTCTGCCGTTCACTGTAGTGGAAGAGTGCGCCTGGTGAGGGTTTTACCCCCGCAGCTACGTCGAGTCCGCCTACAGGAAATACGTAGGCTGCGACCATGAAACCGGTACGGAATCGGTCTATAGGTTGGCTAAAGGTGACCACACACACACACTTCACAATGGCGTTAGTGTAATGAGTCATCCTAGACAACTTTATGCATCCTTTATGCAAACTAGCATAAAGGGACATCCATCCACACCAAGAACATTAGGTAAAATCAGACCCGTCTGAACTGAACTGTACTGTACTGTACTGTACTGTACTGTACTGTACAAGCTCTCCTTGAGAGAGAGAGAGAGATGCTGCGCAACAGTGCCATCTAGTGGTATTGATGTGATTGATTTATGTGGTACCATTAGGAGAATATTTAACAGGCAAACAATCTAACAATCAAAATAACAATTCTTATACATTCTCTAGTATAGAGTAGACTTCTTGTAAATTAAGTAATGCAGATGTCTGACAATAATGTGACTCTTGAGAGTGTAAAATGAAACCAAATGAAACCAAATGGACCCATAAGGAGCCATTTGGTTTCATTTTATGGTTTCATTTTACGCTCTCAAGAGTTGAAGATCTAATAAGGGTCCATTTGGTTACAAACTCTACATCATTTGGCTGGGGACCACCTGGAACCCCCTCAAGGACCACTGGTGGTCTCCGGACCACTGGTTGAAAACCACTGATTTAATGGAATATTTGAACGTACAGTAATGTTTGGGCAATTTTTAAAGCCCTATTAGTGCTCACACACGCACCGGCCGAGATTTATTTTGATGTAGAGTTTGTAAAACAGTTTGTAGAGATCACCTCAATTTAGCTTATTCACGTGGTTCCCATTTTTCTCTCTCTTAATATGATCAAAGCCTCTTACTTTTGAGTAAGACGATCCAGAATGACAACAGTCTGCACTCTGCACACCCCACACAAGTACAGCATGCGTGGCTATGGGTGGCTTCACCTTAAACTCACATTGAAATCGAGGAGGGCATCCATCTGGTTCTGAATAATGGGGATCGTCTTCAGAAGCTTTTCTGTATTCATGGTTCTCATCACACCATCCACCCTGTACGGACACATGGGGTGTCAGAGTGGAGGAATTAATGGGAGAAAGATAATGACACAGAAAGACTTCTTTCTTTTCCCTTCATTGCTTTCACATTGTGCTCTTGAAATGATTAAAATACATACTGTATACCGTACTGTATATCACATTTCATAAGCAACTATTTGCCCAGGGCTGACTGATGTTTTAGCTTCACAAAGAAATTAGTGAGTGTAATAACTAATTTCAATCAAAATCTGGATTACAGTTCAGTATGTTCAGCATTAAGGTTTATATCCTTACCCTCGCTTTACTTTAGTGAAGTCAAAGGCAACCTGTCTGTATGAAACAGCTTTCTCATTCAGATATCGACTATACCTCCGGATAAATGTGGACATGTCATACCCTAGAAAAGAAAGAGTAGTCACATAACCTTAAAGTATAACCATCAACAATTTACTTTGTTTCATAAATGATGTTCACCCTAAAAAGGTGCACGAATATAACACAAATTAGAATAGAAATTAATGAGTCAATATCATCATATTTTACCTTGCAACCCACTTTTGTCTAAAAAGTTGCTGAGGTTGAATAGCGTATTCCTTGAAGCCAAGTACTGCACAAAACGCTGTAGTAAAGAAAATACATATGCAATACAAGTCACTCTGAGGTGATTATAATATTATTAACGTAAAGGTACGTACATCGATTATTGTGTAATCTCATCATATGCTCCATAATAGAGCAGCTCACCTCATTGCCATAGACCATTAGGTGATGTGTGGTGATAAGAGACTTAAAAACCACCACCCAACTGGTATTGGTGGTCCTCTCAAACAGCGAGTCAGCCAGCTGCGGAATGTTCACGTTCATCTCATTGGTGCAATGGATTAAATCTGAGGGGAAACAGAATGGGCAGTGTTACAGTATGTGAATTGAGCCAGCTCGATCTACAGGTTGTTTTAACTAGCACATTAGTAGCAAACTGGTGCAGCAATTTAGCATTAGCACAAATTGGTCAAAAACTATATTTGCCAGTTTGTTTAACTGGATACGGAAAACAAACTTACAAAATTAGATCCAATAACGAATAATAAAGAAGACCTATCCATAAGGAAACTGTAAAGCTGTATAGCATAATTTTATGTGGGGAATATCAAGTTAACAGTAGTGCTCTGGCAGGCACACTGCCATGTGTGGGCGTACAACTATAGACACTAACTAAACCCAGAGAAATGACAAAGGATCTTTCTGTGGGAGACACTTCACAATCACATGTACCCTTAAGCTAGGCACCTAATCATCACCTGCTCCACTACAGAAATCTGGACCACTGCCAAAATAACTGAACTCATCTGAACTGCATTTTATTTTTTATAAAAGATCACACATTAGACTTGTGAAAGATAGTTTTGAAAAACGATAATATGCTAAATAACTTGCACTTATCTTGCTAGTGTGATAGTGATACTACTTCACTTGACTATTATTCATATTGTAAATATTCATTAATTTAAGCTAGGTCTGTGATTATCTCCAATAGTCTATACTAAGAACACACTACTTAGCTTTGCCACAGTGAATTCAAATTTGCATTTTCATCAATATTAAACCATACATACATCTGTGGTGGATGTGTGATTTAATTTTACAGATTAATATTTGCAACATGGTTATTATTAACAACAATAACCAAACAACACATTGAACAGTGTAGAGGCTGTATAGATATAACTACAGCTGTTTCTCATTGTCATTATTGGATGGCCCAAATGCTGGAAAGTATTTTAAATGTTATATTTTAAACACATTCAAACATGATTTACTGTAAGTGGTAGCTAATATAGTTATCTGAAAGGATATTTTTAGTTTAATGAATTAGTTTAAAAAAGCAAACAGAATTTGCCTGCATTGTGGTCATGTTCAGTTTGAATTTTCTAATTATTGACAACATGTTGTCAATGTTGACCATAAAGTGAATAAGATATTGTTTTTTGTTATGTGCAGTTGTGCACTGATGGAAATCCGGAAATCTTTCAATGATGCCAATATGATTGTGTTCAAGCTGTTTTCCTAGCCTAGCCTAGATCAGCGAGAAACTTTCATTTCCTAATGCACAACAGCATCAGGTTCGTCAAATTAGCTGATTAACGCTATGACTCAAACCTTAAAGGCCACTTCAGCCACTGTACTAAACTTTATATTATTATTATTATTATTTGTCGTTCTGACCTCACCATGCTGAAAAAAAATAGTGAAATGATCCAGTTACGGTATGAGACCATATTCATCCACATCTGTTCATGGACAGCATCACACAGACACCGCACCGAACCATCGTCTAAGAGTTTGCAATGTAAATTAAGAATAATATACAGTACAATTTCAGCTGGAGCAGAATGTAAAACCACTGTAGAAGGAAATTGGTCAGGTTGTGTCTGTCTCCGTTTCAGATCATGGCTGTTTATACGCTGTAGACTGGCATGTGGTACGGCATTAACATTACCCAACAATACTGTTACTCCGTAGACTCGCATTCATGGTACGGCATTAACATTACCCGACAATACTGTTACGCTGTAGACTGGCATGTGGTACGGCATTAACATTACCCGACAATACTGTTACGCTGTAGACTGGCATGTGGTACGGCATTAAGATTACCCAACAATACTGTTACGCTGTAGACTGGCATGTGGTACGGCATTAACATTACCCAACAATACTGTTACGCTGTAGACTGGCATGTGGTACGGCATTAACATTACCCAACAATACTGTTACGCTGTAGACTGGCATGTGGTACGGCATTAACATTACCCGACAATACTGTTACGCTGTAGACTGGCATGTGGTACGGCATTAAGATTACCCAACAATACTGTTACGCTGTAGACTGGCATGTGGTACGGCATTAACATTACCCAACAATACTGTTACGCTGTAGACTGGCATGTGGTACGGCATTAACATTACCCAACAATACTGTTACGCTGTAGACTGGCATGTGGTACGGCATTAACATTACCCAACAATACTGTTACGCTGTAGACTGGCATGTGGTACGGCATTAACATTACCCAACAATACTGTTACGCTGTAGACTGGCATGTGGTACGGCATTAACATTACCCAACAATACCACGTATGTTTTGTATCAGTTCGCGATGCTCTTCATATACAGCTGCATGACAGAACTCGTAATGCGTGCATATGTTCATCCTGGTGCTGTCGAGTGATGCCAGTCAGAGCAGCCTGGCCATGGGTGCAAGTACTCCTGCCATTCAGAGCAGTGATCAGACTGACAGTGTAATTTGGCCTGCCTTTGTGCCCTATATTTGACTGCTTTCAAAGGAGGGGGGTTTTCTAAGTAGGACAGGATAACCTTCCAGAGAAGCAGCAGTTAGCATGGCTGGCTGAATTACTCTGAGAAGATAGTGAGATGAAATGAGAGGAAGATGGGAAACATGGGGGAGGGGTAACAACTAGTGCCATGTTGTAAGTTATAGCCTCCTAAATATTCACTTCAGCTCGGGTTGCAAGTTGTAAACTCACATGTATATGTATATGTAATTGCACACAACTGTATCCTTCTTGTCCATGACAGGTAGTAAGGTGACAACAGTTGCAGATTTACATACTGTACATAAGTGCTGTCTGAGTGAACAACTGTCACTGAAAGATGCTCTATATAGTCAACATTACAAACAATACTATAAGCAGTGGCACTATTATTATACATATACAACACTGTGTTAAAGTGAAGGAAAAAAACATTTTCTATTGAACAGAAATTAGGCTTAATTGCCTGCTGTTCTGAGTTTCTGACAGTGACCCCAGGAAACCTCTTTTATGTATTGCAGACTGTGTGGACAAGCAGTAGTCGAATTGGGTTGTAGACTTCAGTTTTCTTAGAGAACAGGTGAGTCTCAGTCACACTGGAGGAGGCTGGGTTTGAAAGGAGGGGGTTACGTTCATGTAACTTTGAAATCTTGGCCTGTATGGACTTCCACACTGCCAAGTGTCAAGTCCTGTAGAATATGTGGACGACCCAACAGGTGTGAGACTACAGGCTAGCAGCTCAGCTGCACATAGGTCAAAACATTCACCTAAAGTGACCATCAATGAAGAAACGTCCTATCTGCAATTAACATTGTTTCTTCCACAAGACAATGTATCATTATGCTGTTAATATTTTACAAGCTGTAGGTTAATGTATTGTTTTGGATTGAAGATATTTGACATGGTTGGAGATCACATGAACAGTATAAAGAATTTAGCAGTGTTATGGTGAGTGGTATTCAGTGTTGAATATCTAAGTGCTGTAACCAGGAAGAGTCTTTCTGACTATAATGACAGTAAAAGTGGTATTTATAGTAGCCTGGTTGCCTTGAGTAGAGAGGAAGACATCCTTATGATATGATAGCCACCTGGCTAGACAGGGTACTCTGCTAATTCAGACAGGTTCCTGCTGCCAATATTGCTCAAAACTAATAGAACAATATTACAGTATCTACTGGCTACATGATTCTAGATTCATGCTTAAAATCCATCATATCTGTATCTGGTTATGTCAAGTGTCTGACATTTGGCTCCACCTGACTGGCTGCAGGTGTATAATGGGATGCGTGTATACACTACTGAGCAATGGAATTGCAAGCATTCATGTAACTTTGAAATCTAGGCCTATATGGACAGACTTGGCTACTCTGCTTGGCGTCCAAATTGGGTTACCGGTATTCGTATACATATTGACTAAAAGGCCATCCTTAAGTAGTAGCCATGTAGCCTAGGATAGAAGTTCCAAGCAGGCTACAAGGGAGATAAAACAAAAAAGAAAAAAAAAGACAATAAAGACAGCTGTGCTGTACGGAATGATCTAGCCAAAGCTAAGTAGGCTAGTTCGACAAGCATTGATTTGACTTACTAGAGTCTAAATGATATGATGCGTTGTTACGCTTGTAGGCTATAGGTCAAATTCTATGTACTATGTTATCCGTATTTATGTTGTTATGTGGCGTTATGTCTGTGATTTACTGTACATGCCGGTAGGCTATTTGACAGGGGCCAGCTAGCATAGCTTATCCTTAGGCTTTGAGGCCTTGCACCACTACCGCAACAACTCAGTGAATACTACATACATTGCATGTTGTATGATGACACATCATGTTATTTCTAAGAGATACTCACAATCCAAATGTTTCTTTTTCGGCCCCATGACTTCATGAGTAGTGGCCTTGCATACTGTTTTCGACACAGCGGATCCCGTTACACTGTGCTGGGCTGCAGTTATCCTGTCCGTAATGCTTTGCCCCGACATCTTCCTTTATTGATGCAACCAAGAGTCAGAAAATCCTCAATACTTCTTCAAAATTAATTGTAATTAAAATAAATAAATAAATAAATAAAATAAACAGGCCAAAAGAGGCCCCCTTCCAACCTTGTGGAAAATAAAAGGAAACCCTAGGCAATACAAAACAAGGACCAGGGGCGGGCGGAATAAAGAAAACCGATTTAAGAAAAATGGTAATGTAGACTTTCGCCACCTCGACTGCTCCTCCGTCAATTAAAAGTACGACTCTGATTTAATTAGATTTCATAAAGCTGTGGCAGTAGATGTGATGTGGTACAAGGTGGTCCACTGGCTGACTCATTCGCCCCGTGTCCCTGCCTATCTCTCATCCCGATCTCGCACACGGCACACTAGATCCCAGTGTCTCTGCTGCCTCCGAGTCCGTATCGCCAGTCGCCGCTACTGTGTGCTGCTGGGGGTTTAAAGGACTAGAAGCATTCAGGGAAATGGCGGGCCTGTTCTGTTCGCAGAAAGGTTAGTATGGGTGACGTTACAGACCGTCAAAAGCAGATCTTCAATCACTGTATCATAATACTATAATATTATGTTTCTCTACAACTGACCAGGGCCATGGTGGAAAATGCACTGACCACTCAAAACAAATTTAACCTCGTGATTTACTTTAATATATTAAACAATAACAACATAATTATTGTCTTGGAACTGGACCAAGAGCTAAAGGAGGGAGTATGTTTAGGGAATAAATAAAGTTAGGCATTTATTTCATAGAATGCAAATTTATTTGCCAGTGTCAATTTCTTCTTAAACATAAATTAATGAAAATCAGTGTTGGCCACTGGCATTAACAAGTTACTATATATGCCAAAACAGTAATTTTATACCATAGGCCTATTACTTTTGTAAAAAATAAATAAATAAATTAGCACATACATAACTCAAGATTTGTTGGCTACCGTTTGAAACATTTCCTTTTAAAGGTCAGAAATTGCTGCTCTCTGCCAGTCTCCGAGCTCTTTCTCCCCAGTTAACACACCTGCCTGCCATCATTTCATCAGTCTCCCAGAGTCCCAGTATTTAAATGTCAGATCATTGAACACTTCTAGCCGGCCACATGTATTCAGTTGAAGTTTTGCCTGTATTCACTCTCCTCTCCTGTTCTCCAGATCTTTGATCTGTCTGCATTTGGGTCTGATCTGTCTGCATTTGGGTCTGCCAGTTCTTGGTATCGTTGTGGCAGGGGCGAAGTCAAAGAAGGGTGAGTGTTGTAGGAGATTCTACATGTGTTTTGTGGATTTGGAGAAGGTATGACCGGGTCCCCCGGGAGGTTCTGTGGGAGGTGCTGCGGGAGTATGGGGTGAGAGGGGGACCTTGTTGAGGGCCAACCAATCTAACTCTGTAGCCTATACCCAAAGCGAGAGTTGTGTCTGTGTCGGGAGTAAGTCGGATTAGTTTCCGGTCGACCTCCGCCAGGGCTGCGCATTGTCACCTATCCTGTTTGTGATTTTCATGGACAGGATCTCGAGGCGAAGTCGTGGCAGAGAGGGTATATGGCTCGTGAGCTAAGGGTTGCTTCACTGCTTTTTGCAGATGGCACCATCGGTCCAAGACCTTCAGCTCTCACTGGACCGGTTCACATTCAAGTGTATGGTGGCTCAGATGAGGATCAGCATCTCCAAATCTGAAGCCATGGTTCTCAGCAGGAAACCGATGGATTGTGCAGTCCAAGTAGGGAATGAGACATTACCCCATGGTGAAGGAGTTTAAGAATCTCGGGGTCTTGTTCACGAGTTAGAGGAGGACGGAGAAGGAGATCAGCCGGAGAATCGGAGCAGCAGGGGCGGTATTGCAGTCACTGTACCGCACTGTTCTTCTTTCTTTCATGACCGAAAAAATAAGGTTGCAAATACAAACGGGCAAAATTAGTTTTCTTCAACGGGTGACTGGCATCTCCCTTTAGAGATAGGGCGATATGAGAAGTACAGTCACGTCAGAGAGACTCAGAGTACTAGTAGAGTCGTTGCTTCTTCACCTGGAAAGGAGCCAGCTTAGGTGTTTCAGGCATCTGGTTAGGATGCCTCGCGAGCGTTTCCCTAGGGAGGTACTCGAGGCACTAGTGTTATCCACGACCATCGTGGTGCTGTCCAAGATGATAATAGTGGAAGGAGTCTCAGGACTGTTGTCATTACCTATGAACAGGCATTGCGAACTGTGCATAGAGCCATGTACTAACCAACTGGTATAACATTTGGTCTAACATTTGCTGTTAGTGTTAAGTGCTTTTGTTTGCTGTTAAGAGCTTATGTTTGGAGTCATCTGTACCTGGGATCAATAGAGACCAGATACAGCAACTCCTCTTTCTTGTGTGACCCAAACACTAACAGTCAGCCTCAAGTCCTTCCTTAGCAGCCCCATGCAGGTTGGTGTTCATTGGCATGACTTGGAACTATCCACTAATACACCAGTTGGGGGCAGACATGGGTATATATATGTTGATAAACAATTGCATCAATGGATATTGGATACCCTGCTGTGTCTGTGTGGAGGCCGGTGTCTAGTCATAGTTCCCCTTTATATCTAACAATGGGTTTTCTCCTGGGCTGCATGTATGGAGGTGGTGACAAAATATGCAACCTTCTCCAGCGGGGGAGCTGTGTGTAGAAATCCACACAGTGGGAGATAGAGCTCTTAAGTGTGCTGGAATTTAACATTTTGAATTGGGCAAACATAACATATTCTCATTATGGTCAGATAACTTGTTTATAAAAGAATGCTCCTTATTTATTTTTTGTTTCTATATAACTTTCAACCCACATAACGCTGATTCAAAACCTGCTGATATTTTCATGCACGTTAATGTGTTCCTTCCTCTAAATATTAATTTTACTGCTGTGTTCTATATAAATTAGCAAGAAAGCACTGGTCAGGTCTCGCCACTTTCTGTGGGCACTGAGCACACGGGACCGAGGCTAGGGCACACGAGGAGATGTACACCTCCTGTGTGGGCTTTATCTCAACTTTCAAGCCTCATGGTAATCACCTGTACAGTCAGAACGTCTCTCTCCTACCAGAAGCGGAGCTTAGCTGTATGTCTGGCCTCTGATGTCACACACCCAGTCCTGACATTTGTCAAACTGAGCTCCAGACCACCTCAACCTCAACTGCATTCAAGTCTTTCAGGCTCTATGTTAACAGGTGGAAGTTATATTCGGATCAGCATAAAGCAAATTGTTCAAGTCTTCCTCAAGGGCCAGGCTATATGTTTTCTGATATTTTTGATCAATGCTGTATCTTCCACTTTAAGCCCCATTGACCGGAGTGTATAGTTCCCTGCAGTATAAGTCGTCCTCTGTTGGGAGGCGGGTATGACCTCTCCATTAATGATCAACTCATACATAATTAAGCATATCTAACTTTCCTGTTTAAAACGGTAATTTTACTATTAAGTAGATCAAATTATTTGATTTGCTCACTAGGTTTTATGTAGGACTATCCAGGGTTTGTTTTTACAGTATTTGTAACTGTATAATTACAGATATAAGCATGTAATTTAGTATGTAAGTATGCAATTTATTATTAAAATAACTAAAAATAATTGTGCACTGCAAGGGATGAAATTTGAGAGAAAAGAGCAGAAACACATATTTTGTTAAAGGTATATTCAGTGATTTCACTTAATTCAAATATCACGTATTTTTTTGTTTTGTTGTGATAATCCTCCCTACTATAGAGTGTGCTGACCATATAAGGAGTTCCTCCCTGTCCCCAGTTAACCCCTGGGGGTCAAAAAACCTTAGGTTTCGTTTTTGACTCTCTATCCTGATTGGACGAAAGGCTGGGTCCCACAGCCAAAAACGAAACCTAAGGTTTTTTGAGTGAAATCACTGAATATACCTTTAAGGAAAAATACTGGTCTGTCCGTTTGTGTTTGTTTGTCTGTCTGTGTACAGTCAGACATTAGCGCTAAAAGGATAACATATCAGACACTGCAGGACTGATTACCATGAAACCTTGCACACACCCCAGTAGGCCAAGGAAGAACCTCAACCTGCATTTTTCAAATTGCCGCATAGTGCCGATGTACCAGGACACAGCTCTGTGAATAACTGATTAACAGTAGTCCCAGTTTTCATTTCCCATAGCTTTTTTTGATTGGCTCAGCAGCAGATTTCAACTGGAGACGAGTGTTGGGCAATATAACAAGTTACTTTTAATATATTACTGTAATATTATTATTGTACCCACTAGTAACGAGTAGTGTAAAATATTACTTGACCAGAAAAAACTTTTTTTTTTATGTAACTTCTTTTATGACTCCCCATACCCCAATTTCCAGTCCAGTTACTCAGATTAGTCCAGGGCTAAGTTTTGACTCTGGAGTTTGTTTGTACAAGTATTGGTAAATTGTATGTTCCAGTTCCACACTATATTTTGTGATTTTTTTTATATATATTCAGTGATTTCACTTCAAATATCACTTATTTTTGTTTTTTGTTTATAAATGTTAAATAGCTCTATATTCTGATTGTAATCATTTGGTATGATTTGCAGAAATTTGCAAATAAAAAGTATTTATTTATTAAAGAGCTAGAGAGATTGGGAGACCCTCGCCTAGACAAACACTCTATCTATACTATTACAATATAGATATAGATTAATATATGTTTGAACAACAACAAGTATTTAACCAAAAAATTTCACTTACACTATCTTTAAATTTCATACAATAAAAAATATATTTGTTATTTGACCAACCAACATTGAACCCAGATTTGTTTTGGATGTGTGCATGGATGTTTGTACCGTATGTTAAATTGTTAGGCTGTTCACAAGTTTGTTTTAGGAAAATCCATAGAGAATGCATGGCAGTTACGTTGGAGAACGAAGTATCCATAACTGTTTATGTATTTTGTTTGTGGTATCTTGGTGTATGTACATTTTGTGAGTGTCTTGTAAGCCTATACGTGCGGGCTGGGCATCTTATGATGCAAGGCAGTTTAATAAAAAACTATCTATCTATGTATCTTTACAACACCGAGCTGGCCATGCCCATAAAATGACAAAATTCTAGGCCTGAGCCTGGAATTGAAGTTCATGGCAACATCTGCTGCACCTATTCCATGTCATGTACTAAGACACTGACAGCACATGGGGGCAGCACTGTGCCATAACACTATCAAGCTCTTCTACTGTAAAATGGAATTCACAGTATACAACATAAAATAATCTAATCTATATCATTTTATCAGTTATAGTCTTAGATGTGATCAAATGTTGTGTAGAAACGTACTGTTACAGTGCATCACAATACATCACCATGAGTATGATTAATTAAGGCCATTAAATAATAAAAGATAATTTGTTGCAGACTTCCCCCGTGCAAATACAGATACTTGTCAACATTTAACCAATCGTTCATAGCTTTTATGTGAGGTCAAAAATGTCAAGAAAGTAAAAAACTGAGTTTATTTTTAGTTATATTCTCAACAAGGTCACTCATGTTATTGAAAAGGCACATGCCTTTGTGTCACGTACTATACCGTATTCTTTATAAAGTGTAAGGTTACACACAAACACTAAGTCATGCCATTGTTTTCTCTTTTCACCTGGGAATTTTAGCAGGTTTCTTACAAAACAATAGGCTGCATCAACAAACCTCAGCAAACATTTGAGCTTTTACAGTGCAATAGAAACATGCCTTCTTCTGAATGTGAAAATAATAAATATACAAACAGTTCATTTTAACTTTATTTGGAAAAGGAAAAGGAGAGGTTTACCTTTTTAGGAGAAAAACAATTCTCCGTAATGTAGTAGTGTAAAGAGTTCTATAGCTTTTGAAAACATGATTACTCAGTGGAGATCAAATCACAGCACTGCCTTTGATGAAGGGTTTGACTTTCCTGCCTGTGTTAACCCTGGAGTATCAAACTACACTCGCACTCTCACGGGTTTTGCGATGCAGCATAGATTGCATTTTTTGCATGTCTGTCGCTTAAGTTTGATCAGATTGAGACAGTAGGCTACTATCAGGGGGGAGATGGAACTCCTCTGTGGCCGACATGGAAGTTGCCACTGTAAAATCATCAGTAGTAATGAACTCTGACTGGGCACATCACCCTGCTCTACCATCATGGACCATTTTCTCATCTCAACTGATGGCCATTAAGGAGAATTGTGTTACGAATCATAATAATATGTTAACAGCTGGGGACAAACAAATATGAACTTGGCTGAGGTCTATCTGAGACAAATTACTATAGTGAAAATGTTGTTTCACACAACACAAGTGTTATTTAGTTAACCTTTCCATCTGGTCTTTCTTTTTTTCTTTCCATTTTTGCAACATTAGCAGAGCTAAATTGAGCAATGGATATTAAACATTAAAAATCACAGTTTACACATACCCCCCTTCACATTCCTGTTGGATATCTGACATACTATATTTTTTTTAATTGGAAAAAATTAAATACACATTGCGTGGCTCAATCTCCAAATTCAGTAAAGCATGGCAGCCTTTTCTATCTCATGTTGACCGCCTTACACTTGTGCCCCCGATTGAACCTTGAACAGTTTACACACACATTACATGTATGTATGTATACACAGCACATGCAAACACACACATAGACGCACGCACGCATGCACACACACACACACACACACACACACACACACACATACGCCTTCTGAGTACTTCTTAAAGAATATGACTGAAAGACGGTAAAGAAGTGGAGCACTATGTAGACCTATTGGACAAGTAGGTCATTTACTGGGTGGGATTTGTAAAATAAGCTTGTTGGTAACAGGCTGACTATACGTATGTATTCATTTCTTGTGTACATGGCCATCTGATCCTGTTTGCACAGAATGGCACTTGTCTTCATATTGGTTTCAGCCAGCCCTGCCTCATCAGAGGACTAGATGTGTGTGATGAATAGCAGGCTGCTCAGCCTGTTGTTTATTCAGGGCTTTGTCACTAGCAGTGGCCATTAAGTTCCATCTAGAACAGGTAACACGTGAGGCTGGAAGACTCCTTATAATACAGTGATGCATAAAAGCTGTTTGTTGAAGACAGTAGACACCCATATCAATCGCGATGACTAAAACAATTCAGGTCACTTCAGGTCAATGAAAACAAACAAGTGCATGTGTGTTCATGATTACGCACATATAATGCACACAGATGATGGTGTATTAAAGAGTCCACACAAAAACTTTAAGACAAACCTTTATAAAGTTTCCTATAAAAGTGGGATTTGCGTAGCTGAGAAATACTTACCAAAAACGGAACATATAGCAGCTTTAGAAATTCTAGTCAAACTTAAAGGAAATAGATATATACTAAAATAGGTTACTCTTCTTTGTCTTTCACTCAAAAATGTAATACTACACAGCTCTTCTTTCTTAAAAACCATAGTTGACCAGGGTCCCCTAGGGACCAAGAGCTCTGCTCCTTTTTCTATCTACACTTATCTTAAGCTCTAAAAAATGTTCGCCCCAGAATAGGGATGCTAGGGTTCATGTGGTTAAACAACCGTACCACATGACCAAACATGTCATTGTCTACTCACAGGTGGGAGAACAAACAAAGATGTAGGAGGCTAGGAGCGCACAACAATAGTGGGGAGGTACAGGTGCTGACCTGAGACAAACTTAAACATAAAGGAGGAGAGGTGGCACAACTCGTAATCACGATGCAAATACTTTATTTTTATAATTAAGTTTCTGGGTTCCTGGGTTCAATTCCCGCTGGGGACGTGTTCCCTCCTCCGCGTCATCAGTGGCACTGATGGGGTAAAATAAGCTTGGGTGGGTTGGCGAAAGGGCCTTTCTGTGTGGAGTTTGCATGTTCTCCCCGTGTCCCCTAAAAAACATGCAGTAATCCTGGTCTATAAACTACCTCCCCCTGGCCAGCCACCCCAGACCCCAGCTGTCACCCAGGCAGATGCATGGGTGAGAGCGAGATCGCTTCTCGCCCCCAGGTCGTCTTACTGGTTATTGTCTCCACCAGGCCGAAGGCATGGGGGGAGAGTATGTTTTGCACTCCGTCCGTCCGTCCGTCCGTCCGTGTGTGTGTGTGTGTGTGTGTGTGTGTGTGTGTCCGTGAGCAGCTAATCTCGGCCACCGTTAACCCGGTCGATGCCACATTTTGCACACACACTCCCTGGATGCCAACGATGAACCTCTGCCCCAAACTTTCCAGAACGGCCTGTTATAGCGCCACCAGGAGGCCGCTTTGTGCAAAACAGGTTTTTGCACAGTACACCTACAGATTTTGTCCAAACATCACGCAAATTGGTACACAGTCTCTCTAGAGCCATTCAACGAAACCGGTCTTTCAGATTTCTCAGACTCCATCCTGATTTACTTTTGTTGCCCTTTTATCCAACCACCAGATGAAGGCAAGCTGCAATGTCCTACATTCCTATCCTGGTGGAGACCTGTGCCCAGAAGGGCACTTTTTCTAGTTATTATTATTTTCTTCTACCCTCACAAAAAACATATGCAGTAATCCTGGTGTCTAAACTACCTCCCCCTGGCCAGCCGGGCACCTGATGGAGGGGAAAGGAACTGGTCGGAATAACGTGTTCCATCCACGCGCTACATCCGGCCGGGGAAATTCCCCCCTGTCAGGTGAAAAGAAGCAGCTTGGACTCCTCATGCATAGGAGGAAGCATGAGATCAGTCCGCTGCCCCCCCAGGTTGGCAGAAGAAGTGTAGCGCCCTTGATTACATTAGAAAAAATGGGTTGTCTTCAGGAAGTGATTTAGTTTATTTACGTCACGTCTCACCCAAGCCCCCAGGGAGGCTCTCCAGCGTTGAAGCACTCGGCCCTACTGGTCAGTGTTGAGAATGCAGGCGGACCCCTGCATTTTGCATGAGGAAACCCTGCAGCTCGGGTTTAACATTGAGTGCTCGGTTGCACTTCCACATTTGGATCCAAACTGTTGGTGTCCAAATGCAGAAGTAGACCGTTCTTCTGGGTGCTTCAAAATGCCACTGAGCAACTTCCATCGAAATGTGTGGGGGGGGGGGGGGCTCTATCCTTTTATTACTCAATGATCTCACCCCCTGACCCCAACAAAACTTCCATTTAACAAACATAATATATTATTATAATGGAGAATAATGGAGCAAAATGTGCTGAAATGCAATTCTGAGGTCAATGACTCCTCAAGGTCACCAGAGGTCAGAAAGTGTTCCATGTCTGAAATCAAACCTTGGGGTGTGTACTGTGTAGATGTGATATGCTGAAAGTTTCATGCTTTAGTCATAAAATGCACAATTGGTTTGGTTATTTGCTGCACTACAGTGTGGTACAGTGTGGTGTGATCTCTCGCCCTTGAAATGTATAATCCTTCGGTTTCTGTTGTGTGTGAAGAATAATAGCAATTCAAAACCACATCTCCAGTCGCTGTCAAAAGAACGGGAGGTGCGCTCATGATCACGGCAGCAGAGCCTCGGTATGCACGACTGCACACGCACCTGCAGCCTATTAAGTATAATTTATACTCCGCCCCGCGATGGTGTCACGCGAGCAGACCTCTAAGCTCATAACAGTCACGTCCGCGACGCGATGTGAGCTTGCTTGTATATCAGCTGTTCTCTGTGCTCAATACTGTTCAAATAGTTCATTCATATACTCCCACTAATCAGTCCATCTGTTTCTTATTCGCTGCAAGCTAACTCACTCATGCCCAAAATACAATCAGGTGGTGCTTTTAGGCAGTCACCCACTACTGTGTTCACTCTAGCTGACAAAATGGTTGTTCAGATGTCAGCGTTCAAATTCCCTCCACCTCCCCGGCCTCCTTCCTGTGGCATTTAGTTCTCTAATGGGTGATTCTGTGATTATTATGTGATTTATGGATTGTACTATGATCATGTGATATGTGTCTATATGTGGTATATGGCATTCATTGAAAGTTATGTTGTAATGTATGTATGTATGTAATGTCTTTTGCTCTGCTCTGGGGGTTGATGACATCAGATTCTTCTGTCTTGGTGCACAGGTAATCTGTGATATCACATGAGCAGAGCCACACCGCCAAACTAAATGCAATAGCTTTGCAATAAATGGTAATGGTCAATCCTGAGCTGAAGAGCCTTAATGAAATAAGGTTTTCTTAATTTTCTGAAAAATGTACATTTTGGAGTTAGGTGGTTTCTTCCCGAGAAATGCTAACATTCTAAATATCATGTACATATCTGCTTTCACATACGCTATCTGTATATCTTTATTTGTTCCATTGAACCTGTTTTCTATCTCTTTCCCTTTGCTCCCACTTATACCTCTATCCTCTTCCCTCATAATTCTACAAGACGATGTAGTGTGCAATGCATGATAACACCTGTAAACTGTGATGTGACAAAGAAAACTCATTCATTCATTTCAAATAAATATGTTTTGTAACGAAAAGGCCTTGTGCACTCCTACAAGGACAGGTGCGTCGGAGCCGGCAACCAAATGCGAATCATGAGAAGAAAAGGGTCCCGCACACTGTCTTTCACTTATAGAGCAGCAGTTTTATTAGATGACAACGTTTCGGTCTAAACGACCTTCATCAGGTATCTGGTTTACAACAAGCAACCGGTAATGGCTATATAGAGGAACTCAGAGAGGCGAGGACCAATCAGAGGCACACGCCAGTCCGTTACCATGGAGAGGGAAGCCCTACAGGTAGGCAAAGGCATAGTATCTTATAAATCCATAGTAAATACATTTACAGCAGTCAGAATATAGAAAATACATTGAAAAAAATGTTAATTATAAATAAGTATGTAGATATAAAGGGACTGGGGCACAGAAAAAAACACTTTCATCAAAGTCTCAGAACTGCTGCACTGCTTGATTTTATGCTGCTATGAGTCGTTCGGTGCTAGCTTGCCACCATCGGTGTGTGAATGTGGGAAGGGATTACCCTGCATGGCCTCGACTGTTTGCCACTACACCTCCCAATGTATGTAAAGCGCTTTGAGTGCTTAGAAAAGCGCTATAAAATGCAATCCATTAGTAAAGCCTTACTGGGTAATTTCACTGCTGGTCACTACCATCATTGCAGGTCTTTAGTTCATTCTTGCACTATACCCATGAGCTCGTAATTGTTCCATTTGAACTTCAAAGGTTCAAAGTTGTGTCAAACGTGTTTTGTGCTGTCCACTTTTAATAGAACATATATTTAGAAAAGGCTTTCGGGGGTGAAATTCATGGAGTGGGCGTTGTGAAACTTTTGCCAGTCAATAATTATATCAAATTGAACTTTTGTTTTATTGAAAAAGTTACACGCTATAGCTTTAATGTTTTTGAAAACATTTGAACCGAAAAATAGCAATGCAGTAACTGAAAATTGATTATATTTGATGAAACCTTTTCTGAGGCAACCGTGTTGCACTGGACGGATGGTACAACTTTACGGCCACAAGTGGCATACATTTATGTTATTACCATAGTTATTACCGAAAGCAAGGAAATGCTTAATTTTGCTGTTATTTTTCGGTCAATTTATTCATGTATATTGTATTTATGAAAGATGGAGTGCCATGATCTTTTTCCATCCTAAAACATGATCATCAGGTCTTATTGTTATAAGGAGGAAGAATTTTTTCAAAAAAGGGTACATTATTTCTTAAAATGTTGTTTTTATGTGGACACGCCCACCAGTTCATTAAGTATGCCTGGTTTGCCTGGTGGGTGGTGAATGGTGATGGGTGGTGATCCACCTTAACTGAAGCCGCACCCACAGCTGTAGTTGTATGATAAAGGGGGAGGGGTTAGGGGAGGGGCTGATAATGTGATGACACTATATTACTGTTTTTTTCATTGGCACGTCTGACTGTCAAGGGTTCAGCCTCCAGGAAGAAACCCTAAATACAAAGGGAATACATCATTGCACATAAAAAACACTCCAGGGGGTCTAATGAAGTACTGTCACCTCATAGACACATGAAAAACCGGAAAAATACAAAAATTGTGGCAAATTGTGGCAAAAATTGAAGCCGTTCAAGCAGGATAATTGACAGCCAGGCGGTCATTGTTTATAATCCCCTTCAGGATCATTAAAACATCCAGATTATTTCTCAACAATGACTGCCTTGTCATAAATTATCCCATGCTTAAATGCACAATCAATGATCCAAACGTGAACAAATGGGTAGCAATTCCAACAAGAATTTAATTATGCGTCTGTACTGTTGCTACACAGTTAGAAAGTTCTAAATAGCATGATATTTTACATTTACAATCAATACTTTATTATGTTCAAAACAATCCCAGACCCAGATCCGGATGGCTCAGCCAGAGGCATAGCACAAAACATTTTGACTCCTTCAAAACCGCTCTCAAAGTGCACCTACGGACGGCTGCAATTCGAAACTGGCCCTGTAAAATCTCAATCCCCCCACCCACCCCTTTTTCCCCTCACTGTATATGGTTTCTTTTCCCTTTTTATGATGATTTCCAGTTTTTTGGCTATATAGAAGTGTATATTTGTATGTCTCCGACTCTCTAAATGTTATGATGAATTGAACAAGGTGGACCCTCTTGTAAACAAGTGTAGTGCTTTATTGGGTCGTCCACTCACGGTTAACAGGTTTTTTGTATTGAGTTGTGCTTGAAATGTACTGTAATTCTGCAAACTGTTAATAAATACTTCAATCAATCAATCAGTGGTTCTCTCTATAGAGCTAGTGGAAAAGTAACATACAGAGAATGGCCTGGGCCAGCGGACCAGGCAACTAGGCCGACAGCGTGTCGCGGGTTTGAGTCCTGTTCCCGATGACCTTTGATGCGTATCTTTCCCTCATCTCTCTCCCTCTTTCCTGTCAAACTACTGTAATCTATCAATAAAGGCAAAAAGCTCCAAAACATATATTAAAAAAAAAAAAATTACAGAGCACAACTCTCTGTGTGTACCAAAATCAATTTGTGACTATCACATATGCCATAGAATACCTTTTCTCTAAGTGATGCCTTGTGCCTCACAATTACCTACACACAGCCCTGCATCAGACCACAGTTGACTTTTATGTTCATGTGAATGTAGGCCGCAGCTCGCTCTGTGTATAAGCCGATGACAGCTTAATTCCTGGACTCGGGGGTCGGCCCCCCTGCTGAGGCCCCGCTGTTTGTGTTGTTTGACAGACAGAGATCAGACCGAGGAGAGATGAGTGGGAACCCTCTGAGTCCGCTCAAGTTTCTGGTCACTGTGAAAAGATTTGTCCAGGCCATTCAGATCTGATGAAGTTTCCCATGTTCTGTAGTACAGGGTCTTTTGGATAATAAGCTGCTCTGTCTTTCCCACATGCACGCACGCACGCACGCACACAGTACACACACACACACACACACACACGCACGAATGTGCACGCACGCGTGCGCACACACACACACACACACACACACACACACACACACACACACACACACACACACACATGTGCCTTCAAACTACAGTATGTGGTGTAGTGACAAATGTTTCACTCATCACAAACCAAGGTAAGAGGGATTTGGGTCAATTGCTTTGGTGTTAGATGAGGCAGAAAATGAGTGGAGAGAGTAGGCAAAAGGAGAGTGAGGTATAGCGGAGAAAAGGGAGTGAGGGAATGAGTTGCAAAGAGGGGGAACCTTTGTTTAAAAGGGGTGGAGCAGTTGAGGTTTGGGGCTAACGTGACAAGAGAAGTAAGTGTGTAGAGGGAACAACATTTGATGGGGGTACGATTCATAATAGTTTAGAAAGAAACCAGTGCAGTGCAATATTCTTTTGAATATCGAATCTTGAGAAAATCCATGCCGTAACCTGAGGAATATTGGTTGATGCAATGTTGACATTCTGAAGATGACAGTAAGTAAGCCTCTCACAGGTGCTGAAATGAAGCAAATGTTCTGTATTTTCCTAATGATGAGTAAGATTGCATCAGTCTCCACGCAATTCAATGGATACAACTGTGATGCCAACTACCACAGCAGATTTCCTGGTGAGAATACTCAAAATAAATAGCTTTATGTAATTGTGTAAATGTCAGACCTGTCATTCTCTCTCCTCTCCAAAATGTGGATTCTAAACCACCAGCTCTTTTAGCTTTATTTATTTATTTATTTCCACATCTTTTTTTTTTACTTCTATTTCAGTATGGTCCACTCACTTTCTATATTTTTTACACTCTGTCCTTAATTCTCTATTTCTCCAGCGGAGCGGGACATTAGTGTGTACTGTGGGGTTCAAACCATTACCTTGAAGATCAACTTCTGCCCAGTGTTGTTTTCTGGTTATACTGATGCAGACTTGGCATTAAACGGTCGGCATGGTGATGGCCACTGCAGGGGCTATGTCAACAACAACACTTTCCCCACAGCGGTGCTGTTCAGCATTAGCCTCAATACTCTGGAGTTCTGCGGGAACACTCTTGAGGTAAGGAGCACACAGTCAGCTGCAGCGTATGAAGAGGGCCTCGTACCAATTATAATTACAATACTAATTGAAATAGAATTGACACCTTCTCTAGGAAAATTACAGTTTTAAGCCTAATTTATATGCCAAATCTATGTTGCATCTGAGATATTTTGCTTAGATAGCAACATGTTTGACGATGACACTTTATCCTGGGGGATAAAGGTCTTTGCAAGGCCTCAGCAATATGGCAGTATTATCGGAATAAAACTTTTAAAGTGAAAATAATTAATAATAAAATAATAAATCTGTAAAACACTTTCTCCACAGGTAACCACGGCCTATGGGGCCAATGCCTATGGGAACATGTCTCTCGTGCAGATTGGGAATATCTCTGGCTATATTGACACTCCCGACCCGCCAACCATTATTAGCTACCTGCCTGGGCTACTGTATAAATTCAGCTGCAGTTACCCTCTAGAGTACTTGGTCAACAACTCACAGTTGGCATCGTGAGTTCCATCCAGAAAATCTGGATCTACAGTGAATTTATACTTTGAAATCCATATGTGACACATCTTCTCTTTTGCTCTTTTATTTTTGGGACAATAGTACGATAATAAAATTGTCTTTTGCTCCCCTTTGTTTTTGGTTTAGACTATAGTCATTGGTTAGACCAGTCCTACAACTACAACCTATCTCAAACCCTCACCCTAAACCTAACCTCCCACGGGGAAGCACACCTAAACTTAACCTTAACCCATGTCTAAGCAATGACTAGTCTAAACTAAGTATGCACCCCTTTAATATGATGTATTCATTGTGTGTATTACTGTGTTAATGATGTGAATACATAATAATGATAACCTCAAACTACCTTTTCATAGGTCATCTGCTGCAATATCTGTGAAGGAAAGCAACGGTACATTTGTGAGCACTCTTAGTATGGTCTTATACAATGTGAGTATGAAATTAGGTTTGATCATGTGAAAAGCATAATAATTCCTTCAAACCTGGCAGCTATATTGTGTCACATAAAAGAAAATCCAAATAAATAGCATTTGATTTGGTTTTCTTATGATTCTGTCTTTTCCACAGGACTCAACATACTACCAGCATCTCTCAATCCCAATGGCAGGGTTAGCTTTAAAAACCAGAGTGTTTGCAGCTGTCAAAGCCACAAACTTAGATAAACGGTATGAAATATTTTATATCCATGGTATTGCAGAGTCTCCCAAGTGATGGTTAACCATTAGACTCCTAGAGCATTGACATGTATTACATTATAGTTCTTTATCATACACTGGTAAAGTAGTACAACCTCAACACTTTTGAATCCCCATCTCTTCCAAATCAGCTCCAGACAGCTCTATGGTTTTCTTTTCATTGATTCTGTCATTATGTTGTTATACAGTTTGAAGGCGCCATTCCACAGCAGAGAATGACAGATCAGTACTATTCCTTGTGTGGCTAGATCTCTATTCTCCATCAAGGCCTCACGGTTTTGTCTCTCCATAGATGGAATATCTTGATGGACTACTGTTACACAACCCCCTCAGGGAATCCAAATGATGAACTGCGTTATGACCTTTTCTTTGGGTAATCTGTCTTTTTCTCAAATAATGCCGGGGTCAAAAGAAAAGTGCCCCATTGCCTATTCACCAGACCACCATACATAAATTAATGAACTCTAAAAGGCTTATCGCAAGGCTGGAAAGTATCTCAAATGGACATTTAAACATAGCAGCTTATAGTCTCACTCTCCATGTCTGTGTGCGCAGTGTGCATGCATTTTATGTACTGTAATATGAATGTGTTGTTCTCTTTTGAAACAGCTGCCACAAAGACCCACAGACAACAGTTTTTGAGAATGGGAACAGTCAGATGGGTCGCTTTGCCTTTGAGGTTTTCCGTTTTGTTAAACACCGACATCAAAAGATGTCTACAGTGTTCTTGCACTGCGTCACCAAGCTTTGCCGGGTGGATGACTGCATCATGCTCATACCGGTAAGTATAGGTAGGTTCTCCGAAAGTCTCTACATGGCTCCTGTAAATGACAATATGACTTAATGGATAGTATAAGCCATGTAAACCTGTAGCCTATGCCATGTCCATTTCCATCACACATGACCTTTTCCTTTGACCTTCATCTTTCCAGGACAGCTTACTTGCGATCAATCCCACCAAGTTCGCTGAAAATACGCCTATCCATTCTTGAGTTATTTTGTTTACAGACAGAATTTAGACATTATGATGTCATTTGATGTCACAGCATGACATCATAGAGCGTCGCAGTCCCGCCCCCTACCGGGTCCCAGGAAATGATTCCCTGTTCAAGCTCATAGACATTTCAAAAAGTATTTATTTAAAGACCTTTTAAGCCTCGTACAAAGCCAACTCGAGTTGTGACAAGTCATGACAACAAACACAAATTTTCGGGCCAAACAAATAATTAGAAAGAAGAAGAAAATGGCAGGTTAGGTTTTGTTGTTTTTCTTCTTTTGACTGATTGACTGTCAGATAGTGTCGGAACTAAAGCCTGTGTACCCGTGTGTAAGTTGTGTTAGGGAGGGAAAGTGTTAAGACTCCTCATTCCTGAGATACTGTATCAACAATTATGACATTTTGACCTTTGACCCTTTCAACTCAATGTTAATCATCTATTTGCGCCCAAAGAGAAGATTTACACATGAACATCAGCAGGCTGCCCTGAACATCTGGCCCAGTGTTATTTTGCTAACAGACAAACAGACAAGGTGAACATGAAAAACTACTGCTGCATGTCCTACAATGAAAGGTGCTTTTTAATAGTCTGAAAATGCAATTGCTAGATTTGTGGTCGACGCCGTAGGCGGGATGTGGAGCAGAAGCCAGATTCTAGGCCAGCCTCTGAGGAGGCCATCATCTCTGCAGGACCCATCATCACCAGGAGCGGTGAGTAATGGCCCACAGCAACACCCACACCCAGACTCACACAGAGGCATTAACATACTTCATCCACAGTCACATGCATGTCGCATCTACATTTCTCTGTATAAGTCCCCCATCTCTTCTGCTGTGCCTACTGCCTAGAAGTATCCCTGAATTCCTCCTCAGTCCATTTCCATCATCATGGCATCATCACATGAGCCATTTTCCCGTTTGCGTGCCGATCCCTGGAAATCTCATACCTAGCCACGTGTCATGTTTTTAAATGTTTATAAAATAAATGTTTTACAAAAAATGTAGAGTCATTCATTAAAACTCTTCAATTACCATGCTCAATCGAGCTACATCCCACACGTTTAACTGCTAGAAAAAGCTATAGCAGAAGATGTTATGTTAACAAGTTATTAGCTGTGTCAGGGGTTGACAGTTTGATACTAAGGTCTCAGAGGCACTTGCCCGAAAAGTAAATCGTCCATTATAAAATGATGATTACCTTTCAATTAAACAATTGTTTTACTGTGCGATAAAAATGTCTTAGATATTCTTTTTTTTGCCTACATGGCTATGAATATGACTATGGTTTCACACAAACTATTTGATATTTTATGTGTAGCAAGTGTAGCAACAGCACATTATAGGTAAACAGTGCTCTTATTTAACATTCCACAGACCAGATGATGGAGCACTCTGGCCACGTTCAGGTGTATAGATAGATATCTCGTGTCGTGTTTATAGACTGTTCCGTCCACTCTCAAACGAGCACTTGCCCGGTCGGACAACGCCTGCTGTGTACTTTGATTTCGGCTACTATCTGAATTATTATAATACATATGAAAATAGTCACTATAGTCAAGACTTTCCTGAAAGAATGCAGTCCTTAAGCTCAGACAGTGAGTTGGCACTGATGTGATGGGAGAATATATTTTGAATGCAGAGGATTGCAATTTCACTGAATCCCTATTTTATGGGATGCTGACAAATTGACACAAAGTCCAAGAGATGCTGCTTTCTCGCCCCAGTGGTATTAATTGCAGTCCAACACGTTTTTATTTCAATTCATATTGAATGATCAACACATTTTGATGAACAGGATCAACAGTGCATTGGATTTCTTCCTTGTTGGTCTATAGTATACAGTTTCTGCCACTGGACTTTGTGTTTATAAAGCTAACCGGTTCCAACAAAGAGCACCTGTCTAGAGAGCCACCTGACCCATGGAGCTCTTCTTCCCTTTGTTCTAAAGCTGTACATGTGATGGAAGAGTGCACTGCATTCAGCAGTGCATATTAATTCAATTTAATGGTAATACTTAAAGACTAGACCTAGTATTGCTTGTTTGTGTTAAGCCCTCACCCACCTAAAAAAGAAAAAGGGAAAACCAAAGAAAAGTTGAAATTATTTCTATATTGAAATTGTGCAGTTTTCCCAAATTCCACAAATTCCTGGGCTTAATTTCCCTTATATTTTCTAGAATGTATCAAAGTTGTCAGATCGTTTGAAACTCTATTTGTCTACCCAAAAAATAGGTGGCTGTGAATAAAAAAGTATTGTCAAAAACATTTTAATGAACACTGTCTCAATATTTACAGATGAAACACCAGCCAACAACTCACGACTTGGTAAGCTTTCTTTAACACATTGTTAACCAACATTCAGGTATGGAGTGAATGTAGCTCGCATACACACGCACGCACGCAAGCACACACACACACACACACACACACACACACACACACACACACACACACACACACACACACACACACACACACACACACACACACACACACACACACTTTTGGAAAACCTGAAAATGCGGCTATATTAGCTATCAGGTCATGTCAATGATTGCATACAGTAGTTGTTAAGTTTGTTTTTGTTATCCTTCAGCTGCATCTAGTAACACCTCCCTGCCAATGAATCCAGTGACCAGTGCGCTGCTCTCGGGCGTGGTTATCCTAGGTGGGCTCAGTATCAGCTTTTTCCTGCTCTCAGTCCGCCTGCTCCATAATACCCGCCTACCCACAGTCACATCCTCAGGATCCTGGAACCCCACCTTCAAATGAACAGATTGAGTTCTGTGCGTTTACATGTGCCACGCATGTAATAAACTGTCTATTTACAATCTACATGAGTGGTATTCACCATGTGTACTGACTATTGTAATGTAAATGCTACCCCCCTCCCCCCTTTATTTTAACACATTATACTATATTGCATTTTTTATCTCTTTATTAATGTCTGCTTGCTTTTATTAAGTGTTTGTTTGCATGTGTCCTGCATGTATGCATAACCAGTGAATGGCCAGTGTGTGTGTGTGTGTGTGTGTGTGTGTGTGTGTGTGTGTGTGTGTGTGTGTGTGTGTGTGTGTGTGTGTGTGTGTGTGTGTGTGTGTGTGTGTGTGTGTGTGTGTGTGTGTGCGTGCGTGCTTGCGTGCGTGCGTGCGTGCGTGCGTATCCGGCATACATTTATTTTGCATTGTAAATACCTGTTACTCATGTCCTGTCACATCATGCCAGTCGGGCACTGCCTGGGTAGTACTCTGTATTTTCTTTTCTTTTTTATATATATTTATCTTTTTATATATATCTATTTTTTAAAGTGACGTGTTTTATTCTTTGTTAAAGCTGGCCTTCTGTAGGTCCTGATAGAAAATACTATTGAATACCTCAGTAAGCTATACTTGCAATCTGTTGTTTGGAACAGGATCTGTTACATTGAACCAAATGCATTCTTTCAAGTAGGCTATTGTGACACCATTAAATGAACACAAACATTATAGTACAGTAAGATGATTTAAATCTAATAAGGACCACTGAAGGATGACCTGCTGACTCTGTGACACATCCGTTATTACTGAACAAAATGATAAAAGTGTAAGGTGTATACAGCGGCTATATCATAGATAGACTGTGAATGATCTTTTTCCTTATGTGCATCGTTTATATTAAAACTGATGAATGAGTAATGAAGTTTCAAAAGGCCTTGACAGCTCAATACATCAGCTCATGGTACCAGATCACAAGATATGCTTTTATTGAAGGTACCAAAAACTACTACTAAATTGGGAGATACTGCCTTCAGGGTGTATGCTCCACATTTATGGATTTATTGTGAAAACAAATTGAAGTTGAATGTCCTTTACTACTTTTAAAAGACTCTTAACTGACCTCACACTAGAGGAAGGCATATGCACCTGCTTTTTGTAATATTTGGTTATAAGGTTTTGTTTCTGTGTGTATGTGCTTGTGTATTATATTTGTTGTACTGTCACTGTGTGTCCATGTCATGTATGTAAAATCATTGCCGTAAATGTTCTTGTTTGTATACAGGGCGCCATTGAAAAAGAGACCCTGGTCTCAATTGGATTCCCCTGAAATAAAGGTTTCAATCAATCAGCTAGCATTTGCCCTTGTTCTGGATTGGATCCTTCATGATTCCACAAGCTTTGCTGACACAGCGATTGTCGTACAGGGCTTCGATGGGGGAGAGATCACATCCGCTGATGCGTTCGGTTGTCCGCACAACCCCATCTACATTGCCTTGCGGTTGAGGTCGGTGCAGCTGCCATATATACCAGGCAGTGAAGCAGCCAGTCAGGATGTTCTCTGTGGTGGCTCTGTAGAGAAAGCCTTTAGAACTTTGGGACCCATGCCAGCTTTCTTTTTTTTTTTTTCTTTTTTTTTTTTGGGTTAAACATATGTTTATTGATTTTTCTTTACAACATTAAATTCACAGTAATTTCAAAACAATTATTCACATATATTTCCCCCCCCCCCACATCTAGTACATGGGCCAGTGGGGTTGATAGGAATAGATTCTGGTGGCAAATTCTAATGATGCTTTTTATGTTCCCACATATGGTATCATTTAAGCCCTGGTACCAACAGTCATTAAGACATGTGAATCCCTCGACTCCTTCAAAACCGCTCTCAAAGGGCACCTACGGATGGCTGCAATTCGAAACTGGCCTCTGTAAAATCTGAATCCCCCCCCCCCCCCCCCCCCCATTTTCCCTCACTGTATATTGTATCTTTTCCCTTTTTTGCTTCCCATATGATGAATTCCTGTTCTGTTCTTTAGCTACATAGAAATGTCTATTTGTATGTCTCTAAATGTTTGTATGTCTTTAAATGTTTTGATGAATTGAACAATGTGGACCCTGTTGTAAACAAGTGTAATGCTTAATTGGGTCGTCCACTCACAGTTGACAGTCTTTGTATTGAGTTTGTGCTTAAAATGTACTGTAAATTCTACAAACTGTTAATAAATATTTCAATCAATCAATCAAAGCACTACCAACTTGGTAGCTTTCTACTTGCTACCACCACTTTTATATGAGAAATAACCGAAATTCTCATTTTTTTATTCATTTTCATCCTTCATCCTTATAATACAAGTTAATACATTAAACTATGCCTGGAATTGATGGGGACTGAATTATAAAACATTGTAATGACAAAAAATGGTTATTGGGAATATAGAATAAAGGTATACAAGAGTAATAATTCAAAAAATAGGTCAAATTAGTATTTTCGTTTCACAAAATGGGCTATATTTCCCACCATATTACATTTAGACTTAGAGACTTGCATTTAGCATTACAGTGTACCCAAAAGACTCCCTGATGTTGAAATATAACAATTATTAAACAAAAAGTAGATAAGTATGGCATAGAATGATCCCCCACCCCTGGGAAATTACCCTGCAGAAAGTTACAAGTTACTGTTCACATGTAAATATCATTAATATCTTTCATTTCACTGATAGTAATTTATGTTAGATGTTTGTTGAGCATCTCACAGTCTGACCTAGTTCTGGGAGTGGGCGTGTCTGGGCCTCCTGCCTGGCAGGTGGACACCACCTGGAGACAATCATCCTGCAATCAAGCCAGCCCTATTTAAGCCCCAGTTTGACTGGAGCTCAGATTTGTTTCTCCACTCAGACAGAGCAGTGAGCAAGCCAGTCAGCAAGTAAGCAAGCATTAGCAAGCAAGCAAGCATTATCAAGCAAGCATGGAACCAGATCAGAGACCAGTAATCAATAGGCAGGAGTCCGTGTTGTACACAGTTCTTTGGAATCTCCAATGGCCCCATTAGTAGAACCGAGGGACTTAAATTCATGGGCTACGTTATTACAAGCTGCCCAGATCCGTGAATTTCAGCCCATCCTGGATATTGCACATAACTTGCCTCCAAATGAAATCCCCAAAATAAAATATCATGCTAAGTGCAGGAAAACTTTCACAATGAAAAGAGATTTAGACACCATTGTGCAGCGACAATCCAGCGAAAATGCAACATCATCCAATGATGAAGTTAAAATACGACGATCAATTAGACAACCAGGGTCAAGCTCAACTGTTTATGAGAAAGTATGTATTGTATGTGAAAAAGTACAGAAATATATCAAAGGCACAAAAACACGGGAACCTTTAATAAAATGTGTCACAGAGGACACACACATTCAGACATTCATTCAGACAGACATTGAGTTAATTATAGTATGATATGATATGATATATGATAATGATATATATTTTTCTTAGTAGCCTAGTAAGCCTACTTATACTATTGCAGGTAAAATATAGCATAGATTCTCAGACAAAATATGACCCCAGCTGATTTCTGATGTCATCAATATTAATATGTGCAGGATATATGTCAGGACCTGTTCTGACATTCCATACGTTGATCATTCCCGAAACCCCATCCATCCTTCCTCTTCCATGTCTCCCCCCCCCCCCCCTTTTTAAGAGTTGTTATGGGGCTTTTAATTATGCCTTTATTGACAGTGAACAGTAGACAGAGAGGAAAGGGGGAGAGAGAGAGAGATGGGGATCGAGTGACACGCGGCAAAGGATGTCGTGCTCGGGAGTCGAACCCAGCTGACATATCGAACCCAGTCGAACCCAGCTGACATATCAAGTAGGTCTACAATAACACCAACACATCCACATCAGTAACAAACTATGTGGCCTAATCACCTTCTTGGCTGGGCGGAGACCTGTGCGCTGATGAGCACTTTTTCTAGACATCCCTCCTCCTCTCTCTCTCTTATCTACTGATGATGCCACAACCTTTTTGTTTTGTTTTTTACCAAATATGTTTGCACACTGATAATATCCTCCCACTCAACTCATTAATGCAACACAATACAGGTGTGTAAGCTAGTACTGCTGACAATGACCCTGATGAAGACTGGGTCACAATTTCATATAGGTTTTAGGATTATCTTTGTGAACAATTCCCTATGCCAGTATGCCCCAAACAACAGAATACTATGATACAATATGATATATCACATATTTTAGTTTATTTGGATGAATTTCTAACATTAAAACATACTTATAATTAACATAATGTGTTTTTTATATGGAAGAATTGAGAACGATTAAAGAAAAGTCACTATTGCGTAGTCGAGGTAGGCCTATTATATTATCATTGAAAACTGGTGCAACTTTCCTTCTAAAGAGCATATACTGGGTAGGGTTAATTCAGTTGAACCCAAGTTCAACTGAAGTTCCATGAGAAACCACAGCCAGGAAGTTTATTCTTTTGAGTGACCTGAAAATATGATATGTCGTAGGGAGTGTTTGAGGGACAACTCAGAAATGATCATGTGAGGACAGGAGGGCATTCAGTCCGTTTGGAGTGTACACGTCATAACTATGACAATGTAAGTACGGTGTCCGTAATCCTCTTCATAGTTTTATACATTTTGACAAAAGAGCGAGGCCAACACTGATACCCTGATTTGACCCTAATCAGTGAAAATGACTTCTCTTCCCAGGTGACTCACTTGACAAGATCATGTTCCAATGTCCTTCACCCATTTCCCAAAACTTGAATGTGGAAGATGATCTGTTTACCTGCTGGGACCTTGTGTTTTGACTCACTAGCTAAATTACAGCAAAATTACTCAATGATTAAGTAAGAACATTCCTCTTATTATTATTATTATTATTATTACATTTATTATTATTATTATTTTCACAATCACATACCGTACACATAATTGGTACTTAAATTACTTTTTTAATAATAAAATATTCACTAATAATTAAAATTAATTATTAGTGACATCCTTCAAACTATAAAATTGCTGAGCTAACACCTGAATTTCGAAGTGATCATTTGCGCTAATTTATCAATATTTTGGGTCACCCAGGTTCAGGTCCGGACACATTAAACCTATAGACAGCTATATGGGGAAACAGGACCTCCCTTTTCATTGTGCTCATAGTCCCAGTAGACTATGAACCATACACTTTCTTACTTTATTAAGTTTCATATTAGTATGTAAAGGAGTTCATTGCACACACAATGCCACAAAGCCACTTTGTGACATTGACATTGTTTAGCCATGTAACTTTGAAGGTGACTGTGTTGGGTTTCACCAATTGCCTCAAGGAAAGTACCATGGTGCCTCAACCACAAAAGTGAATTGTTTAAGCAAACCGAGGCAGCTCCACCAAAATGGCATTGACCCCGTTTCCATCCAATCCTAAAACAGCATTGCAACTTGACAGCTATTCCGCTTGCCATATATAAGACAGACCACTGTGGACACACCTCGACACAACTGAGAGACTGAAGAGGTAAGACACAAGCATCTGACTGAGCTGAGGTATCTGCATATACACAGCATAAGACTTTCATTGCTTGACAACATTGGATTATCCAGCTTGTTTTGGACCTTCAGCATCCATACGCACCTCACTGGATCTACAAATGTTTTGCTGTACACTGTTTTGGATTTTCATCTTCCGCTTGCTTGCTTGCTTTTATCTTTACCTCAGCATTTCACAGAGGCCATTCCGGTGACATGGCTTTAGTCTGTTTCCTCATCCTGAGCTCCTTTTGGATTGCGGGCCGAGAGGCCCTTACACTAACTGAATGCGGAATGTTTGGTAGGAGACCAGGTAAAGGACTAACATCTATTCTCATAACATGGAGCGGTTCTTTATTTATTAGGCCTGACCTCAAAACTAAAAGAAATTCTTCTAAATCCTCCAGTTTTCTGAAATAAATATTTTCACGATTTAAAAAAAAATAGCAGACCTACAAGCTCATAGCGCGCCATGTTTAAAACACCAAAAGGGGTTCCTGCCCAAAATGGGTTAAGATAAGTTCATATGTTGTTATGTTCTAATTTAAAATAGGGGACTGACTTAATTTGTACAACAACTTGGGTCATAGTTTATTCATTGTAAAGTCCACTTGAATGTCATCATCTACAATACTAATAATATTTATAGGGTTACACACACACACACACACACACACACACACACACACACACACACACACACACACACACACACGCAAGCCACACACGCAAGCCACACACACACACACACACACACACACACACACACACACACACACACACACACACACACAATTAGTTATTTTATTAGTTATTAATATACCGGTAATTATTATGCAATATAATACTCACCCTCAGCATGTCATTGAAATGACCTCACCTGAATGTCATCCTCTCCTAAAGTTATGTTGCATAGCAAATGATCTGATGATGCACTCAGTAACATTACTGTCTGATCCTCTTCAACAGAATATACTGACATATCAGTGTCTTGTGGGACCAACAGCATTGAACTGGCCATTCTAATCTGCCCAGCTATGTACACTGGGTACAATGGGAGCTTGCTGGTGCTGAACCATATTATGGATAACGTGGGCTGCAAAGGAACGCTGGACACTTCAGTGGCTCCTCCGGTGCTGAGATTTAGCTTCCCCATCAGAGAAGGAAATGCCTGTGGTAGTAAGTTCAAGGTAAGTCCTGGGGGCACAGATGTCTGCCATTTTGGGTTACTTTGTCTGTCTGTCTGTCTGTCTGTCTGTCTGTCTGTCTGTCTGTCTGTCTGTCTGTCTGTCTGTCTGTCTGTCTGTATTTCTTGTGCACACTGCCAGTAGGCCATAGAAGTATCTCCATACATTTCTTTCCCAGATTTATAGGCTACTTTTTGAAATATTTAACTTCTATTTAATAATAATTCAATAGAAATTAAATATTTAAATAATAATAATAATAAATAAAAATAAATAATGGCAGTCGGATATTCAGGCTGAAACCTTACTCAAATATGGAGTCAAATGTCACAGAAGACTCATAGAATATGAAGTGTGAGATCCACAGAGCCACCCCATTATTAGACCACATCTTGTGCAGTTGAAAATAGTTTAAAATAATGTGACTTCTCCTGTCTCTATTCTGAGGTGAATATTCTGTGACATATATAGCTTGTACATTGGCAGTTTCCTTGCAGTGATATTTGGTGTGGAGGGGAAAAAGGTGTGGGCCAAGTATAGGGCCCTGAGGGATCCTGATCAACAAAGTATACAGGCTATAGGGTTTTAGTGCTTAAAGGGATTGTGACATTAAAAAAAAGGTTTTGGAATTGTTCTTGTTTTTTTTAGGTTTTCTAATCTCAATTGCACCCAAAAAACATGAACTTTTAATATTCAGTAGATTTTCTGTGATCTGGGGTTTTCTGGCTCAAACAGGTGCTCTGATTTGCCGGCAGTAAGTGACATCACTTACTGCAAATCCCATATATGTCAATGGGATTTGCCAGCAGATGTCACTGTTTCACTGTGTTGCCTGTTTTCATTGTAGCTCAAAAGGCCCCAAAAACCCCAAAGAAAACTTCAGACCACAGAAAATCCACTGAATGTTCAAAGTTCAGGTTTTTTGGGTGTAATTGAGGTCATAAAACCTAAAATAAAAAATAAAAATAAATGAAAATGAATGTCATAAAACCTTTAAGAACTTGAATGTGTACTGTTGCTAAGCAGGTACGATGCACATCACTGCACAGTGTCCACTTGGTGTCAGTCTGATGTTCCAGAACTGCATTAACAATCTGTTGTTAACTTCTCAGACCACAAGTGCACCAGGGTCGGGGGTTTTCTCGGACTTCTCCAACATCCAGGAAGTCAACGTGAGTGGAGTGATCAGGTCTTGGGATCCTACCATTGGAAAGATCACCTACAATGCAGAGCTCAAGTACTATTACTCTTGTGCCTACCCACTTGAGTATCTCATTAACAACACCCAGGTGGATGTGTAAGTGTTTTGTTTTGTCTTAATGCATGATATAGAGGGATTGCATAATACGATGCGTTAAGCAGCATGCATACAGTAAATGTCTATCATACTTCCTGAGCATATTTTACTCTCCTATTGAGAGCAGGATATTCATAATGAATTTAATGGCTTGGTTTATATAGTGTTCAGATGGATGCATCAGTGTTTTGCTTGATTCATACTTGGTTACGCGACACTGGCACACAACTAAGCATAAATCACTCTTTTGTCTGCTCTGTATGGACCTTCGCTCACTGTTGCTTCTCTATTCCCTCTCAGGTCAGCCTCCTCCATTGCTTTGAAAGACAACAATGGGAGCTTCATCAGTACTCTGAGCATGGCCTTGTTCCGGGTGAGAAAACACATTCACAGTAGTGCTATCTCAAATGCATGCACGGACACATAGATTTCTGAGCTGCACAAATTGGCAAACGCCAACGGATAACCACCATGAAGAGGAACGTGCTCACATATCTCAGATATTAGGCTCTATCCACTGTTAAGCCTAGAAGTTTGAACATCTGCATTTCAATTACTTTCATATTAATTGCCATGCCTTCTTTGTTTGCCAGGATCTGAATTATACTACGCCCCTCATAATACCACCTCGGGGTCTTGAACTGCGAACTAAAATCTACGTACAGGTGAAAGCCTCCAATCTGACATCCCTGTAAGAAACCATTTTTTCATGACAGCAATGCATATTTTCATACGATGATTAGGAAATTGATTTGTAGGTACTTTGCTTGTCTGTATGTGTGTACAGTATATAATTTGTATCTATGTCTGTATGAATGCATGTACTGTATGCACCGTATGTATACATAAATATTGTATGTATGCATGCTTGCTTGCACATGCTAGCATTGTATGTATGGACACGCATACACTGATACATACTGTAGATATATTATTATTTCAGCATATTGTTGGTTAGTGTGTCCGACTGAATAATTAGTTATAGACTTTGAGGACTCCACCTGTGACCTGGAGTCTCTGACTCGGTGCTGTGGACCTCACTTTTTCTGCACAGGTACCATGTTCTGCTGGACCGGTGCTATGCCTCAGTCTCTCCTCAACCCAACAATTCTACTTTCTTCAATCTCTTTGTCTCGTAAGTCAAACAGCACAGTTGTATAATCACTGTTCTACAAACGTAACTTATTTCCTCTCGCTTGATCAAGGCCTGATGGCGGTTTCTGCCCGATGGTCACCAGAATTCCACATTAAATTCAAACACTTCCATATCTGTACAGGCTTTCCACTTTTCATGCAGTAAATACACAGCCACCTCAAGTCAGGGGAGCCTTTATTCTTAAATTCACCTCATTTATTTTCAATCATTAATATACTTTCTGTATCTATCTGTGTGCAAATGAGCGCTTGAGGTGAGGTTCGCCTTTTTCCAAAAGTTGCTCTAGAGATCCGATGACAATCATGTTGGAGAACGGGGACAGCCAGAAGGCCCGCTTCTATTTCCCTGCATTCCGCTTCCTTGAGCAGCAGAACCAAACGGTCTCCACCTACTACCTTCACTGCATCACCCGACTCTGTGAGCGCTCCACCTGTGAGACCTTTAAAGTAAGCCGAAACCTTTCACACCAATAGCACAGTCAAATCAGTGTTCATTTAACTCAGATTGTACAAATGAATGTCACCGAGGATTTTACCGTGAACCAATCTGTCTCTTTCGCTCTGATTCCACAGCAGTGCAACAACAGGAGGAGAAGGAGGGATGCTGAGACCACTATCATCCGCGATGGTATCACTGAGGCATCTTTACTCACGGTACCCATTGCAACCCAGGCAGAGAACAGTATGTCTCCCATCAGTCGATCAGCATGTATACACATACATTTAAACTCTACATCTTCTATTCTGTCCATGTCTGTCTCTCATGCCTTTTCTCACTTTCTCTAAATAAAAATAGAGAAATAATCAAATATATTTCAGACTATTTTACAATCATTCAAAATTAACCATCGATAATGACTTTGAGTATTTCTCACATTTCTTTCTTCTAGCCGCTGTAATCCAGTATAACGGTAAGTCTATTTTGCATCAATATTATTATTTTAATTATTGTCTCTGCCTGGCCGGATGGCCGAAGGCCATAGGGTCGTGGTTGTTTTCGTGGTAGTGGTCCGGGCGCCTGGGCTGCTGATGCAGCCTGACATCCAATCGAATCCCGATACCGACGACCTTTGCTGCGTGTCACCCTCTATCTCCCTCTCCCCATTTCCTGTCAGCCTGCTGTCCTATCAATAAAGGCACAAAAGCCCAAAAAAACAATCATTAAATAAATAAACAAACAGAGCCAAAAGCAATTTCTCTTCCATCCATAGGGGATGGAAGAGACACACACACACACACACACACACACACACACACACACACACACACACACGCATCCACTTTGTGTCTTGATGGCTACACCCAACAACTGACACATCTGTGCAGAAATACACAGCCCGGCCTGGCAGAGACCTGTGCGCTCCTCTGAGCGCACTTTTCGAGTTTAGTCATGCATCCCCCCGTCCCCGCCCCCCGCCCCTCCCCAAACAACAGTATTATTAACTTCATTATTAATGAATGTATTGTCTTCACATGACATTGGGTGCTTTGTTGCCCTATGTGTGTGATCATTGTGATGTATGATTTTTGTTGTCATTCTCCTTTGTGTGCAGACCCCTCTACCCAGCGTATTCGCAAGGGTCAGGCAGTCGGCCTGGGGATCTCAGTGGCTGTCCTCGGTGTGATAGGGGTGATTGCTGTACTGGTGGCTGCAGCCTTCTATCGAAAGCTCAAGCGGCTAAGTTAGCATTAATTAACATGACATGATGAAATATCATGACATGATGAGACAGGGCCACATTTCCATACTGGTGGAGGTATGAATGGGTTTCTCTGAATCAACGTATATGGTTGGTTTTGTATTTTCTCTCTCTCGTTTATTTTGTTGTTAGCGTTGGCTCTCGTTTTTGGAAAGCTAAACCTTTTCACCACTTGAACATGAAGTTTGAATATTCCACATAAGAAAAGAAAGAAATGACATTTCAAATCCAGACAGGATGGTCAAGGAGACCAAAAGATGGCTACATACTCCAGTCTAAATGACCTAAAAAAAACAGTGAGTTTGTTAGTGTGTGAGTATTCCAGGAGTATGTCCGGTGCTCATGCTTTTCGCTTGTATATGTAATAGAAAAAAGCCTGCCCGCCTGTGTATGAACCATGAGCACAGGTGAAGCAGACAGCAGACTACCATTGGCCTACCAACTACTGACTAAAAGTCATAGATTTGCTTTGCCATTTTGAAGGACATAGACTTTTGTTCAACCCAGCGCTTGCTTACGTGAATGTTACTGTACATTTTTTGTTTTGTTGTTGCATGTTGTAGTAAGCATGTATTATTAAATTCAAGGTGAAAACTTTTAGCCAATATTCTGTACCTCACATAAGGCACAAAAATGTACAAACCAAAATTCAAACATACAGTATAACCATAATGTCAAGAAGACAAGTGGGCACATTTGTTTATTTATTTGCAGAAAGCATCCCAAACATATTTTGGTCTGCTAATTTGACTTGACTTGAAGTTGAACCAATGTATCCAAGTCTGAGATCAACACATTCAGAGTTTTAAGAAGTCTCAGGGGTATTTTCATTATATTAAACATTATTTGCAATAATGTATAATTCTATTATGTGCAGCTAAGTAACTGTTATGAGAAAGAAATTATATATTTGTCAAGAATGAATGGTTGCTGTTGTTTCTGTTCATGTCTGCATGCATTACCATTAATCAAGTCTAGTCATATCTATTCTATTCATCAATAGAAATTGCCCTGCAATATACACTACCTAAATCAATGATATCAATATTCATCCCACCTTCACAAATGCAAATATCACAAATTAGATGCTTCCTATAAGAGGAATTATGTTGGTTTTGATTCCTTTCATTGATTTAATGGAAATTAATGAATGAATTAAATTATTTAAATGTAATTTAAATTTCAGGAAATTGAACAGAGATGGCAGACCATTTATAGAAAGAAAGAAATTAAGAAAGAAAGAAAGAAAGAAAGAAAGAAAGAAAGAAAGAAAGAAAGAAAGAACTGAAATGGTCCATGAAAGTGATGTTTTTATTTTTACTCTCCACTAGAGGGTACCTAATCACCATTTTCAATTATGGCTCTTAATGTATGGTGACTGTATGGTTCAACTTCATCATGTACAATTCCAAACACCAATCTATCTGCAAAGATGATCAAAATAAGTGACTGACATCACAAACAAGGGAATGAATCAGTAATAAATTTGGCCTTCCAATTAGGCCCTTCATAATTGTAAAATAGATGGAAAATACATCACATATTCATACACACATTCACGCCCATGGTGGAAACAACCATGCCGGGCACCATCTTGCTCATTGGGAGCACGGACACATAAGCATGGATCCATGGGGGATCATCAGGTACCGAACCGGATACCTTCCAGTTAGTAGGTGGCCAAACTACCTCCTGAAACACCTAAAGTAGATTTAGTTTAGCTTTCCGAAGAGTAAGATTCAAGATTCTTTATTCATGTTAGATGTATACCAAGTGAAGTATAGGAGAGTAAAACCATTGGGTTTCGGCTCCTCGACATTGGACCCCATCAGCACGACCTGCATGGTGTCGGCCTGACTGGAAGTCCATGGATCCAGCCGCGTTGATTCCCTGGAGTTTGGTGTCGAGTCTGCAGGAGGGGACTTAGCTCTGGTCCATATAGCTCTAATGCAAAGGCATTAGAGCTATGGTTCAGAGTTAGAGGAGACTATGGTGATGAATACTGAATGGTGTACTATATGAACAGCATCCTCATAATATGAGGATGCTGTTCATACACAGTTATATTATATAGAGTTCCTCTTCTCCAGGTGGGTGAGGGTGGTTTTGAGTATTGTGGCTATGATGACATCGTCCGTGGATCTCTGTTTATACTGGTAAGCAAATTTGGGAGGGTCCGGTCAGGGTGGGAGGTAACATGCTACAGATTAGTCAAGAAAAGCATGCTTTATTTTATTTCATCGTACATGAACAGTGTCGTGCGCTGAAAATAGCATCTCTACAAAGGGACCCCAAAGGGAAGTGACATATACATGTGACATATACAGTATATGACATATATATGTACAGTGAACAGTGTCGTGAACAGTGTCGTGCGCTGAAAATAGCATCTCTACAAAGGGACCCCAAAGGGAAGTGACATATATATGTGACATATATATGACATAATATATATGTTCCCCTATACCTAAACCCAGTGGCAATCTTTCTTCCCAGCTATTAAAAACAACCTTTTTTTTTAATAATGAACCATAAGGTGTCTCTTCAATATGTTGGAGTAATTGTATGTTAGATAAATCTACCCTATTTTATACGGGATTCTCTCTAATTTCATTAAAACAACAAGGATGCGTGTGTGCTCTCATTCTCTCTAATGGTTACTTTGGACAGTAACCTTTAGAGACAGATGGTGGGACCTCTAAAATGTTAATAGCCTGGACTCTGGAGGAATAGAAGTGAGGCGGGGCTGGGACTCAGTCACTATACTCTCTTTGCATATTTAGGACAACATGCGGGGGACAAAGGTCACATCCTGGTGTGTATCGCATAGTGTAAAACATTGCTGATGAGGATCCCTTATTAGTAAGTTATTAACTTATTAGTACATTACTAACACTTGGGATTTTATTCTAAATAATATTACTGCTAATATTACTCATATTGATTGATCTTCAATCTATTATACTAAGCATCATTATTGCTGACAGAAAAGAAAACTTTGTCATTCTGTGCAAAATAAATAAAAACAATCTGCTGGTATGAAATGTTGCTTCAAAGAATATTTTTTTTGTCCTAAGTTGAAAGAATGATTGATGATGGAATATTCTTTTTGATCCAAGGTATTTTCATATTCATTTGCATTTAATCCACCTGCAGGCTATACGTTCAATTTAGCAGACGGGACAGTAATTAAATATTCATGGCCCTCTTTTCTGTAATTTAGGTCACAGTGTCTATCATGATACATGTGAATAAACAAAAGATGCTTTGGTTTTTTCTGTCCCCTAGATTATACACTGGCCAATCATAGTAGGTAAATGGCTCTGTCATACATACCTGTAGATAAGATGTGAAGCCATGCCATGTCAGATGACACGTTTGCTGTGTGTGTGTGTGTGTGTGTGTGTGTGTGTGTGTGTGTGTGTGTGTGTGTGTGTGTGTGTGTGTGTGTGTGTGTGTGTGTGTGTGTGTGTGTGTGTGTGTGTGTTTGCGCACGCAGTGGTGGAAAGTAACTAAGTAGGCCTAAGCTTAAAACACCCCCTATTGTTTATTTCATAATTAATTCCTACTCACGTTCATAGTAGAGTTCATGGGATTACAAGTTAAATAGTTAAAAGGATAAAAGTTCCTGCATAAGTGTATTTCATTTTGTCATTGCTTTATGTAATGTTAGTCTTTTACTACTATAATAGTCAGACAACACATACAGAGCTATAGCTCCACTGCACCATAAGGGGGCACACTCCATTGAGCGCTACAGGATTCTGTCAGTCAATGAGTAGGCCTAAGGCAATACATCCTGTATTGTGATGTGAATGATGATGCAGAAACATGTTTTAATACATTGTTTGTGTTTAACGTCTTGTTGCAGTTGTTGTTGTTGTTACTGCGAGAGTGAGGTCTAGCTAACACCAACTCGGGATTCCTGGATCGCTGCCCAATTTCCTATCCAACATCAGGTTCTTGAGTTCTGCAGTGTTGTCAGCCAAGCTATGTCGCGCTGCATCACGTCTACATAGGTGGTACACCTCTTTCCCCTCCTGGCTTTGCCCTGGGTTGGCTCCCATATAGAGTAAATTTACTTGCCTCAAGTTCTGGGTGCCTGACGCAGTGCCCTGCCAGCCTCATCCTTCTCTCTCTGACTTTGTCCGTGACCTGTTGTAGGTCCCCATAGAGGTCTACATTTTTGATGCGGTCCGTCCATGTGACACCTAGTGCCATTCGTAGCATTCTTGTGTAGACTCCATCCAGGGCTTTTTCCTGTTGTACTGTGAGGGTCCATGTCTCGGCCCCATACAGCAGTACTGACTCCACAGTAGCTATGAACAGCCGCCTCTTAAGGTCTTCTCCCATATCTGATTTCCACACTCTCCTCATCCCATGCTTTCCAGGCAAGTGCTCTAAGAACCTTCAGATCCTGTTCAGTTGAGGCAGTCCAGGCCCTGAGGCCCTGAGCTCGACAAACTCACACAAACGTTGCAACAACGCTGGTTAACAAACTGCCCTCGCACTCTGGGCGCTTTGGTGTAGAGCAGGGGTTTTCAACCTTTTTATACTGAAGTACCACCACAGAAAATATCTGGCACTCCAAGTACCACCGTAATAACCGATGTTAAAATACAGGAGCGTAGATCTGCCCCATCCTATTCAGCTATTATTAACCCAGGAGGAAAATGTAATTTATTCTTTAAATTGTTTTGTTTTTGTTCCATTCCTAAAACAAATTTGCTGCTTCTCTGATGCACAACTGATATATTTCTAATGTGATTAATCCGTCCTACAATCTTACGGCTATAGGTCATGCTCATGTTATGCTCATTTCAGCACGGCTGGAGAGCCTATTTCAACCAATTGCTTGGTCAGAACAACTATGTCCTCTGAGTACCACCAGAGGGGGGCTCAAGTACCACTAGTGGTACTACCAGTGGTTGGGAACTCATGGTGTGTAGAGCACATCAAAGCCTACTACAAAAACCTAGGTGTTTGTAAAGATGAATGGTAACAACTGAGGAGGTACTTAAAAAACTGAATGCCCTTCAACCCCACAAGGCCACTGGCCATGACAATATTCCCTCCAAATTTCTCAGAGACTCGGCCATCTCTATAGCTCCTAAACCTCTCCATCAAACAGGGACATATCCCCCAAGATTTCAAACTGACCATAAATACTTCCTTAATGTTAACGAAGTCCACACCCACAACACCAGAGGGAGTGCAACAAACCATGTGCAACCCAGATTCGGCACAAACAAGGGACTAAATTCTCTCCGCTCCTATGCCACCAAAATGTGGAACACCCAGTCATTAAGACATGCGAATCCCCTGACTACTTCAAAACCGCTCTCAAAGGGCACCTACGGACGGCTGCAATTCGAAACTGGCCCCCGAATAATCTGAATCCCCTCCCCCCAACACCCACCCCTTTTCCCCCTCACTGTATGTTTCTTTTCCCTTTTTTACCTCCTTTATGATGAATTCCTGTTCTGTTCTTTGGCTATATAGAAGTGTCTATTTGTACGTCTCTAAATGTTTTGATGATTTGAACATGGTGGACCCTCTTGTAAACAAGTGTAATGCTTTATTGGGTCGTCCACTCACAGTATGGGTCGTCTCTTTGTATTGAGTTGTGCTTGAAATGTACTGTAATTCTGCAAACTGTTAATACATATTTCAATCAATCAATCAATCAATCAATCAATCAATCAATCAATCAATCAAAGTAACCCCTGCACAAGAAAGGGAGCAAATTAGACCCCAGCAATTACCGCCCTATTTCTTAGCTCCATCTCGAAAGTGATGGAAAAATTCGTCTATGAACAGGTTGAAAAGTATCTTGCCAGAAAATAAATTAATGTACGAATTTCAATCCGGCTTCAGAACATCCCACTCCACTGACACATGCCTCCTCTATTTGAGTGACCACATCAAACACGAGGTGGATGCTGGCAAATACTATGGCATGGTCATGCTGGACCTGGGTCTCGGACTGGAACAAACTGCAGGTTGAAAAGGCCCTCAGCTCAGAATCTGCACCTGGCTCGCTGATAACAAATTATCTTTACACTAAATTAATTTTGCTCCTATGCCACAAAAATGCCCTACATGTCATTAAGACATGCAAATCCCTTGACTCCTTCAAAACCGCTCTCAAAGGGCACCTACGGATGGCTGCAATTCGAAACTGGCTCCCGTAAAATCTGAATTCCCCACCCACCCCCTTTTCCCCTCACTGTATATATTTCCCCCCCTTTTTACCTCCTTTATGATGTTATGATGAATTGAAAACAATAGTAATGCTTTATGGTGTTGTCCACTCACAGTTAACAGTTTTTGTATTGAGTTTTGCTTTAAATGTACTGTAATTCTGCAAACTGTTAATACTTCAATCAATCAAACCATCCCGTCTCTAGTGGCAATGGTTTTGTCCTCGGTGTTGACTGTCATTACCTTTGTTTTCTTGGCATTGAGCTCGAGGCCGATCTTCCTGCACTCCTTTTGACTTTTCTACTGCCAGTAGTAGCTCCCTTCCTTTCTCGACTGTATCAGAGATTAGGGCGATGTCGTCCTGTAAAATGAACAAATCAAACCACACTGATATGGACTCAGTCATTTAAAAAAGTACTTTTTCCACCACTGCGTGCACGGCACGCACTCACACCGACAGGATATACTGATAGGACAAATATGTTTTTCTTTTAGGCTTTTGCCCCCTGCACACAGTGGCGAAGCTATAGCAAGAATGTGAAATCCCTCTAAAAGGATAAGTAATCCCTCCGTGGATGAGCGGCCCCATTGGGCCTGGGTCCCAACACTTGAAATCCTCTCCCCGGGGCCGTTTTCTAGGATTTCTAGATTATCAAAAGTGACCCTTGCAGCTAGCACCAAGTGCAGAAAATCCCACTGGAATTTTTAGATGAAAAGAGCTGACCATCTGAAAGACAGGTATTAAGTGCCATAAATATGTTTCCACCTTCAGTCTGTGCAGAAATTCTCTCCCCGATTTTGGTTTAAGCCTCTCTGAGAGACACGTTATTGTCTCCGCCAGCCGCCAGGCGATAGAATGAAACTGTGCACACACACATCCCTGGATGCCATTTCCGAACCTCTGCCCCAAATATTCGGCCGACTTTTGTAAAAACACATTTTGTTATATCACTCCCTCAGATTCTGTCCATAACTCCCGCAAATGAGTACACAGTATCTCTATAGTCATGTGTTCAAGACGGATCTGTCCGATATTTCATATTCCATCCTAATTGGCTAACATTGGCTTCCAAAGTTGGCTTCCGGTTTTGAACAAAATGCCTCAAATCAGGAACGCAGAGCATACCTATACACGCACCTCGACAGTGGGTACAACTAGGGCCAATAAGGCAATCATGGAAGGATTTGGTAAAGAATTACTTTATTGAATAAACGACAACGTTTCGATCTTAGTAGATCTTCGTCAGGTCAGGTCAGCATACTGCAAATAAATCCACCAACCGATGGATTTTTACTAAATGGAACAAAATGCTGCTGAATAATGAATTTGAACGTCCATCAAAGGTGTAAGAAGAAAATGGCACCTTTTCACATTGGCCTATAGCACCACCAGGAGGTACAATAACCTACCTGACCTGGCGGAGACCTGCAGGCCTACTCTGAGTCTGAGGAGCACTTTTTCTAGTAATTGTATTTCCAGTCAGGAACTTTTCTCTGCATCTGGGTATTCTTTTGTTGTGTCTTGAATAAATTGTCTGGAAAGTGAATAAGGCCATCATCACCTTGTCTCACTTCATCTGGACTTATTTGTCAAGCTGTCTGTCATTTTTTCAACAGGAGGCTACTTGTTAATGATTAATGCGGCACCTCTTAATGTGATGGATGAATCGCCTTCTGCATGATGGGATGGGGTGCATCAATATCATGACATGATGAGACAGGGCCACATTTCCATACTGGTGGAGGTATGAATGGGTTTCTCTGAATCAACGTATATGGTTGGTTTTGTATTTTCTCTCTCTCGTTTATTTTGTTGTTAGCGTTGGCTCTCGTTTTTGGAAAGCTAAACCTTTTCACCACTTGAACATGAAGTTTGAATATTCCACATAAGAAAAGAAAGAAATGACATTTCAAATCCAGACAGGATGGTCAAGGAGACCAAAAGATGGCTACATACTCCAGTCTAAATGACCTAAAAAAAACAGTGAGTTTGTTAGTGTGTGAGTATTCCAGGAGTATGTCCGGTGCTCATGCTTTTCGCTTGTATATGTAATAGAAAAAAGCCTGCCCGCCTGTGTATGAACCATGAGCACAGGTGAAGCAGACAGCAGACTACCATTGGCCTACCAACTACTGACTAAAAGTCATAGATTTGCTTTGCCATTTTGAAGGACATAGACTTTTGTTCAACCCAGCGCTTGCTTACGTGAATGTTACTGTACATTTTTTGTTTTGTTGTTGCATGTTGTAGTAAGCATGTATTATTAAATTCAAGGTGAAAACTTTTAGCCAATATTCTGTACCTCACATAAGGCACAAAAATGTACAAACCAAAATTCAAACATACAGTATAACCATAATGTCAAGAAGACAAGTGGGCACATTTGTTTATTTATTTGCAGAAAGCATCCCAAACATATTTTGGTCTGCTAATTTGACTTGACTTGAAGTTGAACCAATGTATCCAAGTCTGAGATCAACACATTCAGAGTTTTAAGAAGTCTCAGGGGTATTTTCATTATATTAAACATTATTTGCAATAATGTATAATTCTATTATGTGCAGCTAAGTAACTGTTATGAGAAAGAAATTATATATTTGTCAAGAATGAATGGTTGCTGTTGTTTCTGTTCATGTCTGCATGCATTACCATTAATCAAGTCTAGTCATATCTATTCTATTCATCAATAGAAATTGCCCTGCAATATACACTACCTAAATCAATGATATCAATATTCATCCCACCTTCACAAATGCAAATATCACAAATTAGATGCTTCCTATAAGAGGAATTATGTTGGTTTTGATTCCTTTCATTGATTTAATGGAAATTAATGAATGAATTAAATTATTTAAATGTAATTTAAATTTCAGGAAATTGAACAGAGATGGCAGACCATTTATAGAAAGAAAGAAATTAAGAAAGAAAGAAAGAAAGAAAGAAAGAAAGAAAGAAAGAAAGAAAGAAAGAAAGAACTGAAATGGTCCATGAAAGTGATGTTTTTATTTTTACTCTCCACTAGAGGGTACCTAATCACCATTTTCAATTATGGCTCTTAATGTATGGTGACTGTATGGTTCAACTTCATCATGTACAATTCCAAACACCAATCTATCTGCAAAGATGATCAAAATAAGTGACTGACATCACAAACAAGGGAATGAATCAGTAATAAATTTGGCCTTCCAATTAGGCCCTTCATAATTGTAAAATAGATGGAAAATACATCACATATTCATACACACATTCACGCCCATGGTGGAAACAACCATGCCGGGCACCATCTTGCTCATTGGGAGCACGGACACATAAGCATGGATCCATGGGGGATCATCAGGTACCGAACCGGATACCTTCCAGTTAGTAGGTGGCCAAACTACCTCCTGAAACACCTAAAGTAGATTTAGTTTAGCTTTCCGAAGAGTAAGATTCAAGATTCTTTATTCATGTTAGATGTATACCAAGTGAAGTATAGGAGAGTAAAACCATTGGGTTTCGGCTCCTCGACATTGGACCCCATCAGCACGACCTGCATGGTGTCGGCCTGACTGGAAGTCCATGGATCCAGCCGCGTTGATTCCCTGGAGTTTGGTGTCGAGTCTGCAGGAGGGGACTTAGCTCTGGTCCATATAGCTCTAATGCAAAGGCATTAGAGCTATGGTTCAGAGTTAGAGGAGACTATGGTGATGAATACTGAATGGTGTACTATATGAACAGCATCCTCATAATATGAGGATGCTGTTCATACACAGTTATATTATATAGAGTTCCTCTTCTCCAGGTGGGTGAGGGTGGTTTTGAGTATTGTGGCTATGATGACATCGTCCGTGGATCTCTGTTTATACTGGTAAGCAAATTTGGGAGGGTCCGGTCAGGGTGGGAGGTAACATGCTACAGATTAGTCAAGAAAAGCATGCTTTATTTTATTTCATCGTACATGAACAGTGTCGTGCGCTGAAAATAGCATCTCTACAAAGGGACCCCAAAGGGAAGTGACATATACATGTGACATATACAGTATATGACATATATATGTACAGTGAACAGTGTCGTGAACAGTGTCGTGCGCTGAAAATAGCATCTCTACAAAGGGACCCCAAAGGGAAGTGACATATATATGTGACATATATATGACATAATATATATGTTCCCCTATACCTAAACCCAGTGGCAATCTTTCTTCCCAGCTATTAAAAACAACCTTTTTTTTTAATAATGAACCATAAGGTGTCTCTTCAATATGTTGGAGTAATTGTATGTTAGATAAATCTACCCTATTTTATACGGGATTCTCTCTAATTTCATTAAAACAACAAGGATGCGTGTGTGCTCTCATTCTCTCTAATGGTTACTTTGGACAGTAACCTTTAGAGACAGATGGTGGGACCTCTAAAATGTTAATAGCCTGGACTCTGGAGGAATAGAAGTGAGGCGGGGCTGGGACTCAGTCACTATACTCTCTTTGCATATTTAGGACAACATGCGGGGGACAAAGGTCACATCCTGGTGTGTATCGCATAGTGTAAAACATTGCTGATGAGGATCCCTTATTAGTAAGTTATTAACTTATTAGTACATTACTAACACTTGGGATTTTATTCTAAATAATATTACTGCTAATATTACTCATATTGATTGATCTTCAATCTATTATACTAAGCATCATTATTGCTGACAGAAAAGAAAACTTTGTCATTCTGTGCAAAATAAATAAAAACAATCTGCTGGTATGAAATGTTGCTTCAAAGAATATTTTTTTTGTCCTAAGTTGAAAGAATGATTGATGATGGAATATTCTTTTTGATCCAAGGTATTTTCATATTCATTTGCATTTAATCCACCTGCAGGCTATACGTTCAATTTAGCAGACGGGACAGTAATTAAATATTCATGGCCCTCTTTTCTGTAATTTAGGTCACAGTGTCTATCATGATACATGTGAATAAACAAAAGATGCTTTGGTTTTTTCTGTCCCCTAGATTATACACTGGCCAATCATAGTAGGTAAATGGCTCTGTCATACATACCTGTAGATAAGATGTGAAGCCATGCCATGTCAGATGACACGTTTGCTGTGTGTGTGTGTGTGTGTGTGTGTGTGTGTGTGTGTGTGTGTGTGTGTGTGTGTGTGTGTGTGTGTGTGTGTGTGTGTGTGTGTGTGTGTGTGTGTGTGTGTGTGTGTGTGTGTGTTTGCGCACGCAGTGGTGGAAAGTAACTAAGTAGGCCTAAGCTTAAAACACCCCCTATTGTTTATTTCATAATTAATTCCTACTCACGTTCATAGTAGAGTTCATGGGATTACAAGTTAAATAGTTAAAAGGATAAAAGTTCCTGCATAAGTGTATTTCATTTTGTCATTGCTTTATGTAATGTTAGTCTTTTACTACTATAATAGTCAGACAACACATACAGAGCTATAGCTCCACTGCACCATAAGGGGGCACACTCCATTGAGCGCTACAGGATTCTGTCAGTCAATGAGTAGGCCTAAGGCAATACATCCTGTATTGTGATGTGAATGATGATGCAGAAACATGTTTTAATACATTGTTTGTGTTTAACGTCTTGTTGCAGTTGTTGTTGTTGTTACTGCGAGAGTGAGGTCTAGCTAACACCAACTCGGGATTCCTGGATCGCTGCCCAATTTCCTATCCAACATCAGGTTCTTGAGTTCTGCAGTGTTGTCAGCCAAGCTATGTCGCGCTGCATCACGTCTACATAGGTGGTACACCTCTTTCCCCTCCTGGCTTTGCCCTGGGTTGGCTCCCATATAGAGTAAATTTACTTGCCTCAAGTTCTGGGTGCCTGACGCAGTGCCCTGCCAGCCTCATCCTTCTCTCTCTGACTTTGTCCGTGACCTGTTGTAGGTCCCCATAGAGGTCTACATTTTTGATGCGGTCCGTCCATGTGACACCTAGTGCCATTCGTAGCATTCTTGTGTAGACTCCATCCAGGGCTTTTTCCTGTTGTACTGTGAGGGTCCATGTCTCGGCCCCATACAGCAGTACTGACTCCACAGTAGCTATGAACAGCCGCCTCTTAAGGTCTTCTCCCATATCTGATTTCCACACTCTCCTCATCCCATGCTTTCCAGGCAAGTGCTCTAAGAACCTTCAGATCCTGTTCAGTTGAGGCAGTCCAGGCCCTGAGGCCCTGAGCTCGACAAACTCACACAAACGTTGCAACAACGCTGGTTAACAAACTGCCCTCGCACTCTGGGCGCTTTGGTGTAGAGCAGGGGTTTTCAACCTTTTTATACTGAAGTACCACCACAGAAAATATCTGGCACTCCAAGTACCACCGTAATAACCGATGTTAAAATACAGGAGCGTAGATCTGCCCCATCCTATTCAGCTATTATTAACCCAGGAGGAAAATGTAATTTATTCTTTAAATTGTTTTGTTTTTGTTCCATTCCTAAAACAAATTTGCTGCTTCTCTGATGCACAACTGATATATTTCTAATGTGATTAATCCGTCCTACAATCTTACGGCTATAGGTCATGCTCATGTTATGCTCATTTCAGCACGGCTGGAGAGCCTATTTCAACCAATTGCTTGGTCAGAACAACTATGTCCTCTGAGTACCACCAGAGGGGGGCTCAAGTACCACTAGTGGTACTACCAGTGGTTGGGAACTCATGGTGTGTAGAGCACATCAAAGCCTACTACAAAAACCTAGGTGTTTGTAAAGATGAATGGTAACAACTGAGGAGGTACTTAAAAAACTGAATGCCCTTCAACCCCACAAGGCCACTGGCCATGACAATATTCCCTCCAAATTTCTCAGAGACTCGGCCATCTCTATAGCTCCTAAACCTCTCCATCAAACAGGGACATATCCCCCAAGATTTCAAACTGACCATAAATACTTCCTTAATGTTAACGAAGTCCACACCCACAACACCAGAGGGAGTGCAACAAACCATGTGCAACCCAGATTCGGCACAAACAAGGGACTAAATTCTCTCCGCTCCTATGCCACCAAAATGTGGAACACCCAGTCATTAAGACATGCGAATCCCCTGACTACTTCAAAACCGCTCTCAAAGGGCACCTACGGACGGCTGCAATTCGAAACTGGCCCCCGAATAATCTGAATCCCCTCCCCCCAACACCCACCCCTTTTCCCCCTCACTGTATGTTTCTTTTCCCTTTTTTACCTCCTTTATGATGAATTCCTGTTCTGTTCTTTGGCTATATAGAAGTGTCTATTTGTACGTCTCTAAATGTTTTGATGATTTGAACATGGTGGACCCTCTTGTAAACAAGTGTAATGCTTTATTGGGTCGTCCACTCACAGTATGGGTCGTCTCTTTGTATTGAGTTGTGCTTGAAATGTACTGTAATTCTGCAAACTGTTAATACATATTTCAATCAATCAATCAATCAATCAATCAATCAATCAATCAATCAATCAAAGTAACCCCTGCACAAGAAAGGGAGCAAATTAGACCCCAGCAATTACCGCCCTATTTCTTAGCTCCATCTCGAAAGTGATGGAAAAATTCGTCTATGAACAGGTTGAAAAGTATCTTGCCAGAAAATAAATTAATGTACGAATTTCAATCCGGCTTCAGAACATCCCACTCCACTGACACATGCCTCCTCTATTTGAGTGACCACATCAAACACGAGGTGGATGCTGGCAAATACTATGGCATGGTCATGCTGGACCTGGGTCTCGGACTGGAACAAACTGCAGGTTGAAAAGGCCCTCAGCTCAGAATCTGCACCTGGCTCGCTGATAACAAATTATCTTTACACTAAATTAATTTTGCTCCTATGCCACAAAAATGCCCTACATGTCATTAAGACATGCAAATCCCTTGACTCCTTCAAAACCGCTCTCAAAGGGCACCTACGGATGGCTGCAATTCGAAACTGGCTCCCGTAAAATCTGAATTCCCCACCCACCCCCTTTTCCCCTCACTGTATATATTTCCCCCCCTTTTTACCTCCTTTATGATGTTATGATGAATTGAAAACAATAGTAATGCTTTATGGTGTTGTCCACTCACAGTTAACAGTTTTTGTATTGAGTTTTGCTTTAAATGTACTGTAATTCTGCAAACTGTTAATACTTCAATCAATCAAACCATCCCGTCTCTAGTGGCAATGGTTTTGTCCTCGGTGTTGACTGTCATTACCTTTGTTTTCTTGGCATTGAGCTCGAGGCCGATCTTCCTGCACTCCTTTTGACTTTTCTACTGCCAGTAGTAGCTCCCTTCCTTTCTCGACTGTATCAGAGATTAGGGCGATGTCGTCCTGTAAAATGAACAAATCAAACCACACTGATATGGACTCAGTCATTTAAAAAAGTACTTTTTCCACCACTGCGTGCACGGCACGCACTCACACCGACAGGATATACTGATAGGACAAATATGTTTTTCTTTTAGGCTTTTGCCCCCTGCACACAGTGGCGAAGCTATAGCAAGAATGTGAAATCCCTCTAAAAGGATAAGTAATCCCTCCGTGGATGAGCGGCCCCATTGGGCCTGGGTCCCAACACTTGAAATCCTCTCCCCGGGGCCGTTTTCTAGGATTTCTAGATTATCAAAAGTGACCCTTGCAGCTAGCACCAAGTGCAGAAAATCCCACTGGAATTTTTAGATGAAAAGAGCTGACCATCTGAAAGACAGGTATTAAGTGCCATAAATATGTTTCCACCTTCAGTCTGTGCAGAAATTCTCTCCCCGATTTTGGTTTAAGCCTCTCTGAGAGACACGTTATTGTCTCCGCCAGCCGCCAGGCGATAGAATGAAACTGTGCACACACACATCCCTGGATGCCATTTCCGAACCTCTGCCCCAAATATTCGGCCGACTTTTGTAAAAACACATTTTGTTATATCACTCCCTCAGATTCTGTCCATAACTCCCGCAAATGAGTACACAGTATCTCTATAGTCATGTGTTCAAGACGGATCTGTCCGATATTTCATATTCCATCCTAATTGGCTAACATTGGCTTCCAAAGTTGGCTTCCGGTTTTGAACAAAATGCCTCAAATCAGGAACGCAGAGCATACCTATACACGCACCTCGACAGTGGGTACAACTAGGGCCAATAAGGCAATCATGGAAGGATTTGGTAAAGAATTACTTTATTGAATAAACGACAACGTTTCGATCTTAGTAGATCTTCGTCAGGTCAGGTCAGCATACTGCAAATAAATCCACCAACCGATGGATTTTTACTAAATGGAACAAAATGCTGCTGAATAATGAATTTGAACGTCCATCAAAGGTGTAAGAAGAAAATGGCACCTTTTCACATTGGCCTATAGCACCACCAGGAGGTACAATAACCTACCTGACCTGGCGGAGACCTGCAGGCCTACTCTGAGTCTGAGGAGCACTTTTTCTAGTAATTGTATTTCCAGTCAGGAACTTTTCTCTGCATCTGGGTATTCTTTTGTTGTGTCTTGAATAAATTGTCTGGAAAGTGAATAAGGCCATCATCACCTTGTCTCACTTCATCTGGACTTATTTGTCAAGCTGTCTGTCATTTTTTCAACAGGAGGCTACTTGTTAATGATTAATGCGGCACCTCTTAATGTGATGGATGAATCGCCTTCTGCATGATGGGATGGGGTGCATCACCCCATCGCGGCCCTTCCCCCAATGCCCCTATATGACCACGCATGGGGAGACCCCGTTTTTACTACCCGATGTCGCACCAATGAGGGGTGAGAGGGGCTGGAAAAAAAGAGCCCGTGGACAAAGAAATACTATTTGAAAAATGGTTGTATTATTGTGGATGTCCTTAAATAAAGAATAATAAAATAAAATGAAAACTTTGGCGAAAACAAAAAGGCAACTTGCAACGCAAGGATAAAGCAAATGTCCAGTTTCCTAATTCACAACTATCACTACTTTGGTGTTGAAACTTAATTTGAATTTCTCTCACTATAAACTTTCACGACAGCAGACTGAGAGCCTAAGTACAAATATAATTTATGTAAAGGCTGCTACAGTGAAGTGGTTCACGGAAGTTATTGTAGGCTATGTGGGGATTATCTGACAAGGTACCATTTGAGTGGGCAAAACCTTACATAGGCCTAAATTATACTAAATTGTTTATAGAGTCAATATACCGGTAAGTAAAATAATAAAGCCTTTCCATGAGTATCTTTTTATATTTTTCCAAAAAGAATACAAACAGCCAATAGCATATCACAAGTTAATATTAATCTTGAACCTAAAGGCAACAAAAACAATTGTAAAGGTGTTTAAATCTGCATACAGGGCTCTGTAACCCTCCCAAGTCCCAACCCTCACTGGTGCGAAATCGGGTAGGAAGAATGGGGATGCTGGGGGCGTAGACACACGGCTTGTGGCCGTCCTTGGTAGAACCTATAGAACAAAGGCACATTCTATTTAAGCCCCATCAATAATGTACAGGCAGGAGGAGCCCTGTTGCTAACGTGGCTCTGTTAGGCATAGTGGTGGGATGGCATTGGTTTGGGATGCTATAAGTTCCCAGGGTGGGACTCTGAATACATTATGGAGTCTCATTATATACCATCCTATAATAATTGAAAAGTAAATCCCTTTGAGAAACATTATTACACAGCAAAGTGACAGTAAAGAGTACAGTAACCGTACTCTGGATTTTACAGTGTAGGCCTATAGGCTACATTTATTATACGTTGCATTGCAAACTTTGCGGAGATGTAACTATCATGTAATATTATGTAAATATCAATAAAATAAGACAGCTGAAAGCTCAATTGCCAACTCAATAGGCTAGATTTTTTTCTAAGGCAGCAACAACACAATGGCCATTCTAATGCTGGATTGTCAAGTCAAAAGATGGCAGAGCATTAAGTATTCTGTAGATTCTGTACCATGGGTAAGGGATCAAAATAGCTATCCTTTATTGTGAAGCAATGCTTTGCCCGTCTTGTCAGGCCAGTCCAGCCCTGGTGGATCGGGTGGAGGTACCAGGAAGGAACCAACACTTATGTATTAGGTATTTGACCCAAACAATCCAGGCTACCATACTCTGTGATTTGGTAAAACATCTCAACAGAGTAAAGTACAGTGTCACAAAGTAACAATGAACTCACTCAAAATGAACTCAAACCAATACACTGTAAATTGTAAAACATAACAGAGAACCTGACATGCACTTATGAATCAGCACTGCAGAACACAGAATCACACACAGTTTACTCTAAATAGTCTCAGGAGCTCAAGACGCAACCAGGCTCAGCTGGTCCTCACAGGTGACTACACTCAATCAGACTCTTGGCCTCAGGTAGAAGGGAGTAGGAGATTGGCTGAGGGGGGATAGAATAGGAGCACGGCAAGGCAAGGTAGGGGCAGAAGCACACTCAGTGGTAGCCCTAATGCCCTTAATTGGTGGTGTTGCATTAAAGGGGGTCTGGGGGGAGCAGAGCAGGGACCTTTCCTTTAAAAAATAATGATGCATATCTATCAAAGACCCCCTAAAGATGTCCAAAATGACCTAAAGCAGTATTGAACATGGTGGACCCTATTGTAAACAAGTGTAATGCTTTATGGTGTCGTCCACAGTTAACATTTTTGTATTGAGTTGTGCTTGAAATGTACTGTAATTCTCCAATCTGTTATACATCTTTCAACCAATCAATAAATCAAAGCAACCCCCACTACGCTATGTACTTTTTGGCCAGAAAGGGATTTATTTTTTTACCGGACGAAAAATACTTTTAGTTACTCCACTGCGCCCTCTACCAATATTGCCAAGAGAAAACCTCATAGACAAGATTTTTTCTTCCGGTGAAAGAAAATCCCTTTCTGGCCAACAGGTACATTTTATACGTGTGGTGGGGGACTCAGAGTGGGTCCACTAAGGGTCCACTAAGTATAGGCTTTGTAATGACACAACCCGTCTGAGGCTGGTCTGCATTTCATGCGAGGGCAGGAAGCAAAGAGTTCTTGAATGCTGGCCGCCCTGTTTTTAACAATGCTGTAAAATATCAGCACTGTTATTAAGACAATTTCCCTGCGGGATAATATAGGTATTTATTTATCCATCTATTGTAGTGTAGAATAAAAGAGCCATACTAATCAGCAAACCACCTCCATGGATTGGATCCACCCATTCTCACCGAATCACTCTCACCTATGGCAGATTGTGCCAAAACTGTTTTATTATACTGAATTCCTAGTACAATTATGGCATTGTTTCATACTATGCTTTGCCATGAATTGCATACAGCATCATCCTGAATACTCTGAATGTGTAAAGAGTCTGGATTTTGCTGTACATGCTCTATATTTGTTCAATTATTGTTTTGCTCACTACAGTGTAGAATGTCAGTGAACTGTTTTAAAGTTTTTTTTTGTGTGATACCTCATTTTTAAAGTGAGAACATATGACTTCTTTTCATCACGATTATCTTAGGTTCTTGTCTTACCCATAAACTAGAGTTAGATTTCTGGCTAGTGGCTAAACCACAGCCAGGTTATGGTATTACACAGTAACACCTCTGGAGGGCAGGAATGGAATCCTTTGAATAACCAATGAGAAGGGCGCGTGTGCGTGTGCGTGTGTGTGTGTGTGTGTGTGTGCGCTCGCGCGTGTGTGCGTGCGTGCGCAAGCATTCTGCAATGAGTTCAATTAGCACTGAGGATTCTATTGTCTACAGTAAATCTATAATGTGACACCCTTACTGTGCACATTTGCCAAATATAGCCTGCTCCAAAGGGCTATATGGGTGAAAGCTGAAAACCCCCAACCCCAAATTGTGACCCAAGGGGACACAATCATTATTATGGGATTATTATTCAAATAAAGTGCCAAATGATCTAATGAGAACTAGCCAAACTGTTATCATCAAGGACAAATGTAAGACAATTTATGTTCTTCATATTTTCCTTTGCTATATGCTTGAGCTCAAAATATATAAATAAATCAAACCTGTACTAATCCCACTTAATTTTCTAGTTTGCAATTTTGTTACTAATGTTGGTTGCTAAATGAATGAATAAATCTCACTGCTTGAATGTTTATGTGAGGGCTCCATATTATACAGCATCTAACCAGAGGCAAAATTATTATTAAAAATGTCTTTCCTTGCTTCCTGTCACATACCCAATTTAAATGCAGCAGGAGTATGAGGTCCCTTTGGGAGTACAGAAAAGCGAACCCAAAACATATCAGCTCCAGTGCACAGGGATCTCCCATGATGAATTTGTTTGCGAAAAAGAGGTTCATCCTGTTTGGGGGAGTAACATCAGAGATCATCCTTCAGCATCTTCTTTCCAGCTAGGCTGTCAGAGTGCTGGAGGCAAGGTACATCCCCACTGTTTGATTAATGATTCATAACCTTTTCAGATGTATTTCTCATTTTTGGGGAGCCGTATGTGCTGTGTTTTGCTCAGAGCTGTTTAGGATGAACAAGGAGGGCCTCCTTACAGTCTTCAGTGACTGGGACAACAGTGGTTTGGCTGATTTGGATGATTTATTTAAGGGCAATACCCTACAGCAAATCCATCACATAATGCCTATATGTAATGCCCTTCTGCATGTAGGAATATATGGGAATGCTTGAGCCTCTGCTTGACACTCACAAGACCAGTCCAAGTCAATCAGGAATGATGCAAGTTGGAAATGAAGCCAGTTATGCAATTCCCATTGTACTTGTTGTACCGTCTGTCTGCCTTTGTCCCTTTTATGCCCATATAATGGAGATTTCAGTGTCTGTGTGTCCCCTATGAGTGGGTCAGATAAGCAGCTGTCCAGAACGCAATATCTGAATGCGTTTTCTTTTGCCCTGTTTCGCTCTGGTTCTAATCTGTTTGTTTCTGATGTATCTGATTGCAGGGAAAGAAGCTTTTTTGCAGTCTATTTCCAGTACTGCGAAACCACTTTCCATGCGGCAGCATCTCAAACGTTCATCGTACAGGGCTTGGATGGGGGAGAGCACATCTACTGATGCGTTCGGCTGTCCGCACACCCTCTGCAATGCCTTGCGGTGTAGGTCCGTGCAGCTGCCATGCCAGGCTGTGAAACAGCCAGTCAGGATGCTCACTGTGGTGGCTCTGTAGAAAGCTCTTTGAACTTTTGGACCCATGCCAGCTTTATTCAGTTTTCGGAGAAAGAAGAGGCGTTGTTGTGCTTTCTTCACCACCCACTCTGTACTGCCCAGGTGAGGTCCTCAGTGATGTGCACCCCCAGGAATTTAAACTCTCTGACCCTCTCTACTGCAGCGCCTCCGATCTGGATGGGAGAGTGATCTCTGGGAGGTCTCCTGTAGTCGAAGATCAGCTCTTTAGTTTTGTCAATGTTGAGAGCCAGGTTGTTCTCCACTTCTCTCCTGTAGGCTGTTTCAACATCTTACATGATCAAGCCTGGTGTCGTCTGCAAACTGAGCTGAACAGAGCCACGCACAATGCCTACTCCCACACATTGCCCTTGAAATAAATCTATATATTTTTATCGCCATTGCAACGTCTATCCTCCATTGTTCACAATATGCATTTGTCTTTGTTGTTGGGGCCATCTTTTGCCTTGCGAACATTCTGACTCGATATACGTCATTCTTTGGCACCACAGATCTACAAGCTAACAACGCTATCATCTTCTCTGTTTTTCCAGTGTCACTTCCGGGACCCGGTCATATGCTTTCTCCAAATCCACAAAACACACATAGACCGGATATAAATACTCCCAGGCCTTCTCCAAGATCCCTGCAAGAGTTAGCCTTAGTCACAGCCTTACTGCAAGAGTATAGTCTTGTGTTGCCTGACTGTTGCCTCGCGCAGTTTCCAAATGCTTCCCTCATGGCTACGTGAGACTACAGCAACAGTATAGAGCAGGTCAATTGTTCCACGACCAGGAAACCATTGACCAAAACTAATAGTTTACACCGGTCAACCACGGGATTCACGACTGCACTACATGTCTGAATGAAGTGAGCTATATAACAACATACACACCAATAGGATGCTACTATCATCATGGACATGGGATTTCGTTTTTATTTCGTTTTCATGGACATGCTTCCATTTGACCTCCCACGTTGGATAAATAAATTAGTCCCTCTAAAATGAATCTCTGTAAACAGACAGTGTCCGGACATCTGATACAAAATAAATACTGGACTGACAAACAAAAATTGGAGAGAAGAAAACACCCAAATGAAGCGAGGTGAAACGCAAACAAAAGCATTTATTTCTCCAAAGTCAACGTGACAGAACTGCTGGTCTTTGGAACTGCAGGTTTCTGACCATATTTTCCTCCCACACACACACACAGACACACATGCACGCAGAACGTTGTGCCATCATCGTCACTCAATGTAGCTGGAGCGCTGAAACAGCAGCACACTTTCCACACGCTTAATGGTGACAACAGTGTGTAATTTACTGCGTTTATTAATGTAGTTTGTTTAACAAGTTAGACTGTAGAAGTGACGTCTGACTGGTACAGAATTATATGCCGATAACACATTGAAGCACTTTGGCTTTCTAGGGCAGTAGGCCTATCTAAGTAGCTTTACAGTGGTATTTCTGCATGAATTAACTGAAGTGTCCTATTCTGAAGAAAGTCCCATGGGCACTGACAAGTCTGCCACTGTACACTGGCTCTAGTGTTTTTTTTTTTTAAATCAAAGACACTTTGTCCGTGTACGGACACATTGATGATCCCTGCACACACATGCTTTAAGAACGCTGGTCCGGTCTGGGCCCACAGCCCAGTATTTGTCATCATTTTATTGAGGGGACGGCCCCTTGAGATATAGACACATAGGTACACAGTCGGTACAAGTAAAACATTACATACAAGACAGTACAAATACACGATTAATTAATTATATATAGGCTACAGTACAAATACACACAGGCACAGACGGTTCACACGTTTGAAGGTTTTGCGTACACCGTCCTACGTCCTTCGAGATGGTCAAAGGGCTGGCCCCCTCAGATGGTGCAGCTAATGGCTGGTTGATGTGCTGTTCGTCTCCTCAGGTGATGTTGTGGGTGGAGTTGATCTCAAACCGGTTGTAGAAGGCATTCAGGTTGTTTGGGAGGGTGGCAGGGGTTTCTCTGTGTATCTGGTTTTTGCTGTAGTGCCTGCCTCGTAATTTGTCACGTTAATTGACAGGACATGAAACCGACACCAGAATGCCGTGTTTTGAGGTTTAGAACAAAGGACTGTAATGAAGACATTTCTCTCCAAGTAACTGCATACAAAGATGGTGATGGAGCTTGGATGTGTCGAAACCAAATGGGCGTGTGAACACCAAATTACATCCCAAATGGAAGTGTGGACACCAATAGCTGATAAGAAATGTGCATGCAAATTTTGTAGGGTGACAGAAAGTGTTATTGAAAGTGTTAAAAGCAAGTCTTTAAAGACCCTGTAAAGCATTAATAATTTGTATTCTCTAACACCACGAATGTGGTATAATCAACCCAGCCAAATACAATGATAAAAATATATTGTGAAAGAAATTTTAAAAATCCCACCCGTGTGAGCCAAATTTTAGTGTTTGTGTTTACACAAACACTCAAAACTGGCCTTTCATTATCAATGGCATAATTTATGTTTGTGTTAGTATACAAAGTTTGTGTTTACAAATTACACGCACACGCCCCTCAGTAAAAAATAAAAGCAGAATTGCTCTGACCCTGGGGGCTTGTCTCCTGCAGCCTGCAGGCACTGAAACCTGCATGCCCATTGATGGGAGAACAGGGATAACATGCTGGTGTGACCCTCCCCCACCCAGGGAAACTGACTGATGACTCATTTGAAAATGGGGTCATCAAGCCATGATTTAGCCCGCCCGAAAATCATAAACTGAAAAAATGGTTTAAAACTGTTTAACCCATTCTGACCTGAGATCAGATTCTAACGCACAGAAGAATGGTGGTTCATTAATGCATTTTGACCTGAGATCAGATTCTAAAAATGTCTTAAATCCTGACAGTTTAAAAAAATAGCAGACCTACAAGCTCGTAGCGCGCCACCGAGTGGCGCGCTATGAGCTTGTAGATCTGCTATTTTTCAATAGCTAAAGCATAACATAATGCTAACACCAAAATGGGTTCCCGCCCAAAATGGGTAAAGGCCATTAAGGGTCTAACTCCAAAAGCCATTATGCTTCGTATGCGTCTTTTTTACATGATACCAGAGCCATTAGCTACTCCATTAGCTGCATCACTCGGTTCACACGGGTGTGATTTTATATTAATGGCAAATATTTCCTACAGCTTTAAGTCCAAAAATCTGAACTAACCCTTTAATGCCTAAAAATCCTATATGTCAGAATGATTCAATGTCATTTCTGATCGGTGTTACAATTGCCCCTTCTTACGATTGCCCCCCAAATCTAGACTTTTTTTCTTATATTTCCCTTTTTCACTTAAAATCGACCAAACACTCTTTATTATAATGTCTCTGAGATTCCAACAATCTTTATTGATTTATTGATATATTATTGTTTTGTTGATTGATTGATAGATAGATCAGGGATTTTGTTAAATAACTCATCGATATTGCAACTTATTTCATGTTACACTTTAACATTGCTTAAATAACTATCATGGTAATTAGAAAGCTCTTTCGGTCTGAATGGCACAGCTTCCTAATCTCCATATGAAATGTATGCAACAAAGGAGAAAATTAGTCCCAAAGAGTAATTGTCTAAAAGATGGGCCTTGTCAAATTAGGCACAAGAGTGAAAGCGCTAGTTTTAGAGCATGAGCATATATCAGCACCAGTCAAGTGTTGAATTATTCTTATACTTAGTTCTCTTCTGTCACACTAAAACCTTTTTTGACTCAAAGTAATTATAATATGCAGTAACTGCTTATCAAAAATGAATCCCACCGCATTTTCTTAAATGGCCGTTGAATCAGCTTCAACTACGTATTTCGGGCGCAGCTAGTCCTCTTTGTCATGGGGACACAAAAACGGTTGTCAAAGAACAAGAAACAAAATTCTAGTGAATTCATTCCTCTGAGTCAATAGCTATGTTTGAAACTGTACATTTCATTATCAGCCAACGTCAACTTAATGTAACTCTAGTTGAACCACAAACTTGTTGTCCTAGCATACTGTAAAACTGAACATTAACATTAGAGACCATCTACAGTTCAAAACACGCCATGGCATTGCTCAACTTTCATGGCACTTACTCTGACCTTGAAATCCAAGAAATTACTTCAAGGAAGTTTCAAGATGGTTTACATTCTTCAGTATTGAGTCCACAAACAAAACAAAACTTGAATCCACATTTAACACATAGGAGGAAAGGAGACAACAGTTTCAGATGTTTATATTATTTCAAACCTCTGCCTGCCTTCACTGAAATAACACTGGGCTTTTTATAACATCCCAAGTAGGTTATAGTCAGCTTTGCAGCTACCACTCAACCGACTCCGTGGTGCACATGATTATAGTCGGGATATTTGGCTCAAAAACAGTAATGATTAGGATGCTAACATTAGTTTGTTTGTAGTTGTGCTGCAATGCAGGTGAGGCTAATTAGGTTCTTGTAGGTCACACGTGAAATTAATTCTGTAGCAATCACATTGTTGTTCAGCGCCCAAGGCATTGTGTAGATAGCGTCAGCCTGGTCATTTGAACTAAGCTGCTCCTTCACACTCAAACTGGTATTTCCACAAGAAAAACCCTGTGGGCTTGAGATACCAAAATCCCCCCAGATTCAAATGTCGCACAACTCCCCTCTCCGGGCTCTCCTCTCCTCCTCCTGCTCTCTATGGTGGTATACACCCAGCACAACTCCCTATATGTTTAAACACTTGTAATCAGATCTATCTGAGGGAACCGTTGACAGAAGGCTGAACTGGATCCATGCTGTTACCTTGAACAATGACAGGGCTTATGGTGGCCGGCAAGCTAGCTATTCTGCTCACACAGCGACAATAAAAGTATTAAACAAATACCAAACTTTAAAATCATTAATGTGACACACTTTGAGCTTGTAGATTGGCTATTTTCAACAAAGAGATGATGTAGAGGTGACAAAGGAGCAGACCAAGTACAGAGTCTGCACCCTGCGGTTCCCGCTAAAGCACTTTGAATAAATGTGCTATATAAATGCACCATTTACTATTTTATAAAGCTTAAGTGGCTTAAGTGGTTATGTGTTGCCAAACTCTTATATATATATACTTTCCAAGGTATTCACTTGGGATGTATGAAGAAATCATGTAGAAATTAATTCCTCAAATTTTGTACAAAACATAATCCGCTAGAAATACATTTTGGACATTGTCCCAATGTACATGGTATAGTATTTGTATTTGCCTAGTTACCTAACAGTCAACATACTTAACTGAAGGCCATAGCTGAACACATCACTAGTTTTGGGACATTCAGGTTTCTATTTTATTTTCTTGCCAATTATTTTTGACAATCAGGCTTTTGATTAAATACAAATTGTCTCTCTTAGCTGTTCCCAAAACTGAAGATATCATTCTTATGCTCGCAAATCTCTTAAACCCCTCTCTATTGATAGATTCTTAGAAAAGCACAAGAGAGGAAGTGTTCTAATGTAGTAGTATGCCAAGGAAAAAACGGGAAAAGCACAGGTCTAAACTGGTTCTAAGCAATTGCTTTTCTGAAGCTACTTTTTGGTGTAATGACTGAGTATGACTCACTCAAACCATAAATGGCACCTGTTAGTTAGTTAGTTAGTTAACATTCCCATCATTTAAATCTGATTCTGGCATCTCTTTGATATTCTTGAGATTTAACTCAAAAAGCTACATCAGGAGATTGGATCTTTCTTTGTCTGATCTATCTCTTTCTGTTTAAAGATTAGGTGGCAAATAGAATGTCAAGAATGCTTTTCACCACTGTGTTGTTGGAAAAACTATATAGAGATCGAATATTTTAACATTCGCCTTTGAAATCAAACACAACTGCATGGAAACATTACCACAACAAGAAAGATTTACTTTCGTATTTGATAATCACAAATACTGTAAAATTATGCTAAAACGTACACCATAATATTAAGCTGTTTGTTGGGGAATCTGGGTAGTGAAACTACAAGCAGACATAAGAATAAACCATTTGTGTTCAATGTGTAAACCTTCACCAGAAGATGCTTAGCTGATGAATGAAATGTTTCAGGCATGGCTGAGGTACAAGATACTAACCACTGACAGATGCGTAGGTTCTTGCCAGCTTATACATAACTTTATGAACACACATATGCCATATGGTGGTGTTGCAGTGGTAAAGTACCTGCCCACCTACGCAGAGGCTAGTCTAGTTTGAATCCACCGTGGTGCATCTGGCTTGCAGAGTGTCTAAAACAAACACAATTGTCTATGTTTGGGAAGCCGGGTGGGGAGGGTGATGTTTGTCACTGCACTTACTCCTACAGGCTGAGGCGTCGCCTGTCAGAGGGGAATGTTGAACGGGAGGGGTAGCTACGTTTTCCCAGAGTGGGGGCACCTCACTGGCAGGTAAGCCAGTTGTATACAACTGCAGTGGGAGCCTGGGAGGAATTAATTAGCATAACGACTAAAATACTACTCTAAATGTATTTTAATATACATTCATAATAATAATAATAATGATGATGATATCTATCAGCACCTAGCAATCAGTCTTGTAGGGAAGTGTCAAATTCTGGATCAATCAGGATGAAGGGCCCCTTACTTAGGTAATGTAATGTAATGCCATGACAAACAATATCAACCTTGACGAAAGAAATGGCATTTGTCTGCCTAATGGTTTAATGATAACTCAACAGACTATTTCTATTGACTCACTCAATAAAAGACACCTGAGACCATGGCTGAACTCCAAAAATGAGATCTACGTACCGTGTTGTTCCTGTAAGTGTAAGGATTAGTTGAGGGGACATTTAGGCTATACAGAAGAAAATTTAAATCAATAAAACATGCACTTCACAGAAAGAATGGTAACCTCGCATTGACTACATGCTGCTTGCACAATCAATCAGATTAACTAATGAAAGAGTTATTGATCGAAAGTGTGGCTGCTGCGCGACACTGTTGAGGCTGACCATTAAAAGTGGTACTTCTTCTCTCTTGGCCACTTTGAAAATGTCACGGTCATTCTGCTCACTGCTCCTTATTGGTGGACTAACAAAGTCTGCAGGAGACAATCCATTCAGCCATCCCCTATGTGATGAGCCCATGTGGCAAGGGAACAGGGATCTTATTTTCTATCAAACCTGGAGAAGAGCCATATTCACCTGCTGTCGTTTAAATACAATGGAGAAAAATGGAAATTGAAAATGCACTGTTGTGGTGTGGACACCCTTGTTATGAACAGCTGAATGGTCAATTCTCGTTATTCATGTGGAAAATGGCTGTATATTCATTAATCTTATATAAAAATCACACCCGTGTGAAGTGAGGGGTGCTCAGACACATATGACACAAATTCTCCATTCACTGTCAATGGGAATTTAACGTTTGTGTAAGACAAAATAGCCGATTTGCTCGTCCACATATGACGTAAATTCTCCATTCATTGTCAATGGGAATTTAATGTTTGTGAAAGACAAAAATCTACACTAATCGCTGAAGCGCCCCTTAAAAATTGGCTTAAGGTAGGACTGGCGGGTGGGCGGCACGTAGTCACCATTATGTCACTATGACTCCTCCATAACCATATAAGGACTTCCCAATGCAGCTACGCCCAAATATGGAGTGTGTTGTCTAAACTCAATGTGTTGCCAATGGCATCAGGCGCAAACAAATCAGTCAGCTATGTGGGCACAAAATGATGCAGGTACTGTGGGCATATACTGACAGAGATCTCCATATATGAGCATATTGGTCAGATCGGCGGTGCGTAGAACTCTATGCCCAGGGCTTTTTTTTCGCCCTGTGGCAGATTCGTCTGGTTTCCAGGCTAAATCATTATTTCCGACATGCACTGAATATTAAGTGGTGAATATTTCTATATGCATTCTGGGATGTCACTATGTGTGCTTTTATTTCCCCAAATCCACAGCAATATAAAGGTTGTTTGTATCTATCCTCAGCTGTAGCAGTGTCACATAATGTCTCACAAGAAATGTTTTTCTTTCATCAAAGAAAAAACCGTGCAGCTGTACAGCACCACGATATGACATGTTACTTGTATTATTCCTTCTGTGTTTGCTTCCCACAGAAATGGGAGCTGAGTCAGCTGACTGCTCTCCAATGAATACCACATCCACCTAATATGACTTTATACATTGTCTTGTTCTGAAGGAAAACATAATAGTTACTATTACGTTTAATATAGATAGTAAGCTAAGTGCCAGCATAAGTTGCCTTCGTGTATCTCTAAGCATTCAGTGCTCAAATAATCACAGTGCTCCAATCATCACCCACATAATAAACCTCTCCATCAAACAGATTTCAAAGTAACCCCCCTGCACAAGAAAGGGAGCAAATTAGACCCCAGAAACTACCGCCCTATTTCTATTCTTAGCTCCATCTCGAAAGTGATGGAAAAACATGTCTTTAAACATGTTGAAAACATGGGTGTGCCAGTACAGTACAGTGACAGTACAGGACAGTAAAGTAGAGGGACCCACAGTAGAGGGACCCCCACACAGTAACTCATTTCTCAACAGTTTCGGGCGCGGGGCGGCTCGCCGGAATCGGGCCGGCACCCTGGGTGTGTTCCTATATGGGTCTGGAACTCCCCTCCCACCACCACTCACTTCACACGGGTGGACCCTCTTGTAAACAAGTGTAATGCTTTATGGTGTCATCCACTCACAGTTAACAGTTTTTGTATTGAGTTGTGCTTGAAATGTACTGTAATTCTGCAAACTGTTAATAAATACTTCAATCAATCAATCAATCAATCAATCAATCAATCAACAGACAAACTGATGATCTTGAATTCTCTGCTGATCCAAGCTAACACGTTGTTTGGTAATCGAATACCAAACTCTAAGACTTGGTCGCCATTCTGCATGTCTCAATAATTTTGACCCACATGAAATTCTTATCAAAATGTATTGATAGTTTTCACAGATCTGACATTAAATCAAAGTCTGTTTTTCAAGTTTATTAACAGATGAGACAGCTGCATGTTGAAATGCTTGACATGTTCTATGAGTCAATAGTAATTATAGTGTAAGTGTTGCACTCTGCAGTTCAATTTGAGTCACTGACATGTCCCTGTGTGTGCAATGATGATGAGTATCATAATGACACACACACACACACACACACACACGACTCAAATGACTCAGTGATACACAATTTCAAAAGTGAGTGTACAAACCTGTTTTAAGGGAACATGAAGGACTTCAGCCTCCTGTTTGTCTTTGCACAATAGGTCAATGACATAAAAACACAGACAAAAAAAATTACTTTATGGGAGACGAAGTGCATGTTGTTCATACAGTAGGCAGCGGCTTACGGTATTTGGTCTACATACGTGTGTGTGTGTGTGTGTGTGTGTGTGTGTGTGTGTGTGTGTGTGTGTGTGTGTGTGTGTGCGCGTGTGTGTGTGTGTGTGTATACGTGTGCGTGTGCTGGACAGACCAAGAGAGAAATTGAGAATGACAAAGCAAGACAGACAGAATAATGTGGTGACGAGTGTGTTAGTGGGGGGGCAACATAGAAGAGCCAATGGTGCATAGAAGGGGGTTTACAAAAGACGGGGTGGAAATTGGGCGGAGTTGCGGAGAGTTGCCTACGCCCTCGTTCGCTGGTGGTGCCCCTCTCGCGTCTACCTGTTCACTCACTGCCACAGACTACAACACAGAGTCACAGACTGAGACTGTAGTGTGAAGCACGTTGCCTCGGGAGAACCAAAAGATAACTAACCGAATTCATTCCACCGAGATATTAAAGTTCGAAGGAACGGTAAAGTATATTAAAAACAACAACAACTAAAAGGATCGCTGCTCCAACGTCTGCTGAAAATCATTTAAACTGAGAGAAGCATCCGAGACACTTGCGAGGATGCACTTGTTGTCTGCCAGCTGCGTGGGTGCCCTCATCATCGCTGTTATCTGCCAAGGTAGGCTTTGTCTTCATAACCATTCTGAATCATATTTGTTTTGTTTTAATTGTGTGTACTTTTGTGCAAAAATATAACGGTTTTGCTGCAAAACAATACATTTATGAAACTTAATTATTGCGTGCCACTCTGTAACCGCATGTTCATTTATTTAGAGCATTTTGTTTTAGTTTTTTAGACAATCAATATATGGTACAAAACCGCTCATGGGTGTGTATCTCGTTAATTAGCTTGTAGTAACGGTACGAGACGAGAGGAGTTATATAGCCTAATTATACCATTTCCCACTATAAAAAAACGCAAGAGGAGTTTGAACATTCACAACGAGTGTTTATAAATCGATTATTTAACACGAGATAAAATGAGTTACTCGTGCCACCTGTCTGTCTCTAGCCCCCAGAGAGAAGACAGGTTCCTTTCGATAGTCATCACACGTGCTATGCTGTGGTTCTCTGCGGTGCTTCTTTTCTGACTTTAAATGGAGCACAGATTGAGAGGGAACTGGGAGAGATTCAGTTAGGGTTTCAGTTTGGAATATAAGACCTTAGCCTGAGGTATAGGCCTACTTCGTATAGTGTTTAGCTGTGTTTAGTAATAGCTGTTTTCCCCATAGTAATATATAGCCTATCAGACCTCTAATGGCTCTCTAGAGTTTGTATGATTTGTAACTTGAAAATAGGTCTGTGGTGATTTCTAATCATTGGTATTTAAATATAATGTATTTTGCATGGATTGTGCATTGCTGTTTCATTCACGAAAACATTATTTTCAGGCCAATGTGTAAGAGTATCCTACCTATGCTACTTAGCTCGACCAGAGCTGCGCTGGAGTTCACCACTCCCATTAGAATGCTCTTATTTATTTTAGAGCATCACTTGTCCCCCGACTGACACCTCATTATATGACAGTGGTGCCTGTCATTGTACATGAACACAGTGCCTGCCACACCTGTCACTCAAGCTCAGACATTGTAATAGGAAACAAGAATGTCATTTTTACGAGTTTTAAGGTGCTGTTATGCTGGAGTGTTGTCCTGTGAGATGGTAAAAATTCAGTAGGATAATGAGGACAGATTTTACGGCCTTATCTACAACACCAGCACACGAGTAGGCTATTCAGGGTGTGCTTGCTTACAAAAGAGATGGCCAGTTACAGTCACCAGCCCTCTTATTTGAGTCACCATTGCTTATCTAATTAAGTTGCTGAAAACAATAAAACAAACATGATGTTTTTTTTAATTCAATTGAATAGTGCTGTCTTGTGTGGTTTATTGGTGGAGATTCACAATTTAAGCTGTATCACATGGTTAAAAAAGAAGAAGATGCCTTTTATCTCATTCTCTAAAAAGCAACAGCTCCTCAGGCTTTAAACACTGAAGACTGACCCTTGGGCAAGCCTGATAGTATTGAAAAACCAGGCCTTGGCTGAAAGGCTTTGAGAACAAATAGTCTGGAAAGATGCATCTGGTTTTTGTTCCCTCCTTACTCCCCTCCCCCACCATCACCCCTCCTGAATAGACAGCACTCAGTGTCACAGCTGGTATTTCCCGTCAAGTGAGCGGGGCTCTCTCCTTTTGCTAATGGATTAAACTGGCCTCCGTGCTCTGATGAGGGCAGGGTCACCCCGTTTCACCTGAGATAGATTGAGCGTCCCTTCTTTTCATCTGTAACTAGCTCCTGTCCAGGCTTGAAACGTGGTTGTTGTTGTAATAATAATGCACAGGATGGAAGGGCTTATTTGTATGCTCGGTTTGCATGTGGGATTTGTACGATGGTGTGTGCCTGCGCATGCCTTGTCTTGTCTTTTTTGTAGTCATGCTTCTCTTGATGTTTGAAAGATGTTTGTGGTTGTCGTGACACAACAAAAAAAGTGTTTTTTTTTTTACTATTGTATCTCCACATGAAATATAGCCGCATCCCGATGCAAAGCACGAAATGCTGCATCCGTGTTTGGGGCTGTCAAGTAGATTCTACCTCATGAAAACAGAACAAAATGTCTGTATTTTCAGTTGTTAGCAGACAAGCAGCCTATTCTTGTTCTAGGTAATTCAGATGCTTTTAATAAATGGCCAGGTACAATTTCAAAAATCTGTGAAATATCCGTAAACTCACAGAAGTGCGTATGAAGGTCAATATGTCAAGTTCATTATACATTATGTTATCATACATCCAAGTCTATGGTGATTGATTAGATTGTATTTTGATTATAAGTCTTATTTTTGGGTCTTTTAGGGTCCCTTCTTATTATCAACAAGGATAACACCCATACAAACTGGAAATAATTGCACTTTACTTTGCCTAAACACTTTTGACAAACGCCAGGGACAACAACATTCCACTGAGTTCAGTGTCAGTGACTGATTGTAATATTGAATTATATATTGAATGTTGATTAGGTTGATCAGCTGATTAGGACAGAGAGTGAGCTTTAGGTGAATGAGCCCACATTTTGTGTGCTGTTCAAGGCTTAATCAGACTGAAGTCAGTTAAGCTAAATCTTTAACTTTATATAGACTTCAAGACTTGATATAAAACATTAAACTATAACAGTAAAAGTGTCTGTGGTAGAAAATATGAGTTTGATTTATATCTTCCCCACAAAATGGCAAAAATAAATCAACAAACAAATCTGGTATGCAGATACTTATTGGCTTTATCTATTGTACTTGAGTTCTTATCTCCAGTATTTACACTGTCATGCCATGTATTTACATTGTAATATCTGACTGGGGAAAAAACTAAAAAATAGCCTAGCCTAACTGGGCCAATCTCTGAAGGAACAAATGGTACAAATCAACATAGTGCTGGTTGAGCAATATAACAGGCTAGATTTAGAAAGAGCCTAATCTAGACTGAGGTTATAGACTGCTTCTTATTAGGTATTCCATGCCTTTACCCCTGGGGTTAGGATTTATGGTGTCACATGGGGTAATGGTCCCAGCATGAGACAGGAACAGGTGGATATAGTGGTGCCTTTCTCGGGCCTTGTGATGAGGGACAGTGCTAATGATTCCTATCTGTTTTCAGTTATTAGCAGACAAGAAGTCTGTTCTTGTTCTATGCAATTAAGATAAGTGCTGCTAGAAGGGACATGATATATTCAACCTTTTCATAGCGCTTTTTTTTAACACAATATTGCTATTACCACGAGTCACGGGTAAGAGCGACAATGTCTGCCTCCTTAAATGAATAAACAATAAATCATCCAAGATTAGTTAACCATGGTCTAATATCACTATATACATCTTTAACTGGATTACTTTAATGAATAATAATAAATAAATGTGGGAGAATATAATTGATTAAAACGATCAGTGTAATTGCAGCAATTAAACACCCTAAATTTCACTTGCATTTAAGTAAGGCTGGGAGATGGCTAGGCTACATACAGTATGTCTTTATAATCACGACTAGAATTGCCTGTTCTATCATTACAATTTTCATTCATGTTAAGATATGCATGCTGGTATGTCTTTCTGCTCATTTGAAATGACTTTCTCTTCCGCATTGTTTGTTTCCCTTCCATCCTCTTATTCAAATACAGCATCTTTGCAATGCCATGCAAAATGAGGCTTTGTCATCCAAAGGGTGGACCCCCAAAAAGTTGCAATGTATCAACGAAGTGAAAGGCATGACAGCAGGGTAGAGTTGGCCGTGCCCTATGCAGTAGCAATCCCTTTTTTATGCAGAAATTCCCCCATTGAAATTCATGAACATATCCTTAGTTTTGGTGAAATCGGTCAACCCTTGTATTTGGGACAACAGTGAGGTTGTTTCTCTCTTTTGTCATTAATACAACCCCTGGCTTTCACTGGGTTCCTGGGGACTGTATTGTGAAGCAAGTTCTTTTTAAACAAATGCCTTTAGATAGTGATTTCTTCATTCTGCTCTTCTCTTTGTCATGAATATGGAGGAGCATGCACCCCTAGGAGAGGGCATAATATATCCACTGCTTGTCCTCACACTTAACATGCGCAACCCTATACAGTAGCAGAAGTGTCTCTCCCATGTGAAAAACTAACAGTCACACCTCGATCTTTGTTAGATTTTTTTCAATTGTAGTAGTCGTTAGTCTGCTTTAATTAATAGTGTGACAGCAAGCCATTAATTGTGGTAGCAATATGACCCCTGGGTCTTCTATTCCAGTGGAAACATGCTTTGTGACACATGCGCATGAAAGTAAAAAGAGAAGAGGGGGCGGATGCTTAAGTTAAGTTGGTCTTTGTTCTTATGAGTCATAGTAATGAATTTCTTTTTTCATTACAATGAGCCATCTATTTGAAAAGAGACAATACAGTAATGGGGTCCCATCACTGGGAGCCCATATTACCCCATGGGAGCCTCAGTGGCAAGGTCTCTTTCTGACCCATAAAAAGGTCAATTGTCACACCCATAAAATTTAAGCCTACACTCCCCATAAAGCCATTATTTCTACCTATTTACAAGAGCAGAATAGGATTGGCTTGCTATTGTGTCAGCCCCCTTTTTTTTTACTTGGCTTTATATTTTATGGTAGACTGTTGAATTGACATGGCTTTTGTTCAAAAGGTGAGAAATTCAAACCTTATGAAACGATATGCAATTTCTTCATTCCATTGATTCCTGAATGGACCTCTGTTAGGCCAAAGGGTGTTTGACTGGAATCTCTATTCACTGAAACCCTGTTTTGCAATGCTTCCGTCATCAGTCTTCTTTCTGTAGCCGTTTGCCTTCAGGGTTCAACAGAACAGTTTTGTGTCTGCATTTGACCTCAGTATCCTCTGGTCATTTTTAAAGCTGCTTCTTTGTGTTCTACTGATGCCCCCTCATCCATCCTTTGGACAATGCAGCAGGCTGCGCTCAGTGGTGCCTGAAGCCATCTATGATTCCTTGCTTCGACTGTTGAACTTGTTGGAGGAAACACAAGTTCTCATTCAGAGAGTACTTGACCAACTTTCACACAGGCACACTCAATCTTATACATTTTTGCTGTTATGTCATACTCAGGTCTATTTGTCATACCGTAAGAGTAAAATGCCTGCCAATTTCTTGAAGTTAAAGTTGTAAAGCATGTTCATAGACAATCTTTGGCCGAATTGATTTGGGAGGTGGTGGTTTAGGATCTAACCGTGAAGCGTTCTGAGAGGTTCAAAAGTTACTTCTGAGGAAACAGGTGCCTTGTCTCATACCTCAGAGACCTTCTGATGTTTTCTAAAGAGGTAGATTTATTACCTTGATTTAAAGGTGTCCCTAGATTGTGCCCGCTGCATATTCACAGAGGCCATGAACCCAGAGACTGGAATGTACAGTATGATAATAACAGGTTAAAGAAGACTTTTGCCATTCTTTGAAGCTTTTTTTCATACAAAACAGTTGTCCTTTTGAGCTCAAAACATTGTCACGTTACATCTCAGAGCAGCTAGGTCGTGGGGCAATAGAGCATATAATGAAAAGGGTATCTTTGAAAAACAAAGCAGAGCTCCCGCACACTGTCAGACACATTTGCCAAAAATGTTCTCAACGTTTCGGTCGCTTTAATAGACCTTCATCAGGACAGACCAGGAAAGGTCTCTGACAGTGTGTGGGACCTCTTCTTTGTTTTTCAAAGATAGCCTTTTTAATGTAGTGCTCTTAAAAATGTCTTACAGGGCCGTCACTAGGAATATTTTAAGAAATGTAATTCTCACAACTAACTAACTAACTCTATTATTATTAACTACTAAGGTGTCTGCCGTCTGCACTGGTATCTATGTGGAATCTATTCATATTCAAAGACTCATTTTACACCCTGGCTGAAATGACATTTTCCCTCCATTTTTTAAGCAGAATCTCTTGGCATCATCAGATAATGGAGTGGTAATAAAACAGAGAGCAGGAATGTCATTTTATAGTAGACTCATAAACACATTCTGCTACCTGGGCACTTGTAAAATAAATGTTGGTATTATCTTTTTTAATGCAAGCCTAGTGTATAGATGAGATGTGTGTGTTATATGCGCCAACCATTTTCCATTTTCCATTATTAGATTATTCAGTTTTCACTACTCATTTTTATCACACAACAAATAGCCTGTCTATATAATTTCTTAAGTGATTGTGATTTAATTGAACTCACTGCAAGAAATGTCACAGAGAAATGTAAGATTGGTTTTGTCTCTGTGGGGGGTAAAATTAATGATGGTAACGTTATGGCATTTCCAGGCATTTTCTTAGGACATCTTAAGTGTGCTTTTCTGGTGCTTGAGGGCAGGCTGAAGCATGTTCACCTATAAACCCAGCGGGCACCACACAAATGCTAATGGCTTCTCCAGTAATCTCTTTCAGCTATCAGACTCAGTGTATTGCTTAATGTGTGTTTTTTTTTTAATTATTTTAAATATATATATTTCTATTTACAAACACTACTCAGCCACACGCACGTACGTGCACACACGTGCACACGCGTGCACACACACACACACACACACACACACACACACACACACACACACACACACACACACACACACACACACACACACACACACACACAGATTATTATGTCATGCATTTATTGTATTGTATCAGCAGTTATGAAATAGATCATTCCTGCATTGAAAGTGTCAAGTGATGACAACAGTGTCAGCACATTTCTTTAGAAGTTACTCTGAAAAGTTTGCTGACTGTCTGGTAATGATGAAGGCGGTATTCTGCACAGAATGTTCCGGTGGAACATTTTGGTCCCAAGATCACTATGGCCTGTATCCAATTTAATTTGGCAGTATAAAAAAGCTTTTTCTGATACATATATTCATGCAAGCTCTTTCTTTACACAAATTCATCTTTCAAAATCTTAAATAATGCCTGTGGTGAGAGTTCAGGCTAGTTAAAGTTAGAAAAAGGGGGAAAAAGTTCACAGATCGTATTCAATAATATGAAGTTATGCAGAATATGTTGTTTATGCAAGACATACATCATTATTTGTGTTTGGCCTTGATTTATTACCAACAACAATCACAGCCTCTTGATAATACAAACCACGATATGTTAGCCTTATTGGAATGGGAGAACCAAGGCCTATCCTGTCTCACAGTGAAGGGGTTAGAAGGTCAGCCTTGATATGACTGCACAAGCAGCACAACAACAAACTGATCTCTTTGCACAACTAATGTGAAAACATCAGTGCAAGACTATGGTAATTACTGGAGATGGAAGCAATGTAAGCCATCTGTTGGACAAATGAGGATTTGTCCCTATTTGTCTAGGGCGGCATACATTATTTAGACAGTAAAGAGTAAAGTAAAGTTGTCCGCACCGATGAGTATGCCATTATTCATTTGGATTGGGAAAATATTAGTCAGCTTCAGTTCATACACCATTTAATGAAGCACTTTCAGATCGATAGCAGGATGCTGTTTTGTTTACCCACAGAAAAAAAACGATGAGACTCAGACCACTAATTTCTCTCTCCACATTGTTGGTCACGATTGCAGGCTGCTTGCCCATTATGTACTAAAGGCTCAATTTACCCTAAACAGAGTCGTGTGTTATGGCAAGTTTGATTGGTATCTGTCTGCAACCACAATATAACTATACAGATAGGATAATGGTAAATACAAGTGGGCCCTCTGGGACCTACGGAATGCAATGTTCAAAGCTTTTGTTTTGTGGGAGTTTAACGTGGGGGTAGGGATAACAATGCAGGGCGCATCTACAGGGAGGGAATGCCTCAAGTTGTGACCCAGAGGCAGATCTTCAGGTACTTCAAACCAAGGGTTGAAGTTGTAAATAGCGAAATCAAATCATTAGGCATCAGCTCGGCAGTTTTAAAGCACAAGTGCGTGCGTGCGTGCTTACGTACGTGCGTGTGTGTGTGTGTGTGTTGTACATTTCTCTCCTTGGATCCGGCATGCTTTGAAGGGCCCTCGTGAAAACCTGAACTGAATGGGAAAACAATCATCAGTGGGAGGACACCGAATGACCTCAGAAATTGTTCAATTTCTGCTTTGCTTGCATGTCTGGCGGGTCCTTGGATAAGGGAGGACAGGTAGTTTTATGGGTAAAGACAAACGGACACCTCCTTGTCTGATGCAATTCCTTTTGGAGAGACATGTCGAAAAGAGTAACGCTTTGATGTCAAGAATGTATTGTATACTTCAGGGACATTCTGAAGCTGTTTCACAATTCTGATGAACAGGCACAAATATATTGGTGGCATGTAGATTAGACACTTATAAATTGGCATAGGGCAGGGCCTCATTTCTTAGGCCCTGCCTGCCTGCCTGCCTGCCTGCCTGCCTTCCTGCCTGCCTGCCTGCCTGCCTGCCTGCCTGCCTGCCTGCCTGCCTGCCTGCCTGCCTGCCTGCCTGCCTGCCTGCCTGCCTGCCTGCCTGCCTGCCTGCCTGTCTGTCTGTCTGTCTGGCTGTCTGTCTGGCTGGCTGGCTGCCTGCCTGTCTGTCTGCCTGTCTGGCTGCCTGCCTGCCTGCCTGCCTGCCTGCCTGCCTGCCTGCCTGCCTGCCTGCCTGCCTGCCTGCCTGCCTGCCTGCCTGCCTGCCTGCCTGCCTGTCTGTCTGGCTGTCTGGCTGTCTGTCTGGCTGGCTGGCTGCCTGCCTGCCTGTCTGTCTGCCTGTCTGGCTGCCTGCCTGCCTGCCTGCCTGCCTGCCTGCCTGCCTGTCTGCCTGTCTGTCTGTTACTAGGATATCTCGAGCAATTATGAACAGATTTGCACCAAACCTGTTGGAGATGTTCGCCCTGGGTGAAACAAGAGATTATTAACTTGTCATGCCAATTGTCCGAAGGGGGGAGTGGCAGTGGGCAGACAAACCTTAATTTGAATACATTGACTTACAGTAAATGTGTTAAGAGCACAGGTTGTACATTTATACATAAACTAGATCATTTTCACCAGCAAGCTCTAACAATCAATGTTTCGGAATCATTCAGGTACTTTATTTATAACAAGAAAAATACCTGACATCCCAGGTGTAAATGGAACTATATGAAACAAAAATGTAACCTACTGTTGAACTTCAGAATCTCCAGAATATTGGAAACTGGAACAGAGACTGCAGGATGGTATTTATAGAATACAAGCTGTCATTCATGGGAACCCCGCCTGCATTTGTCCTCAAATATATTCTTGAGTAGTCTCCAACAGAGTTGTAGTATAAACACACTCAAGTTGCTAGTGTAAAAAAAAAGTTTAAAAAAACATATAAATATATTTAATTTAAAAGTCCAGATAGGCTACTGTACATTTTTTATTCCACCATAAGACTTACAGCAGAAAATAATTTACCTTTTTGGTTCTGTCTTAATCTTAAGTAAAGGCAATGGCATGAACTCCAGTTGTGTTACATGTATTACTTGTGTGTTATTTACACCAATTAGGTTAATTTGTAATCACTGTGGAATCAATGCAAAGCTTTGCCATTTTCAATAGGCAGGAATTATTCACCCAGTACGGTGCCGCCACCCCCCCTAGTACTTTTTTGTATGTTTTAATAGTAATAAAAAACAATAATTCCGGGGCTAAATTAAGTATAGGCTAAGTATGTCCTATTGAAATGGTCCATGGTCAAGACAACATTAGGCTTGCATAGCCTTTAGGCTATCTGTTGAGTTTTGCGAAAGAACATTTAATTGCTTCCTGTACAATACTGTGCATAACCCACATAGACCACTGTGTGAGGTAATCCAGGCTCTTACGGAGGCAGCAGGCAGGGTGAAGTCACTGCCAAAGCCAGGAGCTTTGAATTTGATTAGGAGTTAATGGACCAATGGGGAGCAGTATGGCCGTGCTTTGTTAATGGCCTAATGTTAGGCTTAATGGCAGGCCATTAATGGGAGATGCTGGTGGATATCATTGCTGTTGGAAGAAACCTTGTATCTCATATTTTTACAGTTTTAATGATTTTTTTTGTAACATATTTTTTTGTACTTTGTCGTGTGACCGTGTCGTGCAAAAGTAGCAAAAAGTTACAATCTACAAGCTCTCAATGCGTCGCAATTTGAGTCTTAAAAAAATAAGAAAAAGGCTGCACACTCATAGCCACGATGCTGAAAGTTTATTAACAGAAACCAACATTTCGACCTGTAAGGTCTTCTTCAGGGAATCAAGTGAGTCTTGTGACCTGCTATTTTCACTATTTTTGAAACATCTGAATATTTTTGTTGTTTTGGACATACATGGTTTCTGCTGGACAGCGGCGATATATATGCTCAGGACTGTATGTTCTCTCCAGAACTTGCTTACAGGCATTTCTTAACCACTCCTCCCCTAGGGTCGCCTGGCCTACGCCCCTCAAATACATAATTCACAACATAATGGACGTGATTTCTGAGTGCACTTATAGCCACTATCCCTCCAGAAGGCTGCTGTCTGTAAAAGCAGTTGGTTGCCGTACCCTTACATCGGCTGAAGCAATTTATGACATTTTAAGAGGTTTTCAGGGAAGTAATTTGTTTGAATGTATAGAAGAGCAGATTTGAAAGACTAATGATCATGCCACAAGATCAATTTCAGGCTAACCTTATGACCAGTCAATTTAGAGTTACCATTACTGTCCTCATAATATATGCATCATCTCTTCCTGACTGCTAATGACATTTGCATAACAAACTCACCTTCTAATATTTTCCACCATGTCCACTTTAAAGTGGACACATTGTGGTGTCAGTGTCAGCAGCTTTAAAGTAAACCCTAAGTTTTGTGATGAAGTGCAGAATGCAAAGAAAGACAGTATAATATCATTTATTAAAATAAATTGCTTGGCCATTAAAATCTTATCTTAATGAGATATTAAATCTATTGGTAAAATACTGCATCTTTGTACTGCTCTTTGTTATTTCAGAGCTTCGGTGTTGTTGGGAGCAGTTAACAGAAAATGTTGTTTATTTTGTTCTTATGTTCTATCATTGAACTGTGAGTGTGTGCATGGCTTTCTCGGCAGAAAGCGGTAGAATGAATTACAAACAAACTGCACAGACTGCGCTGTGTTGTTTTCTTCATCAAGAAACGTTCTTGGAGTCTGGACCCTGCGGAAGGTTTATGTCTATACCTTTCTGCAGTCAGACGATTTTTCTTTTTTCTTTTTCTTTTTTGTGTTTGTTGTGAATCAGAATAAACTTTATTGTTATATTACATACAGTTTTACAGGTGTAAAACAGTAGGTGAAATTAGTTTTTGAATTGAGTGAAAGCCGTTAAAGACAGTGTAGTGGTACACTCATATCTCTGATGCAACTGTGTTGACAATTCACATGCCAATGTTTAATACCAAACTTGCAAATTGGCTTCACTGTTCATTCAGACACCTAATTCGTCCAAGTGTGCCCTTTGTATCAGTTTGAATCCCCCTGAGACAAAACAATTTAACGGTCTCGTCGCTCTGTCCTTGTTGAGTCCTGCTCTCCTTTGTTTCCTGGAGTCTCGCACATCCCCTGAAAGAGCGGTAGAAACAGAAATCTAATCCTAAATCTACAAGCCTGAACAGGTATGGAAGCCTCTTCAGGACATGTCTTACATCAAGGAACACTGAGCCACTATTTCCGCCATGAGGCCACAATGGAAGTCTGACAGGTGGGACTGCAGGCTATGTTTTAACTACTGCTGTCGTCTGGAGGAGTGGCTGTGGGAGCCATTAAAGTTTATATTTGCGGATGTGTTTGGCTGTGTTTTACCACTTTACCATTCCTGTAAAATATAAAAATGAAGAAAAAGAGGAAAAGGGAATTCGTATTGAATATTGATTTGAATTCAGAGCTCAGGGTGGGTTTTCATTATGGGAAGAAAAATAACTCTGAGTGTGTTAATAATATACCACATGAAGACTCTATTTTCTAATTTGACATCATGGAAAAGCGGAAGAGCATAATTATATTCACTTAAAAATATGGTTTCAACAGCTTTCACTCTTTTAGCTTTCATCCTCAACAGACCAATTAACCAAACCCGTGGCTCAGAGTAGTTTTAGAAAAAGTAAGTTTAAGCCTATGTTTTCCTGCCCATTTGGGTTGTCTTTGCTCTGGAGTGTTTAATTATTGACTTAGCTGCACTGACAAAGTCCACACAGCTGGGGCACAATTCCAACCGCAGAGAAATTTGCCTACATCTCCAATTCAGATGTGATTTTTTGTGCACATGAACAAGTTCAGTCCATGGCTACCATTTCTACTGGCATAATGGAGTGTGATCATATTACTGCATGTTCTCATTGTTATTATTATTTTATGTCACAAAATCTTTCCAACATTGTGCACTTTCATGCTGTGACAAAACGTACAATTTATTACACACAGATCATGCAAGATAATGGGCTGTCTCTAACCTTAGGGGTGCACACGCTTATCCGACACCCCAGAAGTCCGACATGCGCAAATCACCCGTTGCTCCCGACATGCGTTGATCTGACATGCGTTGCGTCGTGCTTGTGTTTAGGGTTTGGGGTAGGGTGGTCTAATGACTTGTGTTTAGGGTTTGGGGTAGGGTGGTCTAATGACTTGTGTTTAGGGTTTGAGGTAGGGTGGTCAAATGACTTGTGTTTAGGGTTTGGGGTAGGGTGGTCAAATGACTTGTGTTTAGGGTTTGGGGTAGGGTGGTCTAATGACTTGTGTTTAGGGTTTGGGGTAGGGTGGTCTAATGACTTGTGTTTAGGGTTTGGGGTAGCGTGGTCTAATGACTTGTGTTTAGGGTTTGGGGTAGGGTGGTCTAATGACTTGTGTTTAGGGTTTGGGGTAGCGTGGTCTAATGACTTGTGTTTAGGGTTTGGGGTAGGGTGGTCTAATGACTTGTGTTTAGGGTTTGGGGTAGGGTGGTCTAATGACTTGTCAGATTGTTAGTATGTCAGAACATATGCCTGTACCCCGGCCTAACGTTTCGTGCTAGAAGGCTTTCTCACCTTTAGTTGCAGTTGTTTAGTCTTCATAAAAGTGGTCTAGTTGTTATTGTCTCTTAAGAAGGTAGTGCACGCACATCCATGGGCCAGGTGCAAGACAAGCAAATATATCGAAAAGAAGAATAGTGTGCACACTGGTGATGCTGAAAATGCTCCTCTGTAGTTTTATTGCTTGTCAACATTTCGATCTTATTCGATCTTCATCAGGACATATTGCATCATCTCTGAGTTTCTTGTCATGCTACTCTCCTATTTAAAGTGAAAACTGACCAAAAGATAAATAAATAAGCACCATTAATAATAATAAACTACTGTGTTAATGAATGTGATGTACCTAATACTTTATTTATATGGAACTGTAGCATATGAAGTCATGGGGAGTGAAGCTTGCATAGAAATAAATTATACTCAGATCTGTCATATGCATATTGGCAGGTGGGGACTGCATTCAGCGAGAAATGAAGAGCAGAAATTATCAGCTAAGACATGGTGCTCCCATGGATGGATTGCAGAACAGAAAGACTCCTGTCTGAAACGGATGTTGTAATTATGCTCTCAGTTATCCATCAATGAGATGATTATAGGCCCTCCCAAGAGAGAAAGACAGATAGACATAGCTAGGTATAGGCACAGAGACAGAGACATAGACAGGCAATCGGCCAGAGAGACAGAGAGATAGACAGGCAATCAGCCAGAGACACAAAGAGATAGACAGGAAATCAGCCAGAGACACAAAGAGATAGACAGGCAATCAGCCAAAGAGACAGAGAGATAGACAGGCAATCAGCCAGAGACACAAAGAGATAGACAGGAAATCAGCCAGAGACACAAAGAGATAGACAGGAAATCAGCCAAAGAGACAGAGACATAGACAGGCAATCAGCCAGAGAGACAGAGAGATAGACAGGCAATCACCCAAGAGACAGAGACAGATCCCAAGAGACAGAGACAGATCCCAAGAGACAGAGACAGATCCCAAGAGACAGATAGACAGACACACAGAGAAATGGAGAGACATAGACAGGCAACAGCGATGATAGACAATAGAAATGTGTCTAAGCCTTGCCCTTGATTGTGACCATGGCCTTTTACCTTTTCAACCCATAAGTTAATAACCACCAATTTTCATGAAAAGCCCTTCCATTCCAACCCAGTCTAATGAAATTCTGCCAGACACATATTTTGCTAACAGACAAGCGGAATTGGGTGAAATAACCTCCATCAAACTCCATTGTCGGACTAGCAGTTCCAAACACCCCAGTTCTCAACAACAACTTGTATTGAAATAGAAATATGGTCTCAAATGTCAAGCAGTGTGAGTTATAGGCTTATGCACATTGCCATGGCAATATCTTAAATTAACACCATTAAAACTTACTAATTGTATTAGCTTGTGTCTCTAGTTTCTATGCTAATCAAGCCTCTCGCCTATCTGCACCTGGCTGGACCCATCACCAATCTTTTGCATATGAACTGACCAAAGAATTCTGCCAAAGCAAAGGAACCTAACTGAAATGTATTTATGCAGACATATTTCCTAAATCTCAACATACCTAGGAGGAGGATATTTACTTATAGCTATTTGACAATGTACTTCAAGTACATTGTCAAAAAGTACCGGTAAACATCCAGTGATCCCAAGATCGTAAATTTCTCCACACAGCTTAGTCACGTGAGATGGCAGTTTACAGATCTTGTTCATCAATACACAAATAGAATTAGTCAAGCAAAATGTCATATAGAGTTAAGTTTTTTTTATGTATTGTATGTTTACCTCACACCTCTGGGCATTCTGAAGCTAGGGTATTTGCATTAGATTATTTGTATTATCTTCTTTCTTGTATCATGGGGATTGAGGTCCACCACGTATTGCACAGCCTTTACTTTTATATTTAATCATGGAAATGGGTGTGTTGCACAGAGACAGGAGAGAGAAAGAGAACACAGATGATTTCCCTTGTGGGCTTTGGAGCTGTTTTCTCCCATCCCTCCTTGGGGATACAAGGTACCTTAATCAGGAACATGAAGTGATCTTCTTTGGTGCTTTAGCCTTTCCCACTCCCCTATTAAGTAATGCCATAGATAGAAAGCTGGAAGCAGTACAAGCTCATTTTGCATGCATTTCGAGGATTTGACTTTGACTATAGTTGATGACATCACAACAAACATTCATCACCTGAGCCTAAAGGGTCTATTTGTACAGCTGTAGATGTAACACAAAGTGTGTGTACTACTTAGCTGTGTGCCAATGTGTTGTGAGCTTGTAGATCTGCTATATTTCATGTGTTCTTATCTTGCTCAACATCCTCATGTAATCATTGGTTCTCAATTTGATATAGCCTACAATAGACCAGAGAAAGGATTGCCAGAGCACTGTACAAAATGAAAGAGCCCTGCCTAGGACACAGTGCTCACTACTCAGTCTCCTGTGTACCAATCAGGTCTGAAGTATTCTCAATTGGCTGTAGAGGACATTTTAAGTAAACATTAAGTGATAGTAAAGTCAGAAGTGGTCAAAAGTATGGTTAGGTGATATCAAGCAATCTATACTGATATTACAGAAAACAATAGCAAAAGAAAGTTGTGCACTTCCATTTAAACAAGATTTATATTTATGGTACAGGCACACAGGGCAGATAAATGAACCTCTCATCTTCTGCTCACTCTAATAACCTCATGACAGCCATTTTAATGCTGATGAACTATCCTGAAGAGAGAGTACCGGTATACAAGCGCTCAAACTTTATTCTTTCCTGCCATGATCCCCCCCCCCCCCCCTCTCTACTTCTCTTTCTTGGGAAAAAAATGACACGATGGGAACTATGCACAAAAACATTCTATATTGTCACTATAGAAGCATTATAGGTTGCTGCCGTTGGTTTGAGTGGTTTGTATTACTTATTAGACTACTAGTGTCCTGTGCTTCTCTGCAAGCCTTTATTTGCTGTTTTGTTCAATATATTATAACCATAATTTATGGATTACACAGTCAGACTGCTGATGAGCTTTGCTTGGATAGGACCATAGTAATCCAGGTGTTCTCAACCTTTCTGGCTGAGGACCTGTAAATGCTTTGGCCATGTCTCGAGTCCCTGACCAGGGGCTTCTTGAAAAGTTACAGTTTGCGGTCTTCTATTTATCCTTTAACCGTTAAAGGATAAATAGAAGACCGCAAACTAGCCTGACGTTAAAGTTTAACGTCAGGCTAATGCCTGGCCGCACTCACACATTAGCTCGCATAGCATGTGTCCGCCCCATACACACCCATTAATCTCCCCCCTATCCCCCTCCCATGAATGGGTGTGTATTGGGCGGACGCATGCTGCACAAATGTGTGGCCTCAGACATGTACAAGAGAGCATTCAGTGGAAAAGTCAGTGTTAAACGTGTATTTTTTAGTCAGAAGGTTGTCATGGCTTTGGTTTTAATTTATCTTTTTTCCTCTCACTTTCAGTGAACAGTTTGGAAACTGTCATCGGTGAATATGGGGAAACACTTGAGGTGCCATGCAACAATGGAGCTGCAAATCCAACTGGCCTTTTGATCACTAAATGGAAATACGTAAGTTATTAATTACTTCATTAATTTATTTGGGGCGAGACAGGTGGTAACTGACCTTGTCTGAAACATACAGTCTCTATCTATCTACAATAGAAAATGCAACTGTTCTTACTCATTAACCTATAGTTTAGACTCAAGTTTGCCACTATACTTTTACAGTTAGCCGGCAGAAGAGTAACAAAATGTACAAACTTGATTATTCCACAGGACAAAGGAGAGGGTGTTTCAGGTGACCTAATTGTCAAGCCACAAGACCAGAATGCCTCAGTCATTGCCACTGACAGCTACAAAAGCCGTGTGAGCTTGTCCGGAAACTCCAGTCTACTCATCTCTGAAGTCACCCTCAATGACCAGAAGACTTTCACCTGCATGCTGGTTTCTGGAGTAATGTTAGACATCAGAGAATATCCTGTTTCTGTGCAGATCCGCAGTGAGTAAACAGAACATTAACACATTCTATATTAATTTCTACTCTTAATTTTATTGTCTCCACCAGGCCGAAGGCATGGGGAGAGAGTATGTTTTGCACTCCGTCCGTGTGTGAGTCTGTGTGTGTCCGTCCGTCTGTTACCAGCTAATCTCCGGCACCGTTAACCCGGTCGATGCCAAATTTTGCACACACACTCCCTGGATGCCAACGATGAACCTCTGCCCCAAATGTTCCAGAACGGCCTGGTGGAGAATAGTTGATGATATGCATGAATCAGTGTAAATAATGAATAGGATGTTACCGGCAGTTTCCCGGTAGTTGCTGCGTGAAGCGGTGATCACGAGATGAGCGGCAGTGGAGTGACATAATCCCCCGGCACATGCCGCCCCTCTCCCCGGCAGCGCCGCGGCTGTTACCGGCAGTTTACTGGCAGTTGCGGCGGCGGAGCTCCCCCCGGCAGTGACTCATGCCGTTGTCGGATTATGCACTCGCTGCTTCTGGTGTATTTAAAGCGCTTTGAATAAAAGCACTATATAAATGCACCATTTATTGATACTATTTAAAATTTGTATTGCAGAGGCTCCATCCAAGCTGGAGATTGCTGACAAAGCTGAAGAACTAGAGATTGGCAAACTAGTTAAGGTAAGATAATAGATAATGATATAATTGCTTATACCTACATTATTCTAAGCAGGAAAGCATCAGGGGAAAAGCACAATCATTGGAGTTAAGGCTTCACGAGGCGGAATGATGACTTCTTTGATGTGATGCTCATGAATTAGTTAACAGCAGTATCATCCCACCCCCCCATGTCCTCCCCCCCCCACCCCACCCCACCCGACCCCACGCACGCACGCACGCACGCACGCACGCACACACACACACACACACACACACACACACACACACACACACACACACACACACACACACACTCTCTCTAATTAACAGACCCAAAGGAGAGGAGATGCTTTAGTAATGCTTTAGGCATTTCATGGTCTATTGCATAGGAAAGGAGAGTCCTCGAATTCTATTAATGAACTGAAAGACCTCATTTGGACAGCTGTTTGATTGATTAAAAGGATTAATAGATTCATGCTAAAGTTATTCTTTTACATATAAAAAGCAGCTCTCTGGCGGGTAGCTTAGTCAGTAGAGCGACTACTGGCCACCACTCAGTATGAGCACAGCTTGCACCTCAGCAATCCATCTCCCAGTGGTCCCAGTGCATTGAAAAAGAGAACCACATTCTTGGCCGATATCAATTAAGCCAGTCTGACAGTCCGACCTTACGTAAATGTAGGTATTTTCAATTTTCTCACTATTGTTTCTCTTCTCATTACCTATTCTGCAGTTGGGGCAGTGCCGTGCAGAAGATGCCTATCCAGCTGTCAACATTACATGGTTTAAAAACAAGCTACCTCTGGTGGCTGATGGCAAAGGTGTGTATTTCAACCTTATTTATCACTGTAAAGAACATCTGAGCGAGGTATAACAAATTGGCATTTGACAAGTTTTTGCAGAAATAATATTGTGCTGTTCCAGGCAGACTGTGCTAGGCTTCAGCTATGGATTTCAGTTCCCTCAGTCTGCAGTCAATATGTCGTTCTCATTATATCATTGCTCAATAGAATTGTTACCTACAGTATGTGTCTGTCCTGTCAAAAGTAGACCAATCACAGCTCATGCAGCAACGTGCACTCGACTCCGGCCATGAAAGCTTGGAAATATCTGCCAAAGTCAAAGTGAAACTCATGATGAGCATGAAAGTTGGATCATAGTTGAAAATATATGCATTTCCTATTTTTTTTGACTGGACCATCGTTATTAGTGCGTATATAGTGCTGTCGCCTCACAGCTAGAAGGTCCTGGGTTCGATTCCCGCTGGGGACGCTGTGGGCACTAGCGGCGTGTTCCCTCCTCTGCGTCATCAGTGCCCATACCCAAGGCGGGGGTTGGCGATAGGGCCTTTCTGTGCGGAGTTTGCATGTTCTCCCCGTGTCCCCAAGGGTAGATACCCTCACAAAAACATGCCGTAATCCTGGTCTCTAAAACTACCTCCCCCTGGCCAGCCGCCTGATGGAGGGGAAAGGAACTGGTCGGAATAACGTGTCCCTTCCACGCGCTACGTCCGGCCGGGGAAATTCCCCTCTGTCAGGTGAAAAGAAGCAGCTTGGACTCCTCATGCATAGAAGGAGGCATGAGGTCAGTCCGCTGCCCCCCCAGGTTGGCAGAGGAAGTGTAGCGCCCAGGATTACATTAGATAATTGGCACTGGGTGAAAAGAAAAACTGGGTTACAAAATCGTGGGATAAAAATGTAAAGACTCTACAATGCCATATGTATTAATGAGTGCTGTTTGCTTTCGCTTTAGCAATCATAATCAATGATTCAGTGCAAGTGGACCCCGAAACTGGCCTGTCAACAACTTCATCCACACTACAGTACACTGCGGAGAAGGCAGACACAGATGCCCAGTTCACCTGTGTTACCCTGCTCTCTGTGGGAAAAGAGAAAGTCTCTGCTCCAGCGACATTTACCGTCACCTGTAAGTACACAAGTTCTATCCCAACGTCTAAACCAGTAAACCCTAGTGTTAATTGATTGAACAGTTTACAAAGAAGAGTGTACAAATGGAGTCTGAGTTCAGTCAACACTATGGATTTTACTGTCTAATGACTGCTCTCTGCTGTCCCTCCACAGATCCCACCGAACACATTAGTCTCCAGGTAATGTCTGAAGGGCCTGTTACAGAGGGAGACAACGTGACCCTGAAGTGCATGGCAGATGGAAACCCAGCTCCTACCAGCTTTAACTTTCACATCAAGGTAAGAGATCAACTTTATTCTTCATCTAAAGCTCAAGCAGGTTATAACAACAATACACCTCTAAAACGGTAACAACGTTGGTTCTCTGTTAATGAAAGCTAAGCTATACTGTATGTGTGATGGCTGAAATATACCACTCTGACTTCAAAGGGAGAGTTGGTGAAAGTGGAGAATTCAAACACCTACACCTTGACCGATGTCACTCGTGATGCCACTGGTGAATACAAGTGTGCTCTTACTGCCGATGCTAAGATTGAAGCCTCAGAGAACATCACAGTCAACTGTAAGTAGTACTGAGTGTTGTTTATTACGTGAATCAAAGATTGTACTAAAACTTTATTCTTTACTAGTCTTATACTCGTTGCCATACATTGTTTCTTTTTTTAGTTAGAGTATAGTTAGTTGAATTTTGGTAAAGCAGTGTTAACAGTGAAACTGTGGTTCAGTTGTGCTTGGGTGATGATGTATTGGACCGGGAGGTTGTCATTTCTACTGCAGGAGTGCTGTAAATGTTTTCCGCAAGGTTCTTAAACAGTCTTTTAATGATGCTGTACTCTCTTTTAGACCTAGAAATGAATTTAAGCCCCTCTGGGAAGATTCTGAAGAGAGCTGGTGAGACCTTGGCTGTGAGCCTGCATATTGATGCATCTGAAGTAGCAACGGTGTCCTGGACAAAGGTAAGACTCCTATGTGTAAATCAAAGCACATATGCAAGTCATAAAGTGTGACAAAGTGTCCCGATATTGGAAAATAATCCCGGCGTTCACTATTCTATTCACTGAAAAGAAAGAGAGCCTGTTGTTTACATTTCTTTATACTTTCATGATTGAGGAAAGCAGTAAACAAAAGCTCTGTTGTTAGGTTACTACTTTCTAGTCTAGTCCAACAAATGGTTGCTACAGGTTGTTTACTGTTACATATAATTGAATATTTCAGGAGTATTGACAATACTAACAGACATCCACTATCCAAGTATTTTTGGTGGCCATTGTATTAATATACGGTATGTCCAGTATATTTGTGGGTCTAATCTGTTGAAAATGTTTGCATTTTTTTAATTTCATTAGGATAACATTAAGCTTGATGGGGAACCCAAATTTGACAAAGTGGCCTATTCTAACTCTGGTCTCTATGAGTGTGAAGTGAGGATCGGAGCTATCAGCCAAAAAGGATCTTTTGAGCTTGTTGTCGAAGGTAAGGAATGAGATGCTCCCTAGTCATCTTTGATGTAGCATACTTTGTCAGTACTCCAAACACCCTTGGGAGGATGCAAAGCTTTTCATACATAAAGTAATAACCTACTCGTCCACAGTCATTCATTCATGCATTCATTCATTCATTCATTCATTCATTCATTCGTTCGTTCGTTCGTTCGTTCATTCATTCATTCATTCATTCATTCATTCATTCATTCATTCATTCATTCGTTCGTTCGTTCGTTCGTTCGTTTGTATATTGTTGTTTGTTAATGTTGTTCAGCTGCTCATTTCAAATTAAGAATTGATTTATATTTTTTATAGAGTTGTATAGAAGTTGAATTGTAATTTGAATCAAGCTTTAGTCTGATGTAGCGTACTGTTGCTCAAGTGGCATGTCTGTCTTCTTGCAGGTGGGGCAGTTATCAGACAGTTGTACAAGCACTTTGGGGAAGATAAGCAGCATAAGGTCCTTTACTGTGAAGCTGAGGGCTCCCCAAAGCCTGTTGTTACCTGGAGCATCAATGGAACATCGGTAAGCAAATGCTCATCTAAGCACCCCCTAAGAAAACCTTAAAATGATCCCTATGACAAAGGTTTCCAACTTTTTTCCTTTCTTCTTCTTTAAAGATTATTCAATGACATTCAGATCAAATTAAAAGCCAAGTTGTTTACAATGCAGACACATCATCTTCTATTTATAAGTAGAAATGTTGTTTGCAATTTTCCTTTGTCTACAGTTTTTCCCACTGGCCTTCATCACAAAGGGATACACTCCCCTGAGCCACACTGTAAATCCACACTATCCCCTAGTGGGGTGTTGTGGAATAACATTGTATACTACTACCCTGCTTATAAGGGACAACTTAAGCTTCAGATATTTAAATACTAGTCCACATCATGAGTTTTTTTTTTCATATACATTTATAGAAATGACTTAAAATCTGATGTTTTTGAAAGGTTATGTGGACAAAGCTGCTAGATGTACACTCTACAGCCAGTACTCAAATTATAATATTGGCCTATAAATGAACATTTTAATGACATTGTATAAACTTGGTTGTGGAAGATATTATAATTTCAAGAACATGCCAGGACTCGAGCTCAACTGAACAAATCAAATATTCCAACCTGTGCTTTTCTTTCACCATTTTTAGGCTGACGAGACCCCTTTCATCAATGGGAAGATTACACATACACTCAATGTGGTGCCTACTGCCAATCTCACCGTCTCTTGTTATGTGTACAATGAGCATGGACAAGACTCTAAGGACATAAAGGTGTCAGCCTGTAAGTACAGTGTGGTAGTATGGACCGAAGATCACTGCATCCGTCTGCATGATGTCTTGACAAAACAGTACCGTAATATGTTGACATTTTAAAATTGAATCATGGAATCTTCCTCATATGTTTCCTGCATGTGATCATTTCATCTTCTTTATCTTTATCTTTATCTTTATATCGGGATGCTGGGCTCTATCCTTTCCTTCTTTGAATCACATTCTTTATGTGCATGCAGGAACAGTCTATAATTTAGTGTAGAGATTCTCATATAGCTTGAAGGTAAACAGTTGTCTGACCAACAACTTTGTCTCTTTGGATGGACGTTAATGTTATTTCATATCTGATTTCAGTATTTGAGGAGGTGAGAATGGATAAACAAGGTAAGTTGTAGTGGTCTTCTTACTTGTATGAAAAGGGGCGTAAAGGAGATGTTAGAATTCACTTAGAACCCCACTTAGAATAGCCTATCACCACAGTGAAATTTAACTTTGAACAGTTTGGTATAGGTTCCCACAGCAGTTGTTTATACATTGCTTTGAAGTATATGGAATTACTATGCAGCACAGTAGAGTAAGGGGAGTTGAGCTACCAGCATCCTGACAAAATATCTACTATATGTTGATATATATATATATATATATATATATATATATATATATATCTATCTACTGATAATTAACGAAATAATATATCTTGAGAGATATTTGTTATTAACCACTTTAACCCTTTATATTTTGTTCGAAGTCAAATATCGATCTAAAACCTCACAATGCGCCACACCATGACAAGTTGTGAGCTTATAGATCGGCTATTTTTGAATGTTTTCTTCCAAATGTTTGCCCATTATTACATGCCCAGAATCGGAACACTATGTGGTTAAAGATATAAAGGACATTGACAGCACTAGTATGCCCATTCATTCATGCATTTATTTATTTATGCATATTATTGTTTCTATTCATTTCCCATGATAAATCTCCATTGGAAGGGTTGGGGTATGATGCTGAAAACTCTCTGATGTTTCTGACATATTGTGTTACAGACCAACCGGATGACAGTGACCAAACCAAGGTGGTGGTTGGAGTTGTTGTCGGCCTTCTCGTTGCCACTGTGATTGTGGGCCTGGCATACTGGGTTTACACGAAGAAATACAAGTAAGAATCCAAATGAATCAATTCACAAATTGAAACCAACGTGCAATTCACGGAGGGATCAGTATGTCCCTGATATGTGTGGATCACGGCCGGGTGTATTTTACTTATGGCGGTTGTCGTAAAATTACAGGCGCATTATTGTTCAAGTTCATTTGCATTGTTACACGCCCCATTTCATGCCATAAGGCAACAGGAAATATCTAATGTCAGGTGAAAAACATCATAACCTGCAAAACACACAGATCTCCAAGATTACAATACGGTGCTCTGCGATGCACCGCACCGCATGAACTTGTATATCAGCTTATTTTGGCAAGCGAGTCCCTCTTGCAATGGATGAAATGACGGAACATTATAAAGTATAGACTACTCTCAAGTATAATGAGAAAGAAGTTAATTTATATAGAGCTCAACCTCATGACCAAAGGCTAATAAAACTTGAAATGGACATTATATAAGCCCAATTGCTACTAAACAATCGCAAACTTACCGTAGCCGAGGTAAAAGAATGATGCTGGAATATCCAATCGTTTTGATTAGAGCTTTATTGATTACTGAGGTGATTCTGTCCTTTGGATACTCATCATCCACTGTCCCACTAGCCTACATCGAGTAATGGACATGGCATGATTTCGAACAAAAATAAAAAGAAAGGGCCGTAATAATCCATAACAGAGCTTTATTGATTACTGAGGGGGAAATATTTTGGATTAATCACGTTCCTGTCGGAAAAGATAGATTTCATCCACGTTTCCTCATGAAATGTTAGGACTTATGTGGCATTCATGTGATCAATATACAGTAGCCTACACTATTATACATTAATAGCATGACACAATGGGGGTGCATCTGCCCAGTGTCTGCGAGGCAGCAACATAAGGCATGATAGTCGGAGGAGAACTGGCTCGAGAGCTGGCTTAAAACTTTGGCTGAGTTGGCCGACACTGAGCGACCTAATAATTAAATAATGTGGTCCGCAGGCTGTGGGGGTATATAAATGTCCTCGAAGTGACTCTTTCAACAAGCTTTGAACTGACCAGAACTGGGACAATTAATTGATCTTAATACATAACACATATACGCAAGCTTTGATCCCTGGTAAGTCACCCTGTGGAACTGACGTGAGATTGAGCGGACCGTGTGCCCAAATTCACAGCCCCCAAAAAATTACGAATCCCACACCTAACGTAGGAATGGTCGGAAATGCCGGTATGCCCAAAATATGAGTGTAAATTGCTTTGTGAATATGGCCCAAAGTGATGGATTTCCATCAAAAGAACTTAAACATTTTCACATCCAGAAATGTAACTTATGTGATTTGTTCTTTAAAAAAAAGGCAAGGAACCTGGAAGACTAATGAGAAGGAAGATGGATCATCTGAGGAGGGGAAGAAGCTGGAAGAGGTGGAGGTGGAGAAAGTGGAGGTGGAGGTGAACAGCCAAAAAGCTGAGGAGGTGTAAAGTACCAGGAGTCAGCCAATAGGAATGTGAAAGGTACTGTCGAACACTAGTTCTCAAACCTTTTCTTGTCAAGGACCCCCAAATTGATTTGTATTTGGCTGCGGACCCCCATTTGAAAATGCTTTGTGCCAGGGAGGAAAGCCTGTTATTCCTTCTAAAACTAGCCGTGTGATTTGGTTTTGAAAAAAGGAGAAAAAAATAATAATTGTGGTTAAATTTCGGTGTGACCGTGCCCTTAAATTGTTTTTCAAAACAATATTCCTAAGATGTTTTCTTTTTTCTTTCCCCTACAGTGAACAATTGGAAACAAGAGGCTTTTGCACACTCCTGTGCAGCTCTGTTGAAAATGGGCATACGTTATGAATGGAGATGATTTAGATTTGGATTCAGGGACAATTTTCGCACCCAACACCACATCCAAAAGGTCCCCCTTTCTGAAAAATGAAGGGATATGTGATATACATAACTTGTCTGCACTACTGATACATACCAACATGCTTGTTATAAAATATGGTTTCACATTTGCTTGAAGGAATGTGGGAAAATTAAAAAGAAATGCAAGTTTTCTTTTTCCTTTTTTCCTTATTTTTCTCCCGTTGCTGCTAGTAGAATTGCTACTGGACCAGTTGCCTTTGCTGTAAGGATGTATGGCTCCCATTGGCCTATATCTGTCTGTAACCCATAGTGCAGTAGGGTTTTTTGTTTGTTTTTTGTTTCACATCCCTCACAATTGTTACATCTTAGTAATGTGTTACTTCTTGTTGGTTATTCATATGTCTCATTACCACCTATACCTTAAAAGTCATCACTGTTTTCGGCTGCGTTTTGCCTATCCATGAGATGTTGAAATTGAGATGGAATTTGTGAAAGAGCTAAGGGTATACACTCTTTAGTTGTAGAGGGTCATATGATTTACGGGTTTTCAGGCATGTGTCCCCTGGCCTTATAGGAAGTAGGAGATGTGCCCCAGAAATTCTTTGGATGTTTATATGATTTTATTATTTGTTTGTACATCATCGTATCAGGATCGATTTTACAGGTACTGAATTCACTGTGTGTCACATTATGTAGCTTTGATATAGCCATTACTGTAAATGACAGGTATATTCTCAAAAAACAATACTAATAATAATCAAATAAAGCATAACAAACCATTTTAGTAGCATTAAGAAATGTTTATTGTTATATCTGTTTCATGAATTGACTGTATGTTATTGTCAGCCAACACTGAGTCCAGTGATTGAAGATGAAGCTTGATAGGTTAAGAAGTTAATTTGAAAATAGATTTGCAATATAGACAGGTTCACGTATTCTTTTGAAAATCTACCTGTTAACTACCAGTAAAGGTTTCAGTTTGCAATGTGATCTATGGTTTATGTTTTCTTTGTGTACAATCAGATGTTAAATACTCAGCTGGACACTTCACAATTTTGGTAAAGGGTTATCCGTGAGCATTTATGAAATCTCAAAAGCCTATATCACACCTGGATGTAATTGTAAACAATGTGACTTTATTTTTGTCTTTGCTATTTATACTGTTCAATATTATAAATAAACTGTCAAACAATTGTAAAGTCTTAGGTTAAAACAATTGGTAACAATTACTGACTTTATAGAAACAAGTTTCGGAGTCATTTGTAGGCTTGGAAATCAACCAGCTTCTGGTTGATTTCCAATTCAATGTGTGATATCTTTAGATTGACAAGCTGACGTTTATTCCCTACATTGTATAAACTAATTAAATTGGAAGTATGACCAAAGAGTGAATATTACCATGCAAGTATTGTAAATATCTGGCATTTGTTTTTGTACTTTTGTTTAAAATAAAGTGTACATTTCAGAACATTATGTCAACAGAATGTTTTTCAGTCGTGAAACTGTGATATTTCCTGCTTTATTTAATGTTTTGATTCACACAAGTCTTAAGGTACTGTCATGAGCTCATTGTCATTGACAGACATGGCATGGGAGGATTATAGATGCATATGTTATGCCCTCTGAAGCCATGAATGGTTTGTTTACATCCTTTTATTTTTTCCAAGAATTAAACCAAACTAGAATGTGCAATTATTTCAACAATAAATAATGAGTGCTGTATCTGATGGATTTGCACAAATGCACGAGTAATTTATTTGTGTAATGTAATGCAGGTGTGGGCATACTTTGATGATGGAGAGGGCCATTATTGTGCCACACTCACTCTAGAGGGCCACATTGCATATTACTGTCGTAGCAAATATAGACGATCGAAGTGCAAAACGCATTGCCGTGTTTTGAGCTTGTAGATCGACAAAAATAGCTACAAAAAAAATCTACAAACTCAAAACACGTCGCACTACGCCGCATTTTGAGCTTGTAGATAAGCTATTTTTGCTATATTTGAATTGAAATACTGAATGGGTTTTTTTTGTTGCTATTTGTTATTTTATTTCAAATGCCTTTCAAATGCCTTTAGTTATGTTAACTTTATGAACTAAATACAAATACATTGGACATAAAACAATACTAACATTTTAATACTAGCAAACCCCTTATAAATAAGGGCTAATAAAGAAGGCACAGGCTATGATAAAAGAATATCAGAGAACAGGTCAAACTCACAACATGAAAGTGTCTGAAACAGACACTTTCATGTTGTGAAATAAGCATATACTTGTAAGCACAAAATGTAGATAATTTCCTAAATATTTTGTAGTAAACACCATAGCAAACAAGCTATATAGATATTTGATGCTTTTTCCTTTCCCGTTATGTCTGAGGAAAAACTCAAGACCATCAAGCTCAATTCCAGAACTCACCTCTGTAGGCTACTCTGAGTTTAAATGGCTCAGAGTAGATGAGAGTGACCCAAATCAAGATGTGCATGGTGCATAGGATTTTGAGTAATTTAGCTCCATATGTAGCCTTATTATTTCAGATTTAAGAGGAACATTGGACAATTGTGCATTCACGATCCCATCAACTGTAGTAGGAATGGGTTACCTGTAGACCTTAAAGGACCACTTCACCCCTTTTCAACCTATCTTCATATAATAGGTCCTCACTAATAATCATGATAAAATGGCACAATGTTTTTCTACTCAGTCTGTGTCTCATAGGAGGGCTGTGGGCAGTTTAGAAACCGTCTTCCAGTGACATCATCATTAGGCAGTTTTTAGGCAAGATCTTTTAACTTTTTTTTATTATCGTGAGAACGACGGCTTCCATTTTCGCATTGCAACTTTTCAGGACTAGAAAGCCTGCAGTTTCCATTAGCTTGTATTCCCCATCGATGATGTCACTGAAGACGGTTTCTGAACTGCCCACAGCCATCGTTCTCACAATAATGAAAATCTAAAAACAAATGTAAAAAGATCTTGTTTAAAAACTGCCTAATGATGATGTCACTGGAAGACGGTTTCTAAACTGCCTACAGCCCTCCTATGAGACACAGACTGAGTAGAAAAACATTGTGCCATTTTATCATGATTATTAGTGAGGACCTATTATATGTAGATAGGTTGAAAAGTGGTGAAGTGGTCCTTTAAGAGTAACAGTTCCTATGTTTCTTTTAAATCTTTAAGGGGGAGCAGCATGGGTCTATTGGTCGAAATTGTTTGAAAAACATGGTACAGTTGTTTGTGGTGTTTACAGTATATATTTATTGTATTGTACTGCCCTCCCCCATGTGAATTCCTCAGGTATTTAACCTCTGCAGCCATGCTGGCGAATTTGTTTTGGTAAAAATTCCATTTTTGTCATGGACATACAAAATGAGTGGACTGGACAATAATATAATCAGAAACACAAAGAGTTAGCCCTGAATGACCATAACAGGCCTGTAACTCTGAGTGTTCAAATGGAATCAAACATTTGGTTCCATTTGTATAACACACTCAGTTATGGGAGTCCTTACAAATAAAACATTTGACAACCGCTAGTACTAGTGGACTCCAAATGTGCTAGTAAAGCAGTGTCATACATATTCTGAAGAAAACCTGGTGACTGAGACTGCCATGGACACATAGGCCTACTGTGGAAAGCATACCTGCACACTTTGCACACAAGGACATTTTTCTATGGGTGTTTGCCTGTTTGGCTTGACATGGACAATGGACAAGTACACTGTTTGCACCAAGGGTACATGGACTTAAGTGCAAATACAAACATACACATCACATCATGCAACACAACATAATTGGCACTTATGAAAGGCCGCAATGGAAATAAGCCACTTGAGAACCACTCAATAAATGTAGTTTAATTGAAATGACTGTAAAAACACCTAAGCTGTATGTTTTTGTACAAACAAGCAATGTACCAATTTACAAGATTATAACAAAAAATACAAGTCAAAGTAATTGTAATACAACTTCAGGCTTCACTGCTTTTACCAGGCACATAAAGCAACAAAAAATATGTTCTACTGCCATCCTCTGGTCAAACAAGCAGAGTGAATGGTACAATAAGGTATGCAGAATATAAATCATTTCTTTTTCGTAGGCATAATCACATTTCAGATTAATTTATAGTTGATAACAAATACTCTATCTGTGACAATATCCACTTGTTTACAAGAATTATACGTTCTTCTCATTGTTTTTTAATCTTCTTACTACCGCTTATTTTATGCAGAAGGACAGAAGAAAGTTAAAAGTATATATTTCCTGGACTGAAGAAATTTCTATTTCAATTATTTTTTATTTTTATGGGATCGATGGGAGTCTGCGAGACAATAAAGCACCAAAAATCAGGGGAAGAAGTCCCTGGCCTGAATGCCGAATAAGTGACATGAATTGATGGGACATAAATGCATACAAATTAAGAGAGAGAGGAGAAGTGAGGAGAGATGAGCTTGGTGAGCCAAGAGCCAAGAATCTTATAGCAGCCTAGCTAAGGCCTTGACCCAGGTAAGCCAATGAGTTGCAATTGTTACTGCAGCCATGTCAAGGTTTTCATGTTTCTGTAGGCCTATGTGTCCTTTTGGGGGCGCTCTAGCGTGTTCTATGTGTTGAGGGTTCTCAATTATGTGTCTTGGTTGCATCTGTGTTCTGATAATTAAGCTTGTTGGTTACACCTGTTTGTGAGTGAGAGAGGGCAGAAGTCTCATACACTGAAGGAGAGTGCACTATGCAGATCACTGAGAGAGAGAGCTCTGATAAGCAGTTGGAAGGAAGAAAGCAAAGTAGACCAGAAGAAGTAAAGTAAACTAAGAGAAGTGAATGAAGTAAAGTGAACTGTAAAATATAAAGTAGAAGAAAGTTAAGTTAAGTACAAGAAATTAAGTAAATAGAGAAAAGAAGAGAAAACAAAGAGGGTTTTTCAAGAAAGACCGAAGGATCCAAGTCGACCCCCCCCCCCCCATTCATGTGCAAGCAGGCAAAGTGGTCAGTATTGTATTTGTTTGTGAAGGTTTATGTATTATTGTGAATGTAACAATATGTCCCAAGTTAATGTTTTGTGTGTTTTGTTTTGTATGTCAGTTCTATTGTTTTACAGCACAGTGGTGTTAATAAACCGCAGTAAAAAATAACTCTGAGTCTCGTGTGATGGATGGGCGGCACAGCAATAGAGAAGGTCTTGAGCATGCAGTGCAATATAGCCTATAATGCAGAAACAACCTGAGAAAGATAAACAGAGTAACAAAAACTAAAGAATACAAAAATACACACACACACACACACACACACACACACACGCAAGAAGAAAACAACAACAAAAAACTCCAATACAATACAATGAATATACAAATCAGCTCATGGTCACAAACATCATCCAGGCAAAACAGGCAGGCTAGTCGGGTAACGGCTAATCAGGTTCAGAGATGGAAGTTTTTGGTAATTTTTAACATCCAGGCAGCCTACTCTGGCTTTTATGAGCTTCCCATTTAATTCATTAACATGGTTCAAAAGGAGTTTGAAGTTACACTGGGTTTGTATAGGACGAGGGTGTGTCTGATTGATATAATTAATTGATTACTATGAAAACCTGAAAAACCTGTACATCCGTCCGTCCGCCAGTCAGGTCACGTCTCCATACTGTATATGGTTGTCAGTCTATTACGCCTCGTGATATCATGTGCCTCCATATATGGTTGTCAGTCCATTACGCCTCATGACATCATGCCTCGTGACACGTCACACCACCATATATGGCCGTCAGTCCATCACGCCTCATGACACGCTCCATATATGGCTGTCTCCATATATATAAATCACGACACTGACCTCATCAAACCCTGGATAACCATACAAGACTGGATCATCACCTAGATCTGCATACTGTATATGGAGCCGGCCAGAAATTCTACATCTGACCTCAAACCCTTAGTATTAGTGCAGCCGCGCCCAGCAGCCAGCGAAAACTAGAGTTCTCAACAGGCGCGAAAATTATGGCCCGGCCCTACCTGGGCCCTCATCAAACCCTGTACACTCAAGACAATTCCTCCGCTGCCACCCCTAGATCTCCATATATGGAGCTGACTTGTTCTGACATTCCATATGTTGATCTGACCATCAAACCCTGTAGACTCAAGACACGCTCCATATATATGACCAGTACAGAATTAATTCCATATGCCCCATGCCAAAGCGCCAGCAATTGACCAGCAGTCAGCCATCACCCAGGCAGATGCGTGCACGCGACCTCGGAGCGTCTTACTGGTATCATTGTCTATAGTACTAAATCAAGCCACTTGCCCAAATGTGCCCTTCACTTAGTAAGAGACCACACCTTCGCTCAAGATTAACAGTTTATGGAAACAGAATGAGATGAATGCATGGAGTGGAGTGGAGTGGAGTGAGGAACCCAAGGTAGGGCGAGACTCAGGGTGGGGGCGTAGTCTCTGGAGCTGACGGTCATCTTTGCTCTATACTCGGAATGAGCGGCTGGTCGTCTCTGCTCCGTCACTGCCCCCCCTGGATTCCTAGAGAATCGAGGCGGAAGGAGGAGGTTGGGGTGGAGGAGGATGGCGATTTTGAAGAGTAGTGAAAATAGCCGATCTACAAGGGCAGTACTCACAACCCATGTTTGGTCTGTCGTGGAGCAGAACAAACAACTTGGTTGAGAGATCGCAGGTGTATTTATGCTGTGGTGATTGCACCAGGGATTGGCTGGGTGATAATGAAAGGCAGGTGTGTTGATGAGGAGGGAGGAGTTGTTGATAATGAGGGAGGAGTGGTTAAGGTCAAGCGGAAGGAGGTCTCTTCTCCCGAAACTACGTTGTATAAATACAACTTCCCTTCACTTAGTAAGAGACCACACCTTCGCTCAAGATTAACAGTTTATTGAAACAGAATGAGATGAATGCATGGAGTGGAGTGAGGAACCCAAGGTAGGGCGAGACTCAGGGTGGGGGCGTAGTCTCTGGAGCTGACGGTCATCTTTGCTCTATACTCAGAATGAGCGGCTGGTCGTCTGCTCCGTCACTGCCCCCAAAAGAGCTGGCCCACAGGTGTGAATGGCTGGTAGGTAGAAACCGAAGGTCTTGAAGCTAGGGCAACGTGTCGCATGATCCGCCCTGTCCTTAGACCCTCAATTGGGCGAGGAAAAACTCCCTCTAGGCTGGGTTGAGGAAAGAGGAAGAAACCTCGGGAAGGATCGCAAGAGAGGGGACCCCCTTCCGGGGCGGACAGGCTGAAGATGATGCGGCACGTTACGGTCATCCTGGATGGGGATGGGCGTTGTGGATGTTGCTACTGCCGTGATTGTGGTAGGTTTGGGATGACCATCGACCGGGGGTGCGGGATGATCTGAAGGGCTCGTGTGGTGTGGTAGGAATGACACCGATGCAGAACGAGTGCCCAGGGTAGGAGTGATATAGGAGTCAAGATTTGGCTGGGGTGGAGCCAGGAGTGGCGAAACCAGTCTCTGTGTGGAGATGGTCTTGAGTTGGGCTCATGTGGTGTGGTAGGAATGACACCAATGCAGGACGAGTGCCAGAGTAGGAGTGACGTAGAAGTCAAGATTTGACTGGGGTGGCGAAGCCAGTCTCTGTGAGGAGATGGTCTTGAGTAGCAGTGTTGAGGAATGTCATGTGGGGATGTGGCGGAGGATGGATTCGGGTAGACTGGGGGGAGAGTTGTTCGGGGACCAATGAATGATGGATGAGTGCATCCGTTGATGGTTTGGTAGGAGTGGAACGTGTAGGATGGATGTGGGCAATGAGAAGAGTCTATCGGGGGGAGTATGATCTTTTGAGTTGGCCTAGAGAATTGGGATGCTTCTTTGTGTCGAATCGTGGCCCCAAAAAGCATGGCGAAGACTATTGGGTAAGTCTTGCGGAGTACGTTTGATGTGCGGAGTGGGTCAAGGTGTTTTGAACTCATGGGCCCGGCAGTGCTGCATGTCATCGGGGATTGTTGTTGTGGAATTGTATACAGTCTTTTGTAGGAGGTGGTGCCGTTCCGGGAGGTAGTACCGGAGTGGGTGGTGAAGGGGAAGGAGAGATGGCATGGTCCTGACGTGCTTGGCTTTGGACTGGGCTGGGAGTGTGTGGCTGGGGGAGGAAGTGGGCGGGGCGCGTTGCAGAGACTGCCAGCGTGCCCAGCATGCTGTGGGAAAAGAACAGGAGGAGGGAGGGGGGTTGGAAGTGGGCGAGGTGCGTCGCCGCGACCGCCTGCTTGGCGCATTGCCACACCTGCCAGCGTGCTCGGGGGGGGGGGTGGGAGGTTGGAAGTGGGCGAGGTGCATCGCCACGACCGCCGCCTGCGGGGCGTATTACGCGCCCGCCTGCGTGGCGCATTGCCACACCTGCCAGCGTGCTCGGGGGGTGGGGGGGGAGGAGGTTGGAAGTGGGCGAGGTGCGTCGCCGCGACCGCCGCCTGCGGGGTGTATTACGCGCCCGCCTGCGTGGCGCATTGACACACGTGCCAGCGTGTTTGTGGGGGGGGGGGGAGGAGGGAGGGAGGAGGGGGAGGAAGGGGGGTTTGAAGCAGACGATGCGTGCGCCGGCCGGCGTGTGTGTGAGGGAGGGGGGGAAGGGGAAGTGGGCCGGGCACGTGTCTGTTGCTGGAGGCTGGTGGGCGGAGACGTGGAACGTGTGGCCCGGGTGGGCGGGGCCGCATCCGGAACGGAGTAGGCCAGCGAAGCAACGAGCAACGCCGCCTTCCGTTTGGTACATTGGAAAGGAATACCTCTCGCTTAGACCGGCGACTGTCCTGTCTGCCACGGATGGAGCATCCTAAAACTGGTGGCGACGGGAGTAATGGAGCGACGGGGGGCTGAGGACCGACCGGAGGATGGCTGCGTGCGGCTGCTGCAGTGGCTGCCTGACGATTGGCCGTTGCAGTCCAGATGAGCTTGTGGCAAGGCCTGCTTGATCAGGACCGGGGATGGGTTCGGGTGATCCTGGGGTGATTCGAGGAAGGGGCAGGTACGTTGTGCCAGAGGGGGGAGGCATGATGTGCCGAGTGGAGGGAGCAGGGTCATGATGTGCAGGAGGCATGCTGTGGTCATCCGAGGGGAGGATCTGGAGGGTGGGGGGCACACGGTCCGCTGGGGGAGGAGGCGTGCACGCTGAGCCGAGTGGAAGGGGCAGAGACATGCCGGAGGGAAGAGGCACGCAGTGTAGGGGGGGTGTTGTGCCGGTCTGAGGGAGAAGGAGGCAGGTTCCGAGGGCGGGGGGGCGCACAACGCCGGTCCGCTGGGGGAGGAGGCATGCACGCTGTGGAGATCCAGGGGTGTGGACTGTGGGCGCGGTGTGGGAAGAGGGGGTGGCGGCATGCTGTGCCGAGCCGAAGGCGGGGGCAGGCTGTGGAGAGTCGGGGGAGGGGGCACGTTGTCCCGAGTCCAGGGAGGGTGGAGGGGTCATGCTGTGCCAAGTCCAGGGAGGGGGGCACAGTGTGCCGATCCAGGGAGGGGGGCACAGTGTGCCTATCCAGGGAGGGGGGCACAGTGTGCCTATCCAGGGAGGGGGGCACAGTGTGCCTATCCAGGGAGGGGGGCACAGTGTGCCGATCCAGGGAGGGGGGCACGCTGTGCCGATCCAGGGAGGGGGCACGTTGTGCCGGGTCCAGGGAGGTGGGCACGTTGTGCCTTTCCAGGGAGGGGGGAACGCTGTGCCTTTCCAGGGAGGGGGGCACGTTGTGCCTTTCCAGGGAGGGGGGCACGTTGTGCCGATCCAGGGAGGGGGGCATGTTGGCCCGATCCAGGGGGGGGGGGGGGCACGTTGTGGCGAGTCTAGGGAGGGGGGCATGCTGTGCCGGATCCAGGCAGGGGGACCGCTGTGACCGGTCGAGGGGGGGGGGCACTGTGCAGAGTCCAGGGAGGGGGCGTGCTGTGCCGGTCTACTGGGGGGGGCGGCGTGCACACGGAGGTGATTAGGGGGGGGGGGGCCTGACGAGCCTGTCAGCGGCGTCGAGCCTGGCGCCGGGTGGGCTCTGGGTTGGAGGCGAACGTCGGATGCGTTGCCGCACCCGCCAGCGTGCTCGTTAGGGAGGGAGGGAGGAGGGGGGAAGCATGGTGGCACACGTGTCGTGTGTGAGGTCCATGTGAGTGGGGCCACTCGAGTCTGGGATGAGAAGGGCCGGGAGACGGGTCTACCTGGACCTCGGCTGAGTGGCTGGACTCCGGTGACCGGTGAGGTAGAAGGAGGAGTGAAGCTCAAGCTGCAGCTGAGCTGGGATATTATAGCACAAAACAATTGGTTGAACCGTTAGATGCAAGAAGTGTTGTAATATAGTTGACTCCCCTGTATGGTAGTGATGGCTGGAGGTGTTGTTCAGAAGAGCTTTTCATCGGAGGCGTTTAGAGAGGAGGCGTTCAGAGAGAACTGCTTGAGGTGAAAATGGCTGGAGCACTTGAACACTTGTACAAAAGCTTTAGTAAAATGACGAACGTTTCAAAGAAACGTGTGTAAGATTGGAACAACTGAGAGCATGATACTACAGTAGTTAGACTGGAACATGACGAGTGTTAGTGGCACTTGATAAAATAATTAATCTCATACTCATCAAGCATAGTGTGGACAATGAATAGCAGAAGTAGCTGGTCTGCAAGCACACAACAATGATTTGATAAGCTGTTAAATAACAGTTCCTAGCAAGGAATAAAGTGATGGCGATTTTGAAGAGTAGTGAAAATAGCCGATCTACAAGTGCAGTACTCACAACCCATGTTTGGTCTGTCGTGGAGCAGAACAAACAACTTGGTTGAGAGATTGCAGGTGTATTTATGCTGTGGTGATTGCACCAGGGATTGGCTGGGTGATAATGAAAGGCAGGTGTGTTGATGAGGAGGGAGGAGTTGTTGATAATGAGGGAGGAGTGGTTAAGGTCAAGCGGAAGGAGGTCTCTTCTCCTGAAACTACGTTGTATAAATACAACTTCCCAAAATGTCAGTCAGCCGTGTGGGTGGAGTTTAATTTTCATCCACCAGCTGTCTAAAAACCCGGAAAAGACGCCAGCAGAAAACGGCCGTGCCTGTCTGGTAGGTCTGGCAACAGCTATTCAATGGCCCAAACCACACGAAAAGGGTCACCCAAGGAGTTGCATGGCGACCATGGTCTGGTTTGAGCTTTACAATGAAATCAGTGACCTATGAATACGCTTTCGACGGAAGCAATAACAGCTGTACCTATTTGAAATAGTCTCACACAGGGCCCTGCAAGCTGCCAGCCCTGGGGATTAAGCGCCAGAAATTTCCATTGTAAATCCGGGGCTGTGCAGAATTTCCAGCATCCACCTCGTGTTTGATGTGGTCGGAGAGGAGGCATGTGTCAGTGGAATGGGATGTTCTGAAGCCAGATTGGAATTCGTACATTCGTTTTTTATTGGCAAGATATTTTTCAACCTGTTATTATTTTGCCTGATTTGTACATTTTGGGGTGGAGGTTCTTCCTTGGCCTACTGGCCGAAAACGAGATGATGCGTCTCAAGTTGTTCACAGACAAGAGAGACCAAAACATAATAACCTCCAACCTCTACTGCCTTTTGTGCAAATAAATATAAAATATCAAAAAGAAACAAAATATGTATCAAGAGAGTGTGAATGTATGTGTGTGTAGTGTGTGTGTGTGTGTGTGTGTGTGTGTGTGTGTGTGTGTGTGTGTGTGTGTGTGTGTGCGTGTGTGACGTGTAACTGTATGTGTGTGTGTGCACGTGCGTGTGTGCGTGTCAATGTTCTTCAGTCTCTTCAGTTGTCTAGTACAGCGGTTCCCAACGTGGGGTCCGCGGACCCCTAGGGGTACGCGACGCATAGCCAGGGGGTACCCAAGCCCCCTCAAAAAAAAAAGTTTTTTTTTTTTTTTTTTTTTTTTGAGGGGGCTTGTGAATCATGGTGTGTGTGTGTGATATGAAATGTCCAGTACCTCCCCAGTGCCTCCCCAAGTGCCACCCCAGTGTCTTCCCTGCAGTGTCTGCCCAGTGCCTCCCCAGTGTCTGCCCAGTGGCTCCCCAATGTCTCCCCAGTGGCTGCAGTTTCTCCCCAGTGCCTCCCCAGTGCCTTCCCAGTGCCTCCTGCAGTGTCCCCTCAGTGCTTCCCCAGTGCCTCCCCAGTGTCCCCCTGAGTGCCTCCCCAGTGTCCCCCCAGTGCCTCCCCAGTGTCCCCCTGAGTGCCTCCCCAGTGTCTCCCCAGTGCCTCCCCAGTGCCTCCCCAGTGCCTCCCCAGTGTCTCCCCAGTGCCTCCCCAGTGTCTCCCCAGTGTCCCCTCAGTGCCTCCCCAGTGTCCCCCTGAGTGCCTCCCCATGCTCCCCAGTGTCCCCCTGAGTGCCTCCCCATGCTCCCCAGTGTCTCCCCAGTGTCTCCCCAGTGCCTCCCCAGTGTCTCCCCAGTGTCTCCCCAGTGCCTTCCCAGTGCCTCCCCAGTGTCCCCCTGAGTGCCTCCCCAGTGACCAGCCGAGTGCCTCCCCAGTGCCTACCCAGTGTCCCCCTGAGTGCCTCCCCATGCTCCCCAGTGTCTCCCCAGTGTCTCCCCAGTGCCTCCCCAGTGCCTTCCCAGTGCCTCCCCAGTGTCCCCTCAGTGCCTTCCCAGTGCCTCCCCAGTGTCCCCTCAGTGCCTTCCCAGTGCCTCCCCAGTGTCCACTCAGTGCCTCCCCAGTGTCCCCCTGAGTGCCTCCCCAGTGTCCCCCCCCGAGTGCCTCCCCAGTGCCTCCCTGAGTGCCTCCCGAGTGTCTCCCCAGTGTCTCCCCAGTGCCTCCCCAGTGCCTGCCCAGTGTCCCCCCAGTGTCTCCAATAGCAATACAAGAGCAATAATACAAATCAATCTTAATTTATTAATCTTATTCATTAATTATTGAATCAAATTAATTAATTAATCAAAATGTTCGACGCAAGAAGGCCCCCCTGCGGCCTGCGCCCAGCACCATGCCAAAGCTTTTTCCTGCAGGAAACACTGCTTGTGGTTGTAAATATATTGTTATCTGTGTTGCGAGGATGAGGGGGTACCTGGAAAAATATCTACCGCAAAAGGGGTACCTGGTCCAAAAAAGGTTGGGAACCCCTGGTCTAGTAATAAAATATGCATGAAATGTATGGGAATGCTATGGGTCATGTGGCTGCCTCCTCTATTTGAGTGACCACATCAAACACAAGGTGGATGCTGGCAAATACTCCAAAAGGCTTTTGACACCGTGAACCACTCCATACTGGTTAACAAACTAAAAGCAATTGGTTTTGATAGCACATCAGTGAGCTGGAAGCAATCTTACATGGAGGGGAGATAAAAGATGGTGGAGGTGAATGGAACTCTGTCCCCCCCCCCCCCGCAGATGACTCGGCACTGCTGGTCTCGGACAGGAACAAACTGCATGTTGAAACGGCCCTCAGTTCTGAACTCTGTAGAATCTGCACCTGGCTCGCTGATAACGTACTATCTTTACACTTGTGTGTCTGGTCCACAAGATTCGATACACCACCAAGATACCCATACCTGTCTAAATACTTCCTTAATGTAAACGAAGTCCACACCCATAACACCAGAGGGATTTCAACAAATCACGTGCAAACCAGATTCGACACAATTAAGGGACTTGATTATTTTCGCTCTTATGCCACAAAAATGTGGAACGCCCTACCAACAGTCATTAAGACATGCGAATCCCTTGACTCCTTCAAAACTGCTCCCAAAGGGCACCTACGGACGGCTGCAATTAGACTCTGGCCCCCGTAAAATCTGAATACCCCAGACCCCCACCCACCCCTCTTTCCCCTCACTGTATGTTTTTTTCTCCTTTTTACCTCCTCTATGATGATTTCCTGTTTTAAGGCTATAGCAGTGCATATTTGTAGGTCTTTAAATGTTATGATGAATTGAACATGGTGGACCCTATTGCAAATAAGTGTAATGCTTTATGCTTCATGGTGTCGTCCACAGTTAAGTTTTGTATTGAGTTGTGCTTGAAATGTACTGGAATTCTCCAATCTGTCAATAAATACTTCAGGGGCGCCCAGTGGCCTAGGTGGTCCAGGCACATGCCACATATAGGCTCTGGCCTGACAGCGTGTTGCGTGTTCGAGTCCCGTTCATGACGACCAGCTTGCTGCGTGTCTCTCCCCTTCTCTCTCCCTAGCTCTTTCCTGTCAATCTTCACTTGAAACTATAAATAAAAGGCAGAAAAGCCAAAAACAAATCTTTAAAAAAGAATGATAATCAAATCAATCAATCAATCAATCAATCAATCAATCAATCAATCAATCATATTATGCCTACATGAATTAGATAGGTCAGTGTACCAATGTAAATGAGTGCATGCAGTAAGACTGACATGGCCATCTAGTGGTTGCATTGAAACAGAACAGGTTAAACTTGCATTATGTGGGCCAGAAATGGTGTAAGGGTGGAAATGTACAATCATGTGTGGCAGGGCTCAGCGTCTGCTCATCACCCTGTGTATTTCTTATTCAGTTGCTAGAGGCTGTACAGAATATAGCTGCTGATTTTTGAGCCCTTTTCACCATGTGACTCTTTTTGATACAGAGACATGAGTCATGGCGGCAACTGTTCAGTTCATCCCGTTTATCCGAAATGAGTTAATAGCACAGGCAGACAAGTCACATACCAAATTGCTATGATTCCCTGCTTTCACATGACATGAAGAAATAAAAATATATTCTATGACTTAGCCTCGGTCAGAAACCACATATTATGTGGCCCTTAAGGTCCTCAGTGATGTCTAAACTTGAAGTCACAAACCGTGGAGACTCGAGACATTGTTGATAGCCTTCTGTAGTCGATCATCTCCTTGGTCTTTTTTAGTGTTAAGGGCAAGGTTATTACCATGACACGGCTGTTAGTGATCTGCCCTGTAGGCCCTCTTGTCATCATTGATGATCAGGCCCATCATCACTGACGGCATACTTGACATTACATTCACTTTATCTATGTGACACTCCTAGCAGCCAACAGTATATTGTCTGGCTTTCCTAATGATCACCATTCCAATATTGTTATTGTCTGCGATCTTACATACATTATGTATTCCAAATTCACAGCCATAGATCAGTCCTATCCACGCATGCTTAGCAGACTGACCACGTCGGCATTTAAACTTAGCACTGCATGTGTACTCACCCAATAATAATTCCTAAGACTTGGAGTCAGACATTGTCCTCTAGTTTCATATCCAAATAGGAAAACCTCCTTTGGGAACAGTCAATGTTTGGGAAGCACAAACGTATGGGGCACACAATTGGCAGGTGTGTTGCGATTGTTGTGGGGTAATTGATCAGCACCTATTTTGTGTGTCCCATACATTTGTGCTTCCTAAAGGAAGTTTTGATATGTTCAGTCCTGCACTCATTCCAGGCCCCTCGCCGTAGAGAATGTCATCCATGTGCAGCTCGTGGAAAAGTGGAGATATTTTACTAAATACACGTTTTCTGCCAGAACTTTCAAATGAATATGACGAGGTCAGTCTGCTAACTTGCACGGATAGGACCGATATGGCTGTGTATTTGGAATACATGATGAAATGTATGTAAGATCAGACATTATAGGGCTATTAACTTTTAAACTGAGAATATTCATCTTATATTCTGTACATTCCACAGTTCTGGCTCCAAAACTGTGAAATGCACTTCCCATTGCAGTCAGAACTGCAGCATCACTCCCAATCTTCCGCCGTAGTCTGAAAACCCACCTTTTCAGACTCCATCATGGCCCATAGCACTTACCCTACCCCCTTAGATAGCATTTCTGTAGACTTAGATAGCATTTGATACAGACTTATAGCATGTTATGTAGACATCACTATAATTGCATTGTATATAGTCATAGCACGCCATAGTACATATGTATAGCATAGTAGTATATATGTATAGTTTATATGTATAGTTTCATTATATAGATATTCCACTGTTACTTTCTTAGCTTACGCATGTTTCATGATAAATGCTTTTATGTGATGTATTCCCATGCTTTTTGTTCTTGCTTATTGTAAATCGCTCTGGATTAAGAGCGTCTGCTAAATGCCTAAATTGTAAATTGTATATTTAAACCAAATTCACCAAACAAACTTACAGTTAGTTGATTAAAAATGTATTTGTGTGTGCTCGTGCTTCAGACAAGTGACTTTTGCGTCCGGACAAGTGAATGGAAAATGTACTTGTCATCACAAATGTATGTCAAGCCCTGGACTGTACCATACTGTACTGTACCGCACTGTACCGTACTGTACTGTATGGTATTGTGTACTGTAATGTACTGTACCAACTGTACCATACCATACTATAATGTACCATACTGTACTGTACTGTACTGTACTGTACTATTTTCATTTAATTTTCAATTGAGTGCTATAGCGCCGCCCTTTGGCGAATGGTCGTGGGCTTCGCGTCTCACTGTTTGGCATAGCTATCTACCATATTGCCAAGTTTAGCTAAAACCAACTGCACGGTTAAGCCAGAACTGCAATCTTTGGTGGAAGAAGAAGAAGAAGAAGAAGAAGAAGAAGAAGAAGAAGAAGAAGAAGAAGAAGAAGAAGAAGAAGAAGAAATACAATAAGGGGCCTCTTAGCAAAACAAAATAATTAATGAAAAAGGACATGAATCAGAGATGTTGTCACCCTTACAGCATATGACCTAAGACTCATAAATGGCTGGGGCAAGATTCATATTTAATCAGTCAATGAGTCATTGCAATCAGAACCGCAGACTCACTCCCAATCTTCCGCCGTAGTCTGAAAACCCACCTTCAGACTCCATTTTAGCCTGTAGCACTTGCCACTGCACTTGCCCTAGCCTTGATGACCTTACAGGCGGCAAAGGCTCAACTTATGTAACTTAGATAGCATTTTATGTAGACATAGCACTCAATAGTTAGTGTATACGCATTGTTTCATTATATAGATATTCCACTTTTAGGTTCTTAGCTTACAGTATACGTATTATTCTTGATGACTTTTGTATGTAGGCCTATTTGATGTATTACCGTGTTTTTGTTCTTGCTTAGTGCTTACTGTAAATCGCTCTGGATTAAGAGCGTCTGCTAAATGCCTAAATTTTAATTTAATTTAGGCAATTTGCAGTACACACTACAGTACGGGGGGGGGGGGGAATCTTTTGCAGAAAATAAAATCATTGTGAGATTGTAGATCTGCTATTTAGACCATCTAATTTTGGCTAAGATATTTGCAAATTGAAAATATTTATTAGTTATAATAAATAATAGTTATAATATTATATTAGTTCAATTACTTTTCACTAGATATTCTGGTTAATAATAGTCACAATAACAATGTGTGCCATGACCCCGCTTAAAGCAGCACTCATGTAACTTTCCTCTACTACCCTGGAGGGTTGTAGTTATGGTAGTTAGTGGTTATACTTCCAGCAACCAAATGTCTCTTCTGAGACATTTAGAGCTGTGTCTTGCTTGGACACAAACTTTGACACAATCCTGTTTCTGGATTGGGTCCAAATATAATTCTCCCCAAGAGCAAATATAGACAGGCTCTATTAGATCAGTGGTCGACATTTCAGCTCTTGCACAGGAGACCGATGGGTTCAGGTCCAGGGTAGAACAAGAAAGTTACAAATTGAATATCAATTAACTGATTGGGAAATATGTACCAAACACCAACTTGTTCTGAACAATATATTGCAATTGCTGTAAAACCTATACAAATATAGAACAATATAGGCCTATACTGTACCAACTGGATGATCTTGGAGACAGTCTCAGTCTGAACATGTGTGTCTCAGCTAGCATATAGGCTACCCATCAGCTATTCTTTTGATTAATTTATGACATATTCATCCTGTAATTTCTACTGAACTATGTCATAGCTTTTTGTCTCCGCCAGGCTGAAGGCATATGGCAGAGACTTTGTTTTGCACCCTGTCCGTCCTTGTTAAGTTCCGTATATGTGAGACAGTGCGTGTGTGTGACGGTGTGTGTGTGTGTAGTGTGCGTGGGTGTGTTTGTGTGTGTTTATGTCCGTCTGTGAACACTGAACAGCTAATCTCCTGTAACGTTGGCTTGATCACAGCGAAAATATGCACACTCCCCTGGATTCCAAAGCAGAACCTGGGCCTATTATAGCACCACCACAAGGCTGATTTTGACACTACTCGTACAGACACTACTCATACTCGTACTAACCTCGCCTCACCAGGCTTTCCACCACCTCGGAGGAAAGCCTGGTCTCTGTTTCAAAAGTCTGTATGATCCGGACAGGGGCGGATGATATGGTTACGTCATGTTGTAGTATTGTTTTGTAGTCGACAGACAGGAACAACAGGCGGCGGCAACTTCCTTTTCCCTCTCAATAAAAGCTCTCGTAGCCTGTAGCTTTTATTGAGAGGGAAAAGGAAGTTGCCGCCGCCTGTTGTTCCTGCCTGTCGACTACAAAACAATACTACAACATGACATAACCATATCATCCGCCCCCGCCCGAATGAAATGGTGCCCAGGCTATACTCGTTCAGACATCACGCAAACCGGTACACATTATATCTAGTCATTAAACAAAACGGGTCTTTCAGATTTTTCATATTGGCTTCCAAAGTTTGCAGAAGTGTTCCATTTTGAACAAAATCATAAATGCCTCAAATCTTCGTGAAATTTAGCATGCACTTTCCCATTAGGAGAAATGCCACTTGAAAATTTTCAAATCAGCCTCATGGTGGCGCTATAACAGGCCGATTCATGTTTTTATTTTAATTTGACTCGAACCCGTGATGCAGCCGGTCAGGCTGCATTAAGAGCCTAGGCCCGACTGCCCGGACCGCTGCCGGCCTGAGCCCGATTTGTGTTTTACCCTAGGGACGGATTAACCCCCACAAGGGCCCCTGGGCCGGTACATTTCTTGGGGCCCCCATAGCGTGCGTGCTCGCGGAATTTTCAAGTTTTTTTGCTTAAAAGTTTTTTATCAATTTTATCATTTTGACCTAAATTTAACAAAATCAATGACCAATGAAGGTCCCCAGGAGCTTTTTTCAGGGCCTCAAACCCAGTACAGACTACAGAGTGGTCCAATTTCCCTGAAGGGCCCCTGGGCCACGGCCCCACTGGCCCAATCGCTAATTTGGCCCAACTGAGTTCTGTAAAATATTGTATGCACACTCCCTAGGTCCTAGGATAAGGACACTCCCTACCTAGACCCTAGGATATGGAAAAACCTTTGCCCTTTTTTAACACAGAATACGCCAAAACATGAGAAAGTTTGAGAATCATTGGTAATAGACATTAATTTATGTATTTATTGTAGATATGGGCTCATTGCTACAAGGCCAGACAGGTAGCTGTAGCTCTCATAGACATATCTATGGTAGCTCTACTCTGCTCTAGACACAGTGAGATTTTATTCGTCATTGGTACATCCGGGTACTTTTGTTTTTGATTGACAGTTGCCATGGTAACAAGCCAGAGCATCGCCATTTTGTCAGAAGGGTTTTTTTTCCCCCAGCTCAGTCTTTTCAAATGTTCTCCCTTCCCGCCGGAATAATGCTGTCACTGGATATATCTTTGACATTTTCGGTTAAAGAAATGCGTCGAGTAGATCGGATTAAGAAAATCAAGAGGCAAACGGTTTAACGGAGTTGAAATAATTAGGCGGCGCCGCGCTAACTCAGTTGTCCGTGTCTCTGGTCCACCGGGCCGGTTCACTGCGCAGGTTTGGACCGCGCGCCATTTTGTGAAAATTGACATAAAATTCTTGTCCAAAAATTATCAGAGGACACGGTTTCTGTTTCATGTTTTTTTTCACCCTAGTGGATTGGATTACCTCAACGCTCTTATATATCGAAGTGACCGACGCTGAATTCTCGAAGAAACCTGAAATCTGAATTTGACTCAACGTTTATTTTAGCGGTAGCTAGAATTGTTAGCTTGAGGCTAGCTAAAGAACCTGGTGCTAGCCAATGTTAGCCGCGTTCATTTTGTCAACTAGCTAGCAATCCAGTTTGCTATGGTTAGCAAGTAAGTTCTGCGTGCTAGCTAGATCGGTAACGTTAGCAGACTGCTGTTCATCTGCTGACATTTGTCAAAGTTACCGAGAGCAGTTGGTGAACCCTCCTGGGTTTGATCGGCCAGTAACGTTTAGTGTGGTGAAACTGTGTAGTTTGCCGGTCAGAGGAGTGGGTGATCGGGTTTAAATGTTCCTCGCTAACCGCGCAAGGAGGGGAGAATCTCAAGCTGGATAAGTTGCCTCATCATACAGGTTATTGGACTTTAAATGAAGATCGTGCCATCACAGGTGAGCATAAAGTAAAACGGATCTTTTCTGACGACATGCAACGTTTATATTTATAACCATGGCGGTTGTTATCATGTGTTAACGCTAGACTGTGTTGACGTTAATAGTCAGTTATAACAGCGCTAGCTTGTCGACCCTTGTTGCTAACGTTACGTTGGAACTCCAGACAGACAGTAGGTCAACGAACCAACCTTACAGACTGGACTGGCTCCTCGCGACCATGTCGCTCGACAAAAATGACGTCATATTCAACAGGAAAAGGTGTCGACGCGACGCGCGTTGACATTTCTTCCAGTTGGAAATACGTCATGTTTTTTTTCGTCGAGCAACACGGTCGCGCATCGAACTCTGAATAGCTGTCATGCTAGTAGTTGTGTTGCTAACGTTGCTAGCGGGCTGTGTGGGCTTGTTGCTGGCAGTGTTGTTAACGTTGCAGCTAACCTTGCGAAGTAGTGTGTGTGACTGGCAGTGGCATCAGTGTTGTTAACGCGATCTGAGCTGTAAACGTTGTACTAAAATCGTTTTTCGCCCCTTTTGAAGGCATACATGTTTGTCATTAGACGTTCCATAGTGAGAGGTTATATTAACTTATTTGGCTAACATGCTAAACTAGCCAATGGTTAACGGTTGCTTGTTGACGAGCCAGTGGAATGGGCCCGCCAGCAGCACCACAACCCGCTGGCTGAACATCATCGTCACTGGCTAACGTTGGATTGGTGAAAGATACACTGGCTTGTCCCGCAGTTTTTGTTGGGTAACGTTAACGGCGGTAGAGTGCTAACGGTAAACGCGAGCTTGGATGCGTTTGTCATTTATACGGGGGATTTGAGGTATACACAAACTATAGCAAGTGGAGACGAGAAATGTACTGAATATGCTCTCTAAATTCCAACCATGACGAGATATACCCCATCAACTGTAAGTACAGAGCTGTTCGGGTGACTTATGGACATACATCTGATGCTTTGGATTGTTTTGGATGGATTACATTTCATTTAACGAGGAATTCGTTCGGGCAACCAGCTGGGTGTGAAATTAAACAAGTCGGTAACAGATCATTTACATAGTCATCGTTTTATATGAGAATGCTTCTAATAGCAAGCTAGCTTTATTTACACCTATTTAGGCCCGTTCGTGCCTTGATGAATAGAAGCCACGGAAGGAACTGTTCATAGGTCGGTACTGAAAATGGAAGAATGTACATTGTCAGTGGAGATGTGTCCTATGAATCTGCTTTGTTGCTATGGTTTAGATTGTGACCATTAACAGTATATGTGTACTCAAAGAAGTTAAAGAGCATCCCATAGTTTGACTGATTTCAGTTAAGATGTTCAGAGATGGGCTCTAAACAAACTTCTGCACTTCCTTACATATTTGCATAATCAAGTTGGGCTGTGTAACTAATTTATAAACAATGAGAGATGTCAGGTCCATAGATATACTATAATTTTTTAACTGGATTGACATGCTGAGAGGAATTTCCAGACTTCTTTAATCCACAACAATAATACAGATTTGATTCTAGAGTGGTCTCATCTTTATCCCCCTGAGTGAACAATATGTTTATCTAGCTCTATCTGACACCTTTTTAGTTTTTACATTTTAGTTGTTTGGGCACTATTGCCTTGTTTGTTTCACTCCATCTAAGCAGCTTGTCTTTGTTTAGTGCTTTTGCATATTGAGCTGTATTTGAAAATTTGCAAAAGTTCACGATTTCCAATCAAGTTCCTTCCTAATGTTTGGGGTTTCCATCCCTTCCTTTTCACTAAAGCATAAACACTGAAATTGAATCCCAACAAAATTGCACAATGATAATGATCTGTTTTTATTCTTTGTAGTTGGTTGTGGTTTGCTGCTGGACTCTCCTCCCAGGATGATATGAAATTTTACAGGAGACGATGCATCCAGGTTAGCTATATATTAAGTCTACCTTTGGTGGAGAGGGACAGTGTAAGTTCTTCCTCCCTCTAATAAAGGAATGGTTCTAAATTTGTACAGCAACTAATTTACAGGATTAAGTAGAATCTCCAATCGATGTTAAAGGGGTAAAAGTAAAACTACTCATTCAAGTAAGTTTACTTATTTAGGGTCAGGCTTACTCAAAACATTTGCAGTAGCTGAAGCCGAGGAACATGTCATCCTGAAATTTATTAATTTTGAACAAATTGAATTGAAGAAACAAACAAATTTCTAAATATATATTCAATTTAGAGCTCTGTCAAACTGTCACCTGTTCATCCTAGGATATATATATATATATATATATATATATATATATATATATAATTTTTCTCTTCCATATCATAATCATAACATGGAATTAAATATAACACGTCCTAGATTTCTTGGTATACAACTGCTATTCTGTTTCTCTAGGCTCCCCTTATTTCATACTAGATGTGTATTTTTCCTTTTCCACAGCTGGGTCAGCTTTCTAATGCTCTCAGATAGAGTGCAGGTTTTGGGCTGCGCTGCTATTTTGCTGTCAGGCTCTTGTGTTGAAAGCAGCGTCTAAGTGTGCCAAAGTTCAATTTTATTTCTTGTTTATTTCTTGTTTTCTCATTGGAAAATGGGAGCAGCTCTGCCCTGGCAACAAAAGTAGGCTATTTGCATACTGCGTTGTGATTGGTCTGTGCATTGATGGGCTTGCCAAATCACGCTGTATCTCTGTGGTGATAGGCTATGCTAATTAGGTGCTGTTGCTGGGATTCTGAATAGTGGTTACTGTGTAGCACTGGTGAATTGTGTTGTCTGGTGAGAGATGCTGATAGCTGAACATGCTATTTAATATTTTTTTGATTCCTTCTGGCTTAAAATGAAGGATGATTCACTGAACATACAGTGTGGAGATTTATTTTCATTTTTTTTAACGTTATAAGCCCACAATTTTTTCCTTCTTTTCCCCTACAAGGCTTGATATATATTTGACTGCTATTGTGTATTCAATTTAATAAAATCTTTGAATATTTATTATTTTATAGATTTTAGGCAAACAAATCTCTTTTTTTCCAACAATGGATTTATGCTGGAGTTATTTCTCCTACAATATCATCCTATGATTCATTTGTTTAGAAAGAACACATTTGCATGATAATAATGCTCAACCACAATTTTATCTTAATTTTAAGTCCCCAAGTTGATTATTATTTTTTAACCAAGGAAAATGGCAATGTTATATATTGTATTTGCTGGTCATTGGTATTATTTTATACCTGTACTAAGGCTTTATGCTCAGAATAAGCTATATTTTCAAATATGCTATTTGTAAAAAATAATATACTATGCCATGTTATGATCAGTTGTGAGAAAGAAAGGATGTGCCTGTTTTACACCCAGGAACCTGTTCTTTTCGCCGCTTGTATTTTTATCTCCATAGACATGTTCAATTAATTATCATCCTCATCTCTTCTAGGAGGAGAGACTTCAGCATGCAAACCTTCGTCCGTCCGGCTTGCGCCCTCTTTTTCTTTCCACACTGCTGGTCTTCAGATGGCTGCTCCAATGCCCCATACGCACCAGCAGTACAGTGACCGCCACCAGCCAAGCACTGACCAATCTGTTGCGGTCTTACCGTACAGCGATCAGAACCCACAGCTCACTGCCAATCAGGTATACTGTGACTCACATGTTTAGTTAATTTTGGTTAACATGCAATTCTTTAGTACATTCTTAAGAATAGGTTACGATTCAGTATATGGGGAGCCTGCATCCCACAACACATACCACGTGGATATGTTGTTTATTGGCTCATTCATTGTTTCCAGAATCGTAACCCTAATGCTGTCAGTTTTTTTTATCCCCCTATTTTTATTTTACCCCAGGCCAAACAGGTTATGTCATATGTTTGGTTCAGCCCACATATTTACTGTTACATAATTGTTCATACATCAAGTTATTAATGAGTCCTCAGTCCTGGTACTTGTCAGAGTATGCTTTGTATTGATCATATTGCTGAAATGTTAATATGATTTTCCTGTTTTATCAGAGGCACATGCCCCAGTGCTTTCGTGACCCAACTTCAGCTCCCCTGAGGAAGCTCTCCATTGACCTTATCAAAACATATAAACACATCAATGAGGTGAGAATGGATTTCTTTCCCTTCTCTTTAAATGTATTATTACAAATATTTTCCAGATGGCTTGTTATAAGATGAGCATGTCATTGAGTTTCTTGTAATTTGTGCAGGTGTATTATGCAAAAAAGAAGCGACGGCACCAACAGGGTCAGGGCGAAGACTCTAGTCACAAGAAAGAGAGGAAGGTCTTCAACGATGGCTATGACGATGATAACTATGACTACATCGTCAAAAATGGGGAGAAATGGATGGATCGCTATGAAATCGATTCCTTGATAGGCAAAGGGTCCTTTGGACAGGTGCTTAATAATAAATACATACATGTGAAAGTAAATATGGCATGTGAAATGGAGAATAAAGGATACTGTGGTACTGATCTGCTCTACAGTATGTAGTAATTTCAGACGATGTATTGGTATGTTCATGTTCATACTGGTGAAAATAATTGGTCTGTGAACTGAGAAATATCTGTATTCTGATACTATAAATGTATCTACAATACATATGTTAACATATGTTTATTTTCCCCTCCATCCATCCGCAGGTTGTGAAAGCCTATGACCGTGCAGAGCAGGAATGGGTTGCCATTAAGATCATCAAGAACAAGAAAGCTTTTCTCAATCAAGCCCAGATTGAAGTGCGCCTCCTAGAGCTCATGAACAAACATGATACTGAGATGAAATACTACATAGGTAATGTGCTTTTACCATTGTCATCAGGGGACTTCTTGACCTGTTGTCTGGAAGAACTAATAAATCTTTCCAGACAAGTGCATTAAAAATGTACTTGTCTGTTGGACAAGTGACTCTTGGTTTAACTTTTTCTGTGACACTTTTAGCAGCCAACAATTTTGTCTGGCTTTCCTAATAATCACCCTTCCGTTTCAGGAAAACCGAACCTCATGTTATTCTGTGGCTTGTTTCTTTACTTTTAATGGGGAAAAACTACCATATGCCACTTATTTATTTTAAATGGCTACTGGCCATCATCAAGTGTGGCACAAGTCTTTGTGCTAAATGACCAATCAATCTTATGGCTCGAATATGATTTAAAACATGATGTTTTAAAATTAATTCAAGAATAATAATTAGAAAAACTATACGCCATTCAGCAAATAGACGGCATTGATCTATTTAGAAAGTATGCATGCCGATCGATGGACTTCTGTTAACTTGTTAGCCCTAAAGTATGTGATCTTACATACATTTCATAATTTCAAATACACAGCCATAGATCTGTCCTATCCGCTGACGGTTATCAAACTGATCTCGTCTGCATTTAAACTTGTAGCACTGCGTGTGCACTCATCCAATATCTCCACTTGTCCACAAGCTGCACACGCACATTTTCTCCGGTGAGGGGCCCGGAACATATCAAAACTTAATTTAGGAAGCACAAATGTATAGGGCACACAATTGGCAGGTGGTGTGATAAACCTGTTATTCAAAACCCTGATAGGGTTGCGTATAAAGACCCGCCCCTGTGTGCACACGCTGTCCAGGGCGCTGCGGCTGCTGCCGTGTCATAACTCTGGGACTCTAAAAGTTAGGAGCACCCCGAGTTGTAGATATTTCTCTGCCTCAGTAGTGATAATGTTGAATTGAGTCATGCTTAAGTTGTAAAAATAATTATGTTGGTGTAATTTAACGGAGCTTGCTGTTTGTAAACGTCTTTTGGTCAGGCACAATCATAATGTAACCATTATCTTTTCATGTTTGGTTGGTTTGGCACAATCATAATGTAACCATTATTTTTCATGTTTGGATTAGTTAGTGTTTGTTATTGATTTAACCCATTCTGAACGGGCACCCATTTTGGTGTTGGCATCATATTATGCTTTAGCTATTGAAAAATAGCAGATCTACAAGCTCATAGCGCGCCACCGAGTGGCTCGCTACTATTTTTGAATAAAATCGAAGAACGACTGACATTTTTAGAATCTGATCTCAGGTCAGAATGGGTTAATCAGACCAGTGTGTGTCCAGTGGAAACCTCGTATGAATCTGATCTCAGGTCAGATGGGTTAAGGTTAGGTTTAGTTCGTTTTGCTTGTTTCTTAGTGTTTCCCCATATAGTCTTATTTTCTTTAATTAAGAGCCAACACAGCAATATTTCCCACCACAGACTCATAGTAATCCATGTCAGTGACGGTGTGTCCAGACTGTCTGGTAACCACGGAGAAAAGATGCAGGCAGTTATCAACCCCACACTAATTGCAACGCACCTGTCAATTGTGTGCCCCATACGTTTGTGCTTCCCAAAGGAAGTTTTTCATATTTTCAGTCCAGCTTTTCCTTGTGGCCTGGTCTGCCAGAACTTTAAAAATGGATATGAAACCTGGAGGACTCCACGTTAGGAATTAATTAAGTTTAAATGCCGACGAGGTCAGTCTGGGAACCGTGCGTGGATAGTGGAATACATGAAATGTATGTAAGATCACAGACATTCTAGGAATATTAACTTGTAAACTGAGAATATTCATCCAATATTTAATGTATGTATTCACCAAAACCAACTTACAGTTAGTTGATTTAAAATATTTGTGTGCTTGACTGCTTGTGCCCCAGACAAGTGACTTTTGTGTTTGGACAAGTGAATGGGAAATGTACTTGTCCAAAGGACAAAAGTGCCTCAAAAAGTTATTGTCAAGCCCTGGTAATGTGCACTGTATGCTGTATGAAGGCTTTGTGTATGTTTGACTTGGACATACTCTGCTTCCTCACCAGTTCACCTCAAGCGTCACTTCATGTTCCGAAACCACCTCTGCCTCGTGTTTGAGATGCTTTCATATAATCTGTACGACCTACTGCGGAATACCAACTTCCGTGGCGTCTCTCTCAACCTCACCCGGAAGTTTGCCCAGCAGCTCTGCACAGCGCTGCTTTTCTTGGCTACGCCTGAGCTCAGCATCATCCACTGTGACCTGAAGCCCGAGAACATCCTCCTGTGTAATCCCAAGAGGAGTGCCATCAAAATAGTGGACTTTGGCAGCTCATGCCAATTAGGACAAAGGGTACCTATCAACAGATTACACAATCAATGATAATGCCAGATCATTTCTAACTAAGGGCTTAAAGCTAAAATCTATGGTGTGTAATTTTTTTTAGATATACCAATACATCCAGAGTCGCTTCTACCGCTCCCCAGAGGTGCTGCTAGGAATGCCCTATGACCTGGCCATCGACATGTGGTCCTTGGGCTGCATTTTGGTGGAGATGCACACTGGAGAGCCCCTCTTCAGTGGAGCCAATGAGGTACTGTTGGAAATGACATTAATCAAATCACAAATTTGTACCCAGTAGTGAGAAGTTGTAGTATTATCCTGGCATTAAGCTTTACAGCAAGTAACTAGAAGAAAGATAATTTACATGATTGTCACAACCAATAATGCTGTTTGTGCATATCTTTCTTCAATATGGTTACATTTTGAGACCCCAGGAAGAGTAGCTCCTGTAACAGTACAGTAAGCTAATGGGGCATCTAATGGACAAATCAAATCAATAGCGAAAGTGGAAGAAAAACGAATCCCACATTTAATTTACCCACTTTTACTGTGTTGAGATGAATTTGGTAGAATGGTTCACCTTTTTATCCAGAAAAGTGTTAAAGATGGAGTGCCGTGACTATGGAGTTAACATTACTCTAATAGACCCCCAGGTGTGGTTATAATATTCAAATATGTCTTCCCTGTGTATTTTTGGTTCAATCAAAGAACACCATTTTAGTGACACGGCACTCATCTTTAAGATCAATAATCAGAAAGTATTTGACATATTTTCTAACTTTGCCAAACATTTCCTCAGGTGGACCAGATGAACAAAATAGTTGAAGTTCTTGGTATTCCTCCCAATCATATAATGGACCTAGCCCCAAAAGCCAGGAAATTCTTTGAGAAGCTATCAGATGGTACTTGGAGTGTTAAGAAGACCAAAGATGGCAAAAGGGTGAGCTTAATACCTTGTTAATTGTCTTGTGAATTGTGAATTTGAATTATGTTTTTTTTAACCAACCATGGTTGCAATTATATGGTGTTATGCGCAGTTCCCTTGGTATTAAATCTCCTCACCTGTGTGTGTGCATTTCCATGAGCAGTATAAGCCTCCAGCCTCACGGAAGCTCCACTCCATTCTGGGTGTGGAGGCAGGGGGCCCAGGTGGCCGGCGTGCGGGGGAGTCTGGCCATGCTGTGGCAGACTACTTGAAGTTTAAGGACCTGATCCTCCGGATGCTCGACTATGACCCGAAGAGCCGCATCCAGCCCTACTACGCCCTGCAGCACAGCTTCTTCAAGAAGACTGCGGATGAGGGGACCAACACGAGCAGCAGCGTGTCCACGAGCCCCGCACTAGAACAGTCCCAGTCTTCAGGAACCACCTCCAGCACCTCCTCTAGTTCAGGTAACTTCCACTTGAAGTTTCCTCAGCTGTTCTCATTTAATACATATTCGATAGTTACTTGCATTGTAGACTAGGTCAGATTTCCCAAAGTCTAAGGGTATTAAGGAGTGCTGAATCCAAATCTACTGTATGTCCAGGTAAGGTAGACACTTGATTGAATTTAGGTTTTCATGGGGTATCCATTATCCAATGCCATATTCTGATTTGAGATCAAATACCTTTTTCAAACAACTTGCTTGCTCACATGACTTTATAACATACCTACTGTCAAATAAATAAATAAATGCAATACAGCATATGGATCTTAAAAATCAGCGTGTCGCAAAACAAGCATTACAGCAGTATTTTACGCCACAGCGCCCAGACACGCTGCTAATCTATACTGCTATTTCATAACAAACATGAAGGGAGATGATGGCTGATGAGATTCAGAGCGGGGTAACAAACTGGTCACTGTTATAAAAGTCAGGTTTCATGCTGGTCAAATGCGTGGACCACACATAGTTTTCCTCTGTGATGTTGTTGAACAAAGAGCGTGTGCAAACACTTCTGCCTCAATCCTCCTACCTGCATATCGTTATATAGCATTATAACTATATATAATGCTATATCGTTATCGTGATGTTAAATGAGCTATATCATGATATGTGATTTTGTCATATCGCCCAGCCCTACCCAATGGTAATATTTATGAGACCTCCATGTTGTGCATGGCTGTGTCAGGCAGACGGCAATATCCATATGCCAGACTGGCTCACAGAAAAATATGAAACAACCCGATACTAACTCTCCTAAGACCAGTAATATTAACATGGGTCACTCCCCACCCAGTAACTGATCATTACTCAAAGTTTAAAAAGCTCCAGACCAGAATATACAGAATCTGAGCATTTTGTGTATGTGGAAAGCAGTGCTCGTCTATCAGATGGCAGTAGGGAGGTCAGAGAGTAGGATCACAATGGGAAGACTGGAGCCCAGGGTATCATGGGTTGTTCGCCTTTCCACTCTTGCTGTTAAAAAGCTCCATTAAAAAATACATTTGACATCTCTACAGTGAACTCCATGCCCATAAGGGTCCATGTCTCCCCACTGTATCTACTGACTAACCAATCTTCCCCACATATCTGATGGCCCAGCTCAGTCCCAGAGTCTGGAGCTTTTCAAGTGCCCAGGACTTCCTGCATGTCCAGACCCTCTTGCCTCCACAGCCACACCCACCCATGGGTTTATGAGTTTGGTATTTGTAGTGCGCCCCCCATCCAGTTATTACACTGGCCCAGGGGCGCAGTCTGAAAAAAAAAGACAACGATTTTGGGGCTCATCAGTTTATGCCCCCCGCTTTGTAAATAGCTGTGCCTCAACTTGCCCACTTTGAGTTTCTCACTTGCGGGCCAAAGTCCAAGGGTGTTGAGTGTGTGATATTTTGTATTGATCTTAGTAACAGCACGATGCATCCATCACACAGTTTCATTCACCGTCGATAGGCTGTTGAGAGGCACCGTTTCATGTTCAGATTATTTCCTTACATGGATTAACCATTCGCTGTTGTCACATGAACATTTCTTAAACTTTCATGGAGCAAGTTAAGCTTATGTGGCAATTTATGAATCCCCAGTGCCGCAGTGAGCGCAGAGCCAGGGTGAATTAGGCCAGTCAATCTAAGCTAAAAGGGGGTGTGGCCCAAAATACATTGCAATAGTACTTGTTCAAGGTATCCAAAAAACATATAAAAAATGGTTGTATTGAAAAGTTGTGGATCATGGTAAATTATGGGGTTGAAAGCTGGGGTACACTTGGCCAAATGTGATGATCACATTTGTGCAATCGATTCAGAATCATGAATAACCCCTAGTTTTTTTCCTTTTTTATATATAGGTTTAATAGACACATTCAGAGATGGGTCCCCTGGTCGCAGGAAACGTATTTCCTGTAGGCGGTGTGAACACGATGTGAACACAGTCAGCTGTTCTACTACATTGAATGGGGAAGTGACGGATGTTAGTGTGCTCAAGCGTTACTCTTTTACCTGCTTTTTACTAACACTAACTTTACAAAGATGCCCTGTGATGAACCTGTGTAGTTTATGGCTGCTCCAGTTAGTGGCAAAATTCAACTTTGGAGAGAAACGGAGAACGGAGCAGCCATATACTATACTACACATATGTTCATCCCAATGTTCTGGGCATCTTTGTAGAGTTAGTGTTAGTAAAAAGCAGGTAAAAGAGTAGTTTGAGCACACTAACATCAGTCACTTTCCCATAATACAGCACTTTAAAAGTTCTATACCTTGAATGAGTCAAAATCAATGTGGAAGGAGGTAAGAAGGTGGCGAATGAAGATTTAAAAAAACATGGGTTAAAAAACCATCAGTCACTTTCCCATTCAATGTACCGGTAGTAGAACGGCTGACTGATGTGACTGTGTACAGCTATGTTGTCTCCGCCTACAGGTAATGCGTTCGCCGTCTCTGAATGTGTCTATACCCGTCCTCACTCTCTCTTCCTCCGAATGTTTTTTACGTACTAATTAAATAACGGATTAATTCAATAACTAATGAAAATTACTGTGCTTTTACTGAAATAAGAAAAATATGAATACTATTTTTTTTTATCATTTTATTCAGATTTTAATTTCTTTGAATGCATTCAGACCCCTCCAAATTATTTGCAGACACCTCAGAGAACTACTACTTCTCAGGTCGAGAAGTACTGCTCTGAGGTACCAGGCCCTTGACATTTGACTGGAGCAGTATCTCGTAGTATTTGTGAAACAAACAAAGCTAAGTTTTAATTTACATGCAGCCAGCAATATACTGTATGCTTTCACACAAGAAATGGGTCTGTGATGAGAGGGAAAAGTGTGTGGTGTAGTGTTCTTCTGCCAAGAATTGGCAGTGGTGAAAAACAAGTGCTTGCAATTGATCCAGGATCATGAAAACACATAGTTTGACCCCACACAAGCTTCTTGAGGCAAAGATGAAATGGTTTCAATGTTTTCCACAAAGTTGCGGGTACCCCAACTTTCAGCATCTGTCACGAGTTCCCCTAGGCGCGCGTGTGTGTGTGCGTGTGCGTGTGCGTGTGTGTGTGTGTGTGTGTGTGTGTGTGTGTGTGTGTGTGTGTGTGTGTGTGTGTGTGTGTGTGTGGTCTAGACACATTTTCAAGCACATTGCTGAAGATTATTTCTTGGTAAGGAATTTGTCCTAATTTCTTTGCTATAACCCTGACTATAAATGACAATTTTCACCATATGAGTTTCAAGCAGTTTCCTCACATTTGATCTCAAATCAGAATATGACATTGGATTCGCCATATACCTTCAAATGAAAACCTTTAAAAGCTAAATCGAATCAAGTTTCTATCTTAAGTTAAAAAGAAAAAAGCGTTAGCAGATTTGGATTCAGCAGTGATTTTACAGGCCTAGACTTAATGACTCACTTAATCACCTCTACACATTACAGACTGGATAAAACATATAGCAAAACTCTTAACTAGTACTATAAGTACTAGCTGATGAAGTCATGCCTCTATCTGAACATGTATGTCATCATAACAACAAATGGCTTACAAATTTAGTCTACTCTTGTTTTATTTGTAATTCATCCTTGATGTATCAATGCTCTTGTTATTCAGAGTCATAATCAAGGTGTTCTTGGTACACATTTTGTCCCGTTTAGGAGGGTCATCTGGGACGAGTACCAGTGGCAGAGCGAGGTCAGACCCCACCCACCACCACTTGCACAGTGGAGGGCACTTTGGCACGGCCCTGCCTGCCATCGATGGTGACAGCCTCTGCCCACAGGTTTGTTAGCCTGCAATGATATGTCTAATGTCAGATAATATTTCTTTATAATGATTATCATTCTACCTTTTTCTTTTTTTTATTGATTCAATGTCGACTCCAGAGTTTTAAGTATGGCATTACTGTAACTCAAATTCAAGTTATTATTTTAATTTCATGTAGTTAAAAATCTACTAATTGGAGATTAGCTTGGATAATATTTCAAGGACCAATGCCAAATTTGAAGGCTGTCTAAGTTGAACAAACTTGCTGTAATATTATTTTAGTTTTAATTTGCTTGAAATCTTGTGTACACCTTGGGAAATATATTGTTAATATATTGTTTGCTGGATTTTGACAGGCAAGACAGCCTTACCCTCCTCCATTGGTATGGGGTGGAGGCGTTGGACCAGAGGCAGTTACTGGAGAGACGCACCCAGTTCAGGAGACCACCTTCCATGTTCCCCCTCAGCACCCTAAGGCCCTACATCCCCACTCACACCCCCATCACCACCACGGGCACATGATGGCCACCCGGCCACGCCCACGCCACTACACCTCCCCGACACACAGCTCCTCGACACAGGACTCCATGGAGGTGGTACATGGCCATCTGTCCATGACCTCCCTGTCTTCCTCTGCCTCCTCTTCTTCCACGTCGTCCTCTTCCACTGGGAACCACGGCAACCAGGCCTACCAGCTCCGCCACCTGCCTGCTGGTGCCCTGGACTTTGGTCAGAACGGTGGGCTGAGTATGGGGCTGGGTGCCTTCTCAAACCCGCGGCAGGAGACTGGCATGGCAGCGCACCCCGCGTTCCCCATGGGCACGAACACAGGGCCTGCCCACTACCTAGCGGAAGGCCACCTGGGCATGAGGCAGGGCATGGACCGAGAGGAGTCTCCGATGACTGGAGTGTGTGTGCAGCAGAGTTCCATGGCCAGCTCGTGACTGCACTGACATTTGGCTGTGTGTTCCCCCTGTGCGTCATTTTTAAGGTGATGTTTTTTACTACAAGGTGTGTTGAGAACAAAAGCTGCTCACGTCAGAAGGGAGATATCACTGAACCGCTACTACAGAGAAAAACATTTTGTTAAGAGTATATATGTAATTTTCATCAAATTTATTTTCAATCATTAGGCACAAAGTAATATTGCAGAATAACCATAGTAAGATTGAGACATCCATCTTACCATTTCACAGATTCCATGTAACCATAGAGTAATCACCATATGGTATTATGTGGCAAAATCTTCTGAGGAGCATTTCAGAATGAAGTTTTAAGCTGTTTTACAGGTAGCTGTCAGTGATGAAATGCTTAGCGTCCTCTTTCGGTTCAAACGGTGGAATGTCTGACATTACTGTTCCACTGGTTATTAATTGTTTTGCCCTATTTTAAGTGAAATTTCACATAAGAGCTGCTTGTAAATCCTGTAGCTTGATGAGGGGAAGTGTTTGCGGTGATATTTCATGTTGTTGGTCGGTATTGTGTAACTCTGTAAAAGGGGAGCACATAGCAGTGGAGTCCCTACAGCGTGTGCTGGCCGAGTGGAGGGGAGGCCCTGCAGGTGGATACCGACGCCGGTCGGCTGGAAAGAGGGAGGTGGTACCCCTCAGGCCTAGAGGCCCTGTAGTCTGCAGCTGCAACTGGGCCTGGCACAAACGAGAGCAGCAGTGGGCTCGGGAGACGGAAGACTCCAGCCCAATGAATGGAAGACAGTCAGTGGCTGGTTCTTAGATAACCCTTTGGCCTTATGACTCATGGACTTGGAACGAGATGGAGCTGGACATTATTATTTGAATTAAGATGGCTTTTCTCTATTTTTCTCTCTAGACAGCCCTTAATTCTTAAAGGAAATTAAAACAACATAGAAAAAGGTAAATAAGAATGGTAATTTGAGGCCTTTCTCTACAAAGATTTCTTCTTCAGCAGGGCCCTACATAACAGGGTCTTATTGTACACATCAACCTAAACATTACTTCCTTGAAATCTTGTTCACCGATTAAGGATTTTGCAGTGGAAAGAACTATCTATTCCAGAGTCTACTGTTTTACTTTTTTGTTACTTTTCCCTTTTGCATGTAGTTCCTCATCAGAACACCTGCACAAGTCTCTCCATCCAAAACATGGAAACTGAAGAAAAATAATAATTTAAGTGACTGCCTTTTTTTCTCCTCAAATTATGCTGTGAATTTTACAAGAATTTATTTTCCCTTTGGATATGTTTTTATACCAAAGCAGTTGTTTTATAGCATATAGGTGTCTGTAACCAATAATGTAGCAGTTCACCACTTTTGACGCAAAGTTTATCAAGATCTTATTTTAACGTCAATACAAAACAGCTGCAATATATTACTTTAGCAAAACTGGAGATCGTTGTTGAGACCGTTGGCTATTGTGTATTCTGATCAGATTTGTTTGCAACGTTTTACCAAAACTGTTTCCATATTAATTGGTAGATTATTTTGGGAGTCTTTTAAAACTTTGGTATGTTAGAGAATTTGGTAGTTACTCTGCAGGCTCCGGAGTAGCAAGATAGAAGCTGATGGTTAAAAAAAAGGAGACTAATGCGTTCTATTTCTGTGTCGTTGTTTTTCTTTTGCCCCCATCATACTATTTCAAAGGGTTTTGCTGCCTTTCATACATCATTTGGTCAACTTGCTAGTTTTCTGCCATGACTCTTTGTGTCATTGTCCTGGCAGGAAAGGGATACTTGTGGCAAATCGGAATTTGTTTGATATGGTTTTGTTCTGGTTTGTTAGGGCAGATCCCCATGGTTGTTGTCCTAGTCAAAGGGAATTGGTGCCCGTCAGCCCACAATCACATGCTCTGCTTTGGCAGACATGTATGTCCTCGGAACATTATAGTTGATACAGAATATTCATTTTTGTTTCTTTTTCTTTTTTTTCTTTTTTTTATATCAGGGATTTTGAAGTGCTTTCTTTTTCTGTTGCTCATTTTTATCAACTTTGGAATTAGACAGAAAACCTGCCCACAACTGCATTTTAAGTACAGGGCAGGAAACCGGTCATTTTAATGTCATAATTCAAAAGGAGAGACCATAAAGACAAATCATGTTTGGTGTTTCAACAAATACAAATGTAACGCTACCTATATTGAGATTGGAGTTTTATCTGGATGTCAAGGTTAACTGCAAATTTGCAATCATTTTTCATACCCCTGAGAATTTGAGACATTCAGAAATTGCCAGGAGTTTGATTACTGGCACTCATACTGGTACTAAACATTCCAAAATAAAGACTGAAAAAAAAGAAAAAAGAAAAAAAAAAGACTGCAGTGACTCGTAAGTGTGCGCCTATTTCAGATCATGCTGATTGACCTCTTATTTAGAGCAGTTGTCATGAAATGCAGCCCCTTTTTAATAGTTGAAATAGAATTTATGTATATATTTATATTTTTTTAATAAAGGAAGTATAGAACTCACTACCTTGCTCCTGCTGGTATGTTGATTATGTTTGTCAATGTGGTGACCATTCAGTGGGCAGGAACTCCTGTTTTCTTAGTGGCAAAACCTTGCCTTTTGGCAGAGGTACTTGACTGCATCAGGACAACACTATGAGGTAGGGTTTGAATCAAACAGGGAAAGCTAGATCTTCAAACCTTAATAATTTTCACAGGGTATATTGTAAGTGCATGTACATCACAAACCTTACTTTTTGGTTAAATGAGAAGCACATGGTTGAAAAGTGGTTCCATTTTCCATAAGCCTGTTCTGTTTGTGGTTGTTACACAAACGTGTATACTTGTTGACATTATATCTTACACCCAACAGAAGTCTAAGTCCTCTGATTTCATTTGAATATTTTCCTTACGTTTTTTTCCCCACATTTTATCACTTTTTTTGTACATGCAACATGCACTATAAAATTGAACAGCATGGGGGAAAGGATAAGTCCATGTATCCACAGATTGTAAGATCTAGTCAAGACTTTGCTGTGTTTATGACAATGCCCTTTGTATTATATTAAGACAGTCTTATGTATGATATATAAAAAGAAGTTAATTGAAATCTTTTGTGTGTCTTTATTCTTCTGTCGGATGTGTATTGCCAGTAGCCTATCTAGCCACTATTCGTTGTTCACCATTTCATTATAAAGAAGCATATGTGAATGCATATACCCTAGCATTCACATTGAGATGATTATATTATAACAGAAAGTTCGAACTATTCTTGGATGAATATAGTCACGTTGACAAAGATAATGTACGTTCGATTAAGACTGTCAATAATGGTAAAGTCAACCAATCATGAGCCCAGGCTCGTTGGTCTAGGGGTATGATTCTCGCTTCGGGTGCGAGAGGTCCCGGGTTCAAATCCCGGACGAGCCCATTTTTGTCAACATTTTTGTATCGCATGGACTGATTTATAGATCATAATTTGTTTCTTTAAAATAAACTATTGCCAAATATTATCGACTGTGAACTAGAGACGGCAACGATAATAAAGTGAAATGTAGTGATTAATAGTACACGATAAATAAGGCGATACTTCCGCTGACGTTATACCAAATGAAAATTGACATAATTTCTAAGAATATCGAGGGCTCGTCCGGGATTTGAACCCGGGACCTCTCGCACCCTAAGCGAGAATCATACCCCTAGACCAACGAGCCAAATATCCCTGGAAGTATACCTAGAGAAGTGTTAGTGCAGACTTCGGAGTTGTTGTTTCTGGAGGCTGGGGCTACACCTGCATAATAGTCCATATAGATATAGGCCTATGTATTTTTGTATGCTCATTAAAGACATGCAAACTACATTCATTCGTTAAGTTAAATACAGTAGAAAAGACTGCAGCTGATGTATGATTAGCGATACAATGAAAGCGTAATGGTAACATCCCCAGTACAACAACCTGGCTAACAACCAGTGGGAGGCAGTATTGTGTTGCAATAACCACGAACTGCCCGAAATGTACAAGACGAAGAATACAATCTAAAGTCGGTAGAGGTTTTTTGAATCCATCACGCTGCCTGCTATACACTCTGTTGCATGTTCACAATTGTTAACTGTCGTATCTATCTACGTCTTCTACGAAGAACACACAATTGAATTGAGCACAGTATTAGAAACGAAATAGTTTGAGATTCCACAGTTACGGCTCGCGTTACAGTTAGCGTTGCCATTTGCTTGGCATATTCGCTAAAAGTTGGCTAGCGGGGCTAGCGTTAGCTAGGTGGATAATGCCAAATTTTTGCGCGGCTCCAAACTGCACCAGGAAGAGTACTCAGTCTGATCTGGCGTTTTTTCGGTTTCCTAGGGACCCGGAACGGTAAGGCGCAAGAGTGTAGTCTGTATTGTATTTGTTAATACATATATGATGTTGTGTAAGCAATAAGCATTGCTGGAACAAGTTAACTGTAAGTTAAAAGTTACCGTGGTTGCCTTATGGGCGATTCTATTATTTACACCTTTTTATTTCAGCAGGATTATCATAGCCCTAGCTCTGGTCCATAGCTAGCCCCTTTCGGGACCCTACATAAAGCTTTTCTGAACTTCAGTACCATTGGGTTCTGCTTGGAGGGCTAGTCCATAGCCTTACTGCTTCAGAATCATAGAAGCAGTAAGGCTATGGATCAGAGCTATCATAGCCCTAGAATGGCTCATATGCATTGCTTATAACACAGAGAGCTTAACAAATTAGTGTTATGATTTATGCTTGACACTGTGGCGAAACACTCGTCTACGTAAACATAATTTCCATGATACGATGATGACCATCACTACTTTATCAGATCTACTGTCTGTCTGTGCGCAATGCTATGAGATCCATGCTCTGTTCCTGTTCATTCAGCGCTTATCATCCTCTTCATATCTGCTAGCAGCTCTGGTCCCGACCATAGGGCATTAGTAGCTCTGGTCCATAGCTCTAATGCTATTGCATTTAGAGCTATGGACCAGAGCTAGGGCATTAGGGCTATGGAGCAGAGCTAATCTGCTAGGTACGTCATGTGTCCGCTGTTCATGCTGTATTTTGGGTGTCTACAATAAACTAGAATGTATTATGCAATGCTTGCCTGGTGTGTTGACATGTGCAACTCAGCTGATCCTCACCCACCAGTGCACCACCCCTTTGGTTTAGACTTTAGATGGAGACTTATGAGGGACCATGCAGTGGCACTCAGGTGGTCAACCAAAATCACAATAGTATGCCACCAAGATGATTCCCTCCACTTATCTTTTGTTCTGTGACTGTGTTTATAATGCAGATGCCGACTCTGGGTAGAGAACTGTCGCAGGGCTGATCTAGAGACAAAAACCTCAGACCAATTAAACAAGCACTACAGATTGTGTGCCAAACACTTTGACCCAGCAATGGTGTGCAAAACCGTAAGTAGCCTATCTTGTGTTATTGCCGTAAAAAACCTTACTCAGTGAGCCATTTTTTTTCCACATTAAGAATTTTCTCAAGTGATCTTATGTGGGGGTTTTTTCAGAGCCCCTATAGGACCGTTCTGAAGGATACAGCCATTCCAACTATATTTGACTTGACAAGCCACCTCAAAAATCCTCACACTCGACATCGCAAGCGAATTAAAGAATTGGTATGAAAAAGTAAATTCTTAAAAAAACAAAAGGACAACTAATTCTTTCAAACAATTGTATTTTTGTGTTTATTTCTCCCCAAAGTAAATATTTATTCTTTTCTTAATAGACTGAAGAGGATATAAGGAAAATCAAGGAAAGGAGATGTAAGTAACATTTTATTATATTACCGGTATATATGTATGTATGTATGTGTGTGTGAGAGAGAGAGAGAAGTGACCTCGCCCTAAAGGGGGAGGTCTGATCAACATGGAATGAATTCTGTACTATATAAAAAGAATAATTTCCTGTCATCACTTACACGTATACTTGAGAAAGACCTATACTGGTCCTGCCTGCTGTGTTCGTGAATAAAAGTTATCTGGAGCATTACAAAGTGAGTTGCGAGCCCCTGCTTTTCTCTATGTATTCTGTCTATATATATATATATATATATACACCTTCACCTTCAATCATATAATATCTCTCTTCCTCTCATCTACAGTAGCATCTTCTATTGAACAGTTGATTTCCAAAAAAGATACAGTTGAGGAGGACAGCAACAAAGACGATGAGCCGCAGCTGTCTCCAGACGAAAGGGGCTTTCGTGAGTACTTGAGGTCCTTATTTGAAGTTGTTGCCATGCTGGGAAAGCAGAACATCTCACTGGGTACTGACAAGCTACCAGAAGCTAAACGAGACTGTAGTAACTTCCAGGCCCTGCTAGAATACCGCATGAATGCTGGCGATGTGGCCTTGAGCAAGCGTTTTGGGGCTTCGGCTGTGAACACAGAGTGCCTCTCCATAGAACAGCAGAGCCAGCTCCTGGACATCTTTGAGAACACTGTGAGAGAAGAGATACTCATGGAGGCAAGAGAGAGTCGCTTCTTCTCTCTAGTCACAGGAGACCTGATTGAATTTTCTAATGAGAAAAATCTCCCTCTGTTTTTGCGCTTTGTGGATCAACGCAACATGCTTAGGGAGGAGTTTCTGGACTTTGTTCCATTCTGTGGTGATGAGGCTTCTCTAGTGGAGAGACTAGAAGCCCAACTGACTGAACGTTGGGGCCTGAGCATGGAGGACTGCCGTGGGCAAGCTCACCAGGCCACAGGGACCTCAACCATCAAAATGAAAGCAGTGGCAGCAATCTTGGTGGAGAAGTATCCGTTGGCACTGCACATGCCCTGCTCCTCTCCCGCACTAAACATCCACCTGGCCAACAGTCTACCTTTCCCCAGTGTCCAGATTGCCATGGCAACCTTGAGAAAGGTTGATAGTTTCTTTAGCGACCCTTCTACTCGGGTAGAATTAGAGAAAGCTATCTCTGCTAATTACCAAGGGAGCGAAGAGAAAGAAACCAAGTTAAAAGAAGTCTGTGGCTCACACTGGACACAACAGCACAACGTATTTGATTTGATGGTGGATATGCTGGAGGCCCTTGTGCAAAGCATGGATAGCATCCGGGACAATGAGGATGGAAAGTTCAGTGATGCACTTACAGCAGATGCCTACTCAATCACAGAGATACTGGCTGACTTTGAGATTATTGTCACTATAGTCATCTTAAAAAATGCCTTGTCTTTCACCAGAGCTTTTGGCAAGAATCTCCAAGGTGAAACGCTTGATGTGTTTTTTGCTGCCAATACCCTAACTGCCGTGCTGCATTCCCTGAATGAGGTCATTGATAACATTGATGTCTACCATGAATTCTGGTTTGAGGAGGCTGTGAATTTGGCTACTGCGATGGGGGTTCCTGTGACAGTACCTCGGCTGTTCCTTCGGAAACAGCGTGCAGCTGATGTTGGGGAGGTCCACCCAGAGGCATACTTCAAAGAATATGTGACTGTCCCTGTGATCCGAGGAGTAATCCAGGAGGTGGAAGACATATTCTCAGAGTCCAACCTTAAAACCCTCAAATGTCTGTCCTTGGTCCCTGCTGTAATGGGTCAGATGAAGTTTAACACCTCTGAGGAAAACTATGCAGAAGTTTACCGCAATGACCTTCCCACCCCAGACACGCTCCCAGCTGAACTTCACTGCTGGAGGATCAAGTGGAAGCACAGAGGCAAGGAGGTACGTCTGCCCACTACCATCCATGAGACCCTCCAGCTATCAGATGTTAAGTTCTTCCCCAATGTGAATTCATTCCTCAAAATTCTCTCCACCCTGCCCGTACTGAAGATGGAGGAAGGCAACGTTGAGAGAGCAGGTGAGCGGCTGCAGACCTACCTTAGCAGCACACCTGTCAAGCACCGGAACAAGAGTCTGGCCGTGCTTAATGTTAACGCCCATGTCAAGCATGACTTTGATGTCATGGTGGACAAATACTGCAGACTTTACCCTGAAGATGAGTCTGAAGTTGAAATTGAATTGGAAGCCATTGCCAAGGCTGAGCCCATGGAGAGTTAGATGTGGTGACATAATGTATTTGACATTGACTTTAAGATTAAGCTTAATTGGACACAATCGAGTTGAAAATATATGATGTTGCTCATAAACGTTTCTACCCTCATTAATGTTTTTTGCAAAAAAGAAAAGGCTTATTTGTGCATTTTTCTATACATTTCATATCAACCTAATCAATGAATCATTGTTCTGGTTTTTCTTGCAAATAATTCACAGCATAATAAGATTGTATGGTTCTAAGTGGGACTATGCTCTAGATTAGAATACATTCACCATAACTCATTCATGTTTCATATACATATTACATGGGTAGGTTAGAACATAATTATACAGTATATTATTCTAGAAAATTCTAAACAAATTACCTTGAAAATACACTACCGTAATTTTAGTGAAGGTAGATAACAGTGCATGTTGGACATGAAGCCATTGGTAGTATAGAGACTAGAGGACTTGACATACAATATAATGTTGAATTGATGCACAACAGAACTTTGAGGCGAGTGATTACTTTTGTATTAACTGATTTGTTCTCAGACTTGACAATGTCAGATGTAGATAGTTATTGTGTTGAGGCCTATAATGGTGTGATTTGTATGAAAGTATTTTCTGGTATTTTATATGGCGTTTAACATGTTCCTGCATTATTTTCTTAAGTAGTATAGCTTTTCTTCTAATACAAGATACTTGTTCTTGGTGTTAATAAAATCATCAATGTTTATGCTATGTTTAATTTCCATATTTATATAAGGCACATGGTTAGGCCTGTCAGGCCAGTCCCAGGTAGGTGTGGTGATAATGCAACAATTGCTTTTAGATTATAATCTGTATTATGCCATCATAAAATTGTATTCTGGGTATTGGAATTTAATTTACAGCTAATGCTAAACAATAGCAATGTTTAGCACATTTTAATAGGACTAAAATGATTCGGAATCATTCTTCTTAGACTGAGCCTTTTTAGACACACCCTCCGTTTAAATGGGATGATGTATTCCATTAAAACAATTGTGTATTATTAATGACCTTGTGTTTTTATGGTGATGGCTACAAACTATATAGAACAGCTTCATCTGAATTAAAGAGCGCTTCTCTGCGTTCTCTCCATAGGCGTCCTAGGAGGTACTAGCCTATACATACAGTATAGTAGTCTACTGAAGTGCACAGTGATGAAAGAATCTAAGAAAAAGCCTAGCTTTTAAAATGAGTCGTGGAGAATGAGGGGTTAAGAATGTGTCCTCCCTCTGCTGGCCAGACGGTGATGGATACAGGTGATAGTTCACCGTACAGACTGTAATGGTACTACGGACTCGCCATCCTGGTCATCTGGAGGGAGGCTCGCATCACTAAAGTGGGTGGGGTCGGTATGATGCGCAACTCGCAAGCAATGTAAGCTACTCCAGTCCAGATCTCTGAGCTACTCCACCGAACCCCAAAGTCCATTTAAACTTCAACAATAGCTGGTAGCCTACTTGGTAAGAACACAGCGTGCAGATTCTACCTCACTCCTGGCAAAGATCAGTGCGGTCAATCTTAAAATAGAGAACAGTCCTGGGTGGACCGACATTGAGTGGTTGCAGGCAGCGTGCAGAATTCTTATCGTGAGTAGCGCATTCGTTTTAGCACATCACCGGGCCACATTTCAGTAGTATTCGACTCTTTAGGCGTATTGCTCCCCCGTTAATAATGGCATGGCCGTGCATTACGCGTGCTTGCTGCATCAATCGTTATTGGAGTGAGTTGGACAAAGCCGACATCTCGGTGCCGTTGGTTTTCGCAAAATACTCGGATGCAACCGAAGCGCAGTATCTCTCAGCCAAGCCTCAACTTCAACAGAAGAAGACCGGCCCCATTGCCATAGAAACCCAGCTTCATTCCAGGGAACAGGGGCCAAAGGCACCGCCCGCGACTGGTGCCGCAGCGGGCGAAGATGGCTCTGCGTCCGTCATGCGCCAAGACTTCAAGGCTTGGAAAGTGCGCCCTGAACCTAGTTGCAAGCCGAGGAATGAGTTCCAACGTTCGGTGGAACCTTTCAACAACGTAACCCAGTATCAGAAGGATTACAAACCATGGCCCATTCCGAAAAAGGGAGATCACCCCTGGATCCCCAAGCCCAGCCCCACTACCACTACCACTACCTCCTCCAGTACCAAGCTTGAACATATCCCTGCTGAAGCCGACAGCGGCGTAGAGAAGAGTGAAATAGAGGAAAAGGTCCAAGAGAAAGTAAAAGATAAAGAGAATGTAGTAAAAACGCCTAAGAAAGATCAAGCCGATGTAAAAATGCCTGAAAAAACGGAAGAGCAGTTGCCAGCAGATGTCACTATGGAGAGGAAAGGCAGAGCAGCTGCAGACGCCGTGAACAAACAGATAAAGGATGTTTCGACTGGCAGCAGCTACAGGTAAGTACAGTAGAGTACAGTGGCCTTAGTTACTAGCCTATAGGCTAGCCTGGTTGTGGGATTGAAAGTCATGGGTATAGCTAGCTCTGGTCTATGGACCAGAGCTAGGGTATAGCCTCGGAAATCCAAGTCATGGGTAGATCTATAGTTATTTATTGGATCTTTACTAATATTAAAGAAATTAAATAAATCAGCCTCATGTAGGCCTATATGAAAATCTAGATCTACTCTAGCCCGTCTAACATTCTTTGAATGGATATCTATTGTCTTGGTTGGTACAATTCGTCTCTGACCTTCTTTGAATGGATCTATTGTCTTGGTTGGTACAATTCGTCTCTGACATTCTTTGAATGGATATTTATTGTCTTGGTTGGTAGTGGGTACAATTATGTTAAAGTAAAATAAAGGTATCTAAGAGCCATTATAAGTTACGATATTTACTACAAATCACTTTTTCATCTTATACGTCATCATACATCATCTCATTCTGGCCAATCATAATTTGCATCCTCACTTTTCAATGTTTGTGTTTACACGCTTTTGTCTTCAATGTTTGTGTTTACACATACCCTCAAAACTGGACATAGGAGGAGCTAGCGCCCCTCAAAAAGCCACCACACTAACAATATATTGTGACAATAATTGCTGTACAAACTGTTCAGTTGCAAGGTTCTCCTTGTTTCTCTAGCTCTTTAATAAACATAAAATACATTTTCAGGTAAGGCAAGACAGTTTTATTTGTATAGCACATTTTAACAAGGCTATTCAATGTGCTTTACACAGAACAAGCAAAGCAAACACAATTATACAAAAAAAAACATGCAGTGGAGGGGACAAAAATCAAAGGCAGTGCCAAACAGAAAGGTATTTAGTTGTGTTTTTGAGTGGTGCAACCACTCCAAGGAACAAGCTTTGTCCCTATGGGACTATGTGACTGTATTACTATGTTTAGAGTACCAATTGGGGGTGCTGTTGCACCACTCGCTTCAGACTGGTCTGAGTTTTAAAATAAACTATAGAGAAATGTTCCTCGGAGCACAGGTCACCAGGAGTCAGAACCAGTAGGTTATTGTTGGCCAGCAAATGTGCGTGCAAAGTTTCACCGGAATCAGACGTGTTCATGATTTGACACATTTCCTTCAATACAGGCCGCCCTCTTGCAAACTTTAGATGTCAATCTTAGTCGATCAGGATTTTACATAAGACGGTCGCGCTAAGGTAGAACTGAAAAATAAAGGGCAGAGCTTTCCTTGGCCTATAGGGAGTGTGCATACAAAGTTTTACACAGATCTGTGCAGTTATGGGTAAATACATGAATCTGCCTGTTATAGTGCCACCATGAGGCGCTATAAAATGCCACTTTAAAGTGGCATTTCTTCCATGGCCTAGTGGGAATGTGGGTGCAAAGTGTCACACCAATTGCAGGTTGTGTTCATGATTTGAGCCATTTTGTTGAAAATGGAGCACTCCTACAAATTTTTAAAGCCAATCTTAGCCAATCAGGATGGAATATTAAACATCTGGTTTAATAGAGCGCCGAAGTCCTGGCGTCACTCGCTCGCTCATCCCCTGGTTCACGGAAGTCAATTAATTACTTGATTCTACATATCCTATGAGTGAAACGGCCTCGATGATTTGTTTTTAAACACAGTTCTTATATGAGGCGATCTATAATCCCCCTATGGGCGTACAATGCAAATAAAAAGTACCAGTGGACTTGGCACCCTCTACCGATATTGACGTCAGATACTGACGTCATTCGCTCATCCCCTGGTTCACGGAAGTAATTTCTCTATGGAGAATTACATGGGGTCATCTTAAAATCATCTCATATAAGCATTGTGGTCCAAAAATAAACAAAGTGTCTTGGTGAAATTGTCGGGGAGGTGGCTCTGTGTCGTTAATTCAGCAGCAGTAACATTAGCATTTTCTCTCAGTCAGTTGATTCTTCATATCCATATGAGTGAAACGGCCGGGATGACATGTTTATTTTTCAAACTTGTTCTTATATGAGGTGATCTAAAATCCTCCTATTACAATGCAAATAAAAAGTACATGAACCTATGGACTTGCGCGTGGTGGCGGTATGTGAAACTGAAAACCGGTATGAGGTTCTGCTCTGGCACCCAGGGAGTGTTGGCGTGTGCTGCGATCAAGCCAACAGTGCTGGAGATTAGCTGTTCACAGGCAGAACCACAAACGGACGGTCAGGGTGCAAAACTTATAGTCTGGCCCATGCCTTTGGGCTTGGGGTTGACAATTAGACTGGCAGCAGACCTGCAGTTTTCTGGGAGGCGGGAGCCTGTTCCAGATATGTGGTGCATATAAAGTAAAAACGAAATGCTGCTTTCCCATGTCTATTTTTGGTTTTAGGGACAGCAAGCAGTTGACCTGAGTGTTCTGGATTGTTCACGATATCGTACAAGATCAGAAATATATTTTGGCCCTAAACCATTTAAAGTTTTACAGACCAACAGTTGTATTTTATAATCAATTATCTGACACACACGGAGCCAGTGTAAATATTTATGAACTGGAGTGATATGTTCCACTCTCTTAGTATTGTTAATATTTATTAAGGACTCGAGCAGCAGCATTCTGAATCAACTGCAGTCGTCTGATAGATATTTAGGGAGACCTGCAAAGACATTGTCAAGTCTACTGAAGATGAACACATGGAAAAGTCTTTCTAGATCCTGCTGAGACAGCTCCTTTAACCAGACAATTTAGATTTAGACTGACGAGTGTCAGTTGTTTGTATGTATATTGTATGTTGTTTTTATGTTGTGATGTTTCATGACGCAAAATAAAGAACCTGTGCTATATGTTGAGGTGATAGTAAGCTGATATTTCACCATTTTAACCATGACAGATTAATCAAAAACACCCACCCGTCCTTGGTCTGTATTAGGAGGGCAGTAGTGCCCTCCTAATATGTGAGAGGCCTGTGTTTTTAACTTTATTTTTTATATTGTTTTGCGTAAATTAACAAAAATAAATACAACAAATAAAATAAATAAGCTTATAGGACCACTTCACGACTTTTCAACCTATCTTCATATAATAGGTCCTCACCAATAATCATGATAAAATGGCACAATCTTTTTCTACTCAAACCCGTCCACATCATCGATGGGGAATCCAAGCTAATAGAAACTGCAATTTTTCTAGTCCTGAAAAGTTGCAACGCGAAAATGGAAGCCATCGTTCTCATAATCCTAAAAATCTAAACATTTTGTAAAAAAATAAATCTTGTTTAAAAAAGAATCTGCCGGCCCAGGCGGTGGCGTAACCGTCTGGGCACCCGACTGGTAATCCAGTCGCAGTGTGCCACGGGTTCGACTCCCGAGCCTGACACGGCCTTTACTGCATGTCTTCCCCCATCTCTCTCCCGTTTCCTGTCAGCCTACTGTCTGTACCTTAAAAAAAAAAAAAACAATAAAAAAAGAATCTGCCTAACGATGATGTCACTGGTGATTATTAGTGAGGACCTATTATATGATGATAGGTAGAAAAGTGGTGAGGTGGTCCTTTAATGAAAAAAGTTATTGAAAAAATAAATACAATAATCAGACCTGTCTGAAGTGAGTGGTGCACGGTGCGTGAGTGCGTGAGTGGTGCGTATGTTTAGGTACCCTAAACATACATAGGGACACAGAGACGGGTGGGACGGACAATGCTGGGAATTGGAGTGGCTGCACCTTTTTTTTTTTAAGATATTTTTTTGCGGCTTACGCCTTTATTGATTTTTTAAGGGACAGATAGTAGGCTGACAGGAAACGGGAGAGAGATGGGGGGATGACATGCGGTAAAGGCCGTGTCGGGTCCGGGAGTCGAACCCGCGGCACACCGTGACTGGATCACCAGTCCGGTGCCCAGACCGTTACGCTACGGCCTGGGCCGAGTGGCTGCACCTTATGGTTGCACCAATCAAAAATACTGAATCGTGCAACTTAAAAAAAAAAAAATCATTTTTGAGTGGTCCAACCACTCCTAGAACCAGCAATGTCCGTCCGTATGTATGTTTAGGGTACCAACAGTTGTTGCACAACTCACTTCAGACGGGTCTGATTTTATAGTGTTCAAGTTCCAATTCTGTCTACTACTTTGTTTTGTCACCAATTTCAATTCATTTTGATGCATTTCGCATGAGAGACATGGAGACCAAAGAAAATCACAATAAATCATCAAGTCCCATACCTTTTTTGTATCTCATTTTCATATGTATGCAATATATTACATTATAATAATAAGTTTAGATCAGATAGGTGAACCAGTATTATACAGCGATTGCTCCATGCATGCACTACCCGCCCCTCTATACCAGAAGAGGTGCGGGTGCTGGGCCAGCATGCATAAGGATTGTAGAGGATAGGCAAAGAATAAGGATTGTGCAACAGCCTATGCCTTTTTTCGGTCATTGAATTTGGATTTTGTGTGTGCTTTGGTTGGATATTTCTGATGATGATTTTCTTATCGTAAGTCAGAATACTCCTGATAGTGTGTTGACATGACAGCTTATCTTTATTTTTCCATGGATGTTAAACTGCTGTTTATCATTGCTCTTAGGAATGAATTCAAGGCATACAAGGATGTAAAGCCAGTAAAGCCCATTAAAGCCCCATCTCAGTACCAACACGCTGTTAAGGAGACCAGCCTAGAAACCAGCACCTACAGTGCTGCGTACAAGGGCGAGCAGGCCAAGGTGTGTCCCGCTGATAATAAGCTGGTGGACCGCAGACGGATACGTAGCCTCTACAATCAGCCTGGAGGCAAGGAGCCCACCAAGGTGAGGGACTCACTCCATGTCATTCCATGTCGTTATAGCCTTTAATTCAACACCATGAGTTTGAAACTGTACAATGAATAAAACCTGCGTAATGCTTAGATTTCAGCTCCCGTGTATTGTATTAAAAAATGTGAGTTGGATGATCTTTTTTGTGGTAGGCTTAGTGTGGCAATTACCAAAATGGAACTAGTAATTAACTGGTATAAATATATTAAATATATATTACCTATTTAACTTGTGTTAATTAAAATTCACAGCTTGTTTCTAAATGTTTTGCAATTTGTTTTAATAAAAATAAATCATTCATCATGATATTAGGATTAGGATATTATCATTATCCAAGAACATCCAATGTATGGTGTGTAGGCTATAGTCAGTAACAATTACCTATGAGAGCAAATAAATACAGCAAACAATATTAGTTTGTAATCAGGGTATCTTTTTTTTAAAGAAAATTACTTATTTAGTTTTAAAGTGTGTGCGTGTGCGTGCATGCGTACATAGATACTAGATAGATAGATAGATAGATAGATAGATAGATAGATGCATGCATGTCTGTCTCAGTAGTAGGTAATGTTTGTCTGCATGCAGTGTGTTTAAAAGGACACTCCCTCTCTCACTCTTGTAGGACTTCTCAGAGACTGAGAACAGCTCTGTTCTAAATCTGCTGTAGTCAGGTGTGTTGTCTATTTCTTATAGAAGGCATGGTTGGTTCTGAGGTTGACCTCAGATTGACCAACAGACACATCAAGATATGCACACGCACACACAAGCACATTTATAGATGCAGAATGCACTAGAGACCTAACCTGTGCACCATTCCATTTCGGGTTTATGAACCGGTCGGGAGCGGATAATATTGCTACGTCATGTTGTAGTATTGGTTTGTAGTCATTAATCTTCCGGAACTTCCTTTTCCCTCAAACCAATTTTTCTCAATAAAAGCTACAGGCTACGAGAGCTTTTATTGTTATTCTTCCGGTTTGAGGGAAAAGGAAGTTCTGTTTGATTGTTCCTGCCTGATGACTACAAAACGCGAGCATGGTTCCTTCCTCGGGTTGAGTACAGAGTGGCGTAGAGTGTGCGCTGTGACTGGCCAGTCGCTGTGATTGACAGCCTACGCCTAACCCTAACCCTAACCTTAACCTCAGTAAAACTATACCTAAACCTAACCCTAACCTTAACCTCAGTATAACTATACCTAAACCTAACCTCAGTAAACTATACCTAAACTTAACCTCAGTAAAACTAAACGCAGTGGCTGGGGGGCGTTTCCAAGAATCCGAGGAAGATCCCCTCCTCGCCTACAAAAGAAAACAGTACTACAATATGACGAAACGATCGTATCAACCGTTCCAGACCGGTTCACACGGCACTTTTGGAACAGAGACCAGGCTTTCCTCCGAGGTGGAAAGCCTGGTGAGGCGAGGTTAGTAGAGACCAGAGGTCACATTATTGTTCATTTACAGCTGCTGTGATTCTTCTGCCAAACTATCAGCCACAGTTTGCTCAATTCCCTGCCCCCACCACCCCTCTGTTGGGGTCAATAACTGATTGTGTATTTTCTGGGGACTTCCAAGTGCATGGGTGGATGGATGGATGGATTAACAGAAGGATGGAAGGTTTGGATTAATGCATTGGGAGACATGTAAAGGACACAGATCAAAATAATGTGCAACTATGCCATTGCAATAGATTTCAAATCAGTAGACTTCTTTCCACCTTTTGATTAATATACCTTTGATAGCAGTTCATCTTTAGTTGTAAAAGTGTCACAAAAGGCCTGTCACAAAGGAGGAATGCTTTGTCAGTTCTTAACTTCTTACAGAGTAAGAACTACTGTTTGACTGATACCAAATACACCATTCTATGGCATAAACATCTATCTGCAGATACTAACAGAACATATCATTTGTTTTTAGAAATGTGTTTTATGTTGAGAATTATGCATGTATCACAAATATATAAAACAAGGCACGAAAGCACACAATGTGCTGTTTTATTTTCATTGCACTAACCACATGCAAATATCACCAATGTAATGTGGTGGCATTTGTCTGCCATTAATCTTTGGTAACAGGATAAAGAGGCCAGGGTATGTATTGCATTGCATGTACAAAATAAAGCTCTGACATAATATGTCTGTGCTTTGGTTTCTGTAGTAGTTAAATTAACTAATTTGGTGCACACTTTATACTCTCCCTCAGGTCGACAAGCCTGTATCTCGCACCAAAACAAAGAAGACACCGACGACCACAACAAGCAAAATGGTGAAAAAAGCCAAAGAGAAGCAGATAGCTAGCTCCCAGACAGCCAAGAAGAAACCAAGCACTGCAGAACCCAAGCCAGAGGGTGGCGTCACAAAGAAGAGCAAAGAAATAAGCAACAGACTGGCTGAGGCAAAGCAGTAAAAAGATACATCTCTGTGTTTTGTTCTTTATTTGTGGAACAAAATGCCGCTTCATGAACAAAACCTTTCTCTTCTGTCTATCTTTTTGTTGCATTTTAATTTACTGTTTAAATGTGGTGCTGGCTGATATTGAGAGTTTGATTTCATGCAAATGTTGACATAATCTCACTATAAGCTATTGTGTTTGTGTATGTGCGGGCTTACTCGTGCATGCACCCTGTGTGAGTGTCAAGAGTTGGATTGGATGTATGTGTGTTATTGTGCACTTACTGAGCCCCTATTTTGCTTATTTTGCACTTGTTCATTATTATATCAGTTAATTCTGAAGCCAAACTAAAAAAGAAAGAATCTCAGAGCCATCTGTTCACATCAGCTATGTCTATGAAAGGCCATTCTTACCTTTATATTTTCTGGATATCCGAGAATCCAGACCCAGCAAAAACTAAATTCAACTCATCTTTAATGTAATGATTGTAAACAGTAATAAAGGCTCTCCTTTTCAATCTCTGAGATCAAACTTGAGGTTTCTCTAAGATATTAAATCTGCATTAGTGTTGCATTTCCTGGTTACAGTGCCTCTGCCCAGTCTGCTGTATGGTCCTGGTTTTCATTTCATCGTATTGGATGATATCTTGTTTCATCCGTTTGGTTGCTAGGAAACCAACTGAACTGTAATATAATTGCTACAGCTTGCATGCAAGGCCCCATGTCTGGTTGAGACAGTAATAGCCAAAGCGTAGTAGCTTGTAAATGAAGTAATTCAAGAACACGATAGGGGCTGGACATTTCCCAATCTGATGCATGTGCAGAGATCAGAAATCAACAAGTAGACTTTCACAAATAAGTAAACACGTAGTGTAGTGTCTGTAGCTACTAAATCAACTCACCAACGATATGGTTCTATCCACTAACTGCCTCTAGCAATCTGGGAATCACTGTCTGCTTTCTACTACTTTGATTTAACATGCATACTGTATACTACTACTGTTTTTTACAGTGACTGATTAGCCTTTCTCTAGTAGTAGCCCATTTTCTTCAATGAAATATAATTGCTAAATAAGAAAGTAATTATGCACAGGTCTATGATATAGAAATAGGAGAACCTACTGTATTTACTCAATCACCTTCACTTTGAAAGGGCATATGCCAACAATGTATTGTAAGACCAGGAGTGGGCCAGGACTTGAAGTTCTTAAAATGCTGCTGTTCAAAAATGCTGAAATCACATTTATTCACCATGTTTTCACTTATATCAGCCTTCTATTTTACGGCTGTACAGTAACACACTGTCCTGTAACACATTAATGTTGGCAGCCCAACTAGCTGTGAGTGAGTTCACAGTCTAGTTCTAGTAGGCTATTAGTCTTGTATACTTCCTGTCTTTGTCTGAACTCAAACTCGTGTGTGTGCGTGCGTGCGTGCGTGAAAAATGACCTTAGCAGCCTGCCTACACTAGCATCCATTATGGTCACTAGAAGTGCTGCTGAGCATGCCGACACCCTGGTGCTATATCTCATCTATGCTGTCTGTTTTTGGGTTGTGTGGGGTTGTTCGACTGAGTGAAATGACAAGTTTGTGTCATTATACTGTCTGCTACAGATGCATTGTGATTATGTGCTTGTATTCTAAGCTTGCTGGGTGAAATGATTATTAAAATGACAAAAGAAAATCATCTGTTGTGACTTCTTGAAGTCTTGGCTTTAGACATTTGCGCGCGCGTGTGTGTGTGTGTGTGCATGCGTGCAATTGTGTATAAAATATTCACTTGCATCCTCTATTCTGGTCTAATTTTTGTTAAAACAAAAAATACATCTACATTTCATAAAGTATGATGACATAATATTTAAGTGCTTTTTTAAATCTGAAAGTGATTTACAGGCAATAAAAAAAACAGCTACTGGACAAATAAGACCAGTAGCTCATTCATTAATTTGGATGTAAAATCCTGACAAAAAAGGTGTTTTTTAAGAGCCGAACAATGGGTTTTCAGATTAACACTAGTGATTGCATTATAAAAATCTTTCTAGTCTTTGTGGATGTCTTTGTGGTGGTAAATAAGCAAACTTGGTATAATTTGGTAACAATAAAGGCAAAAGGGCAACATTATATACCACAGGTGGCTATTTACAGTGTCTAGTTTGAACTTTGAACAATAGATAATCCAAATCGACATTTCACGTGTATAAGGTTGGTTGTACCTCATCAGAGAGAAAGTAAGTATACTTTCGGGAACATAAAGCTTAAAATATCTTGGTTGATAACCAACTAGGCTACATGCATCGATGGCTCTGAGGTAGATCTGTACTGTACCATACATGCCCCTTATCATTGTGTGTCTTGAGTCTGTACAAAATGTCCTGAAAAGCTGTAACTTTCTATTTTATTTATATTATTATCCTGTTATCCTGATTTTCACTGAATTGCTATTACATGGTGGTGGTCATTTTGTGAATCAGTCATCCTGACATAAAACTGTATGAATAATTCAGTTGTTATGAGGCAAAATTACATTTGTAGAGCTGTATGAAATATTGAGAACAAGACCATATGACAGTGGATCAGCTACCAATGCAGTGATCTCTCTGAAAGAGCTGTGTGGTGTAAGACCATGTAAACGTGGGAGAAGTGTACATATGCCAGTCTCAGTACAGCTTTAAATTATTTTATATACATTTACAGTGAGTCAGTGACACATCTTTGACAATAAATAAATATAATGTCTACCTGTGAACAGACAATCAGACATTCATTCATTCATTCATGTTTTATTTTTTATCAACAACTATATTACTCTACTTGAGCACTGTAGGCTATACATTTTTATCAAATGAAAGGTGTACCTTAAATGTCAGCCAGTTCTGACCTCTAGTGGAAAAGAGCTGTAACAGAATGAACACAGTAGCTTCTGTAAAAACAAAATCCTTACTGCAAGACAAATTCAGTAGCCTACTTTTTGTATTATTCACCTGTTACAAACGCTACAGATAAGAGCAAACAAATATTTAATAATAATAAATATGTAATATGATTTATGTTTTTACATAATTTAACTTACCTTTTATATTGCAGAAGTGGACTATAGTTACAAATTCTTTCAGATAAATAGGCTACTTAATTTGAGGGCTGTATAGAAGGCTATGTGACTGTGACTGCATGCTTGCATGCATGTGTAGGCCTATTCCTCTTTCATTATATTACAAACTCACCAGCCTATAACATATTACAAGATCAGGATGGATGGATGGATGGAAGTCTAAATGAAACACGTACTTATTGAGTATATTGTTTATTGTATATTGTTCATCCATCCAAATTATGTGGAACGCCCTACCAACAGTCATTAAGACATGTGAATCCCTTGACTCCTTCAAAACCGCCCTCAAAGGGCACCTACGGATGGCTGCAATTCGAAACTGGCCCCTGTAAAATCTGAATCCCCCCCCTTTTCCCCTCACTGTATATGTTTCTTTTCCCTTTTTGCTTCTTTTATGATGAATTCCTGTTCTGTTCTTTGACTATATAGAAGTGTCTATTTGTACGTCTCTAAATGTTTTGATGAATTGAACATGGTGGACCCTCTTGTAAACAAGTGTAATGCTTAATTGGGTTGTCCACTCACAGTTAACAGTCTTTGTATTGAGTTTGTGCTTGAATGTACTGTAATTCTGCAAACTGTTAATAAATATTTCAAATTCAATCAATCAATCAATCAATCAATCAAGTCCACACTCACAACACCAGAGGGAGTTCAACAAACCATGTGCAACCCAGATTCGGCTCAAACAAGGGATTGAATTATTTCGCTCCTATGCAGCCGCTAAAATGTGGAACGCCCTACCAGCAGCCATTAAGATATGTGAATCCCTTGACTCCTTCAAAACCGCTCTCAAAGAGCAGCGAGACGCCGAGAGGGGCTACAATTCGAAACTGGCCCCCGTAATAAAAATCTGAGTTCCCATACTTTTTAGTGTGGTTGCCCGAATGGGCAACCAGACTCTTGTAACTGTGACACTTTATTATTTCACTGGAGTAGTCTTTATTTTGACGCTTTATACCTCCCACACTGTACGCTGTACGCACTTGAGCCATATGTCAAATTGACCGAAAAAATCGGGAATCGTGTGCTTGTATTTTGTTAAGAGAAATGTTGTATAGTTTAATTGATATGAATTTATTAGTGAATTAAATTTCCCCATTGACATGAATGGGAAAAGGCAAAAATTCACATTCAAGTATTCGTTCCTCGGAGACTGTAATCACTATAGTTACAAAACTTTTAGGGATAATTCAACATTATCCCTAAAATTATTTAACCCTAAAATGTTATCGGTCGGCCTCATGGTGGCGCTATAACAGCCCACTTTACCTTTTGGCTTATAACTCTTGAACCAGGTCGTAAAATCAAAATTATTTTTTCCCTGGATTCACGCCCATTTCCGCCATGATAGATTTTCCGCCATTTTGAATTTTGTCCAAAACACACTTTTTGCTTTTCCTCCTACAGATTTTGTCCAAATCTCACAGAAATCGGCACACGTGATCTCTGGACCCATCCAATTAAAACTGAACTGCAGAATTTTGTGTGTAAAAGTGCGTATCGTTCGGCCGTAATCGTCTTCCGAAGTTAGTAGGAGGGGCCTATATCACAAAAAATGCCATAAATCACGAACGGAATGTCCAATCCATCCCACATTTCAATCACATGTCCGGGGTGGTTCAATCAACCAAGTTCTAAAAGCATTTTCATCCATAGGGGGCGCCGCAAATGCGAGAAATGTAACCGTTTGTCGCAAAAACATGAATTTTGGGGGTTAAATCCCCTCCGAATTACTTACGCATGATCTAAGGCGTGACTTGAAATTGTAATTGGCTGGCAATACTAGTGGGAGGGGCATATGTAAGCCACTGCGGCAACCACACTCTGCAATTTTTTTAAATTGCGAATTTTCTAGTTTGTGATGCCTTTGACAGATGTTTGTAGAAGTCGTTCAGTTATTGTTACATCATTTTGTAATTAACCTCTTAAGTCCTACATAATATATACACTTAGTCGCACAACAATGTTCAATTGTAAAAATGGCTGATCTACAAACTCACAACACAGCATTGTGAGGCTGTTTTTGAACATTTGTAAAGGATAATTTCACATGTTTCAAGTGATTAAAGGATGGATGGCTTTGCCGGCATTTAATGTGAATCACCACCAGCCCAGGTGAAATGTAGGCTATGCATAGTTCTTGTGAGGCTGGAATCTATTTTACAGTATGGCTCTAGATGCGGAACATAGAAATGTTATGTCAGATTTTCACATTCAGAACCGTGTTAATCAGACCAGTGTGTGTCCATGTGGAAACCTCGTATGAATCTGATCTCAGGTCAGAATGGGTTAATCAGACCAGTGTGTGTCCATGTGGAAACCTCGTATGAATCTGATCTCAGGTCAGAATGCAGGGTTAAATACTACTGAAGTTTCACTTGTAAGTTTGGGTAAGAAACTGTTTTTTTTTTGTTTTTTTTTATCAGCTTGCAGAGACTTTTTGTCTAATCACGTGGTCTGGTTCTTTATTTTCTTTACTTTATACGATAAAGCGTCCAGTACAGGAGTTATGTACAATTTGTCAATTTGCAGGTATTTAGAACAAAATTAGACTCAAAATCTATACATGCTGCAAGTGCTCCGTCTTCCAATAAATAAGGTTTATCAAGTAGAAATACATGTTTGGTTATGGTGACATACATTTTGTGCGTTGTACATTTACATGACATTGGCAGTTATAAATAAAATTGATATAAATTAACATGTTTTGAGTACTGAGTTATTTCACCGAGCTGGTTCAGTTCAGGTGAAGAAGTTTAAATGGTTTAATATTTGAAATTATGTTAATTAATTTATTATTAGCCAAATTTGTTTGATACATATCAAGTAGTGTCTGGGGGTCTAATGGGGGCTCAACAAATGTGGATTTGGGAACAACTGCAGACTGCAGTACAGTATTAAGTTATTAACAGATCCCTGATTGATCTAAAAACGAATCCACAAATCACCAACAACACAGCAATAAGGCATTGAAACGTTTCCTTTGGAAAGTCAGAAAGTGACGTGCAAAATAAAAAATAAAATCTGCCAATTTATACACACTATGTTACACGTATACCGATGGTAGGATACCGTGTCTTTTAGGGGCGTTTCTGTGGTCAAGATAGGGCTTTTTTTTGGTAGGCTACTGTAGCCTACCTGTCAGTTCTGCTGCTGGAGTCGGGTCTTCATGTAGGCTATAGCCTATGTGGTCTTCAATGTATAGCCTATGTGGCGTGAACACTAAATCCAGGCTAAAATCGCGAGATAGTCAGCAAGTCATTAATTACAGAAGTATTTCACACACCTTTGATTCGCTGTAATAAAGGAACTAAAAGGTGATGAAGCAGAGAAGAGCACAAAAACACAAAAGTCAGTTGGCAGCGCCACAGCCCAGCGACACCCACGTTGTGGCCAGAAATGTCACTCCGTTTGTAAGCTAAAGGATCCCACATAATGTAGGTTTGTAATAATGTAGTTTTTTGATGAATTGAACAATGTGGACTTTTGATGAATTGAACAATGTGGACCCTCTTAAACAAGTGTAATGCTTAATTGGGTCGTCCACTCACAGTTAACAGTCTTTGTATTGAGTTTGTGCTTGAAATGTACTGTAATTCTACAAACTATTAATAAAATATTTAAATCAATCAATCAAACCAGAGCTAGACTACACCATGATATATTATTAGGACTCAGTACAATAACTTGGCATTGTGAATAAAAAGGTATTAGCCACAGTGGGGTTGCAGTGTAATGTAATGCTGAAGGTTTAATCACAGGGCTGTCTGCTTTATGTATTATGATTAAACGTGCATTCTGGTATATTGTGAATCAATGATTGAGAAAAACATCAAAGGGGTTTGAACCCGTGAAGTTCTATAAAGTTGTATTAAGAAGTCGGGCGTCTAGACCGCTAAACCACTGAGGACGCTGCCAGGAAAGGGACTCATGTCTGTATTGACTATTTAAGCCGTGACGTAACCCGCTTCCGGGTCTTACTCAAGGAAGCTCACGTCATACATTTTCTTTGTCGTGGACACTTTACAGTTTACATTAATAATAATTATACTCGAGTTGGAAGCATTAAGACACATTTTAACCCTCAATGGCTTCCTTTCTGAAAAATAACGTTATTGTAAAAAATAAAAAGATTCACGCGTTCAGAATCATAATAATATGTAGCTATAGAAGCGGACGGGACCCGGATGTAACGTAGGAGGACTACAATAATATATGACTACAAGAAAGACGCGGCAAAAGACTCGCGGGCGTGGCCTCACGTCACACCCGGAAGGAAGTGACGCCAACCCCTCAAATACGGAAGAGACGCGTGGAGGGGGGTTTTGCTCAGTGTTGTTTTGATTTTGCCACGTCACCATGTCCGCCGTGGCGTCGTCGTGTCCGCAGCAAGCAGGTACGTTAAATGTTATTTAATACTTAACGTTGTTGTTGTTCAAACATCTGTGATCACTTTATGATAACTTTGTTGTGATGTTTATATATTATGTTCGTGCCACTCTGTAAAACCGTGTTCGAGTAGCCCAATGGTTACCGTCGGCGCCTAGTAGACTACGGCCAGGGCCCGGGTTCGAGTCCCCATCGAGGACTGAGAGTTTAGCTTCATTTCTTACCAAACTAACACAATTGTTATAGCTTTTCTCGTCGAGGTCCATTATTCATTCAGTATTTGAGCCTAAAAATGGTGGTCCCGTGGCTCAGATACCGAATGAATAAAGGACCTCGACTTGATGCAAACAAACAGTTGTGTTTGTTAAGAAGAAAATAAACTCGGTCATCGACTGGGAAGTGAACCCGGGCCCGGTTGTTCACATTATTACCATCGACGGTATCCATTGGGCTACTGGATCATGGTTTTATAATGTAGTTAGTAACATATATGAACACAACACAGTAGGAACAGAGCATTCTGGTTCACGACGGCAGCACGCTAGCTAGCTAACGAACTAGCGTGTTCGTTAGCTAGCTAGCGTGCTGCCGTCGTGAACGTGCACAATGATAGTCAACGGACCAGCGCGTTCATGTGTTTGGGGCCAGGCTGCAATACCTTCATTCGGCCACTATGTCCATTTGGCCTCAGGGTTTCCTCTGGGTGCCTTTTCTCTATTCATAATATACTCTATGCTCACAATGGTGGTCAGTGGCTCAAATGGGTCTGAGAGGCTAAATGGCCTCAAATGGTGGTCCGTGGCTGAATAAATAATCGACTAGAGGTGAACAGAGTAGTGTTTAGATGGTTCTGTTATGACTGCATGCTGTAGTTATTAGATGGTTCTGTTATGACTGCATGTTGTAGTATTTAGATGGTTCTGTTATGACTTCTCCTCTGCATGTTGTAGTGTTTAGATGGTTCTGTTATGACTTCCCCTCTGCATGCTGTAGTGTTTAGATGGTTCTGTTATGACTTCTCCTCTGCATGCTGTAGTGTTTAGATGGTTCTGTTATGACTTCCCCTCTGCATGCTGTAGTGTTTAGATGGTTCTGTTATGACTTCTCCTCTGCATGCTGTAGTGTTTAGATGGTTCTGTTATGACTTCTCCTCTGCATGCTGTAGTGTTTAGATAGTTCTGTTATGACTTCCCCTCTTCATGCTGTAGTGATTAGATGGTTCTGTTATGACTTCTCCTCTGCATGCTGTAGTGTTTAGATGGTTCTGTTATGACTTCTCCTCTGCATGCTGTAGTGTTTAGATGGTTCTGTTATGACTTCTCCTCTGCATGCTGTAGTGTTTAGATGGTTCTGTTATGACTTCTCCTCTGCATGTTGTAGTGTTTAGATGGTTCTGTTATGACTTCTCTTCTGCATGCTGTAGTGTTTAGATGGTTCTGTTATGACTTCTCCTCTGCATGCTGTAGTGTTTAGATGGTTCTGTTATGACTTCTCCTCTGCATGCTGTAGTGTTTAGATGGTTCTGTTATGACTTCTCCTCTGCATGCTGTAGTGTTTAGATGGTTCTGTTATGACTTCTCCTCTGCATGCTGTAGTGTTTAGATGGTTCTGTTATGACTGCATGTTGTAGTATTTAGATGGTTCTGTTATGACTTCCCCTCTGCATGTTGTATTGTTTAGATGGTTCTGTTATGACTTCTCCTCTGCATGCTGTAGTGTTTAGATGGTTCTGTTATGACTGCATGTCGTAGTATTTAGATGGTTCTGTTATGACTTCCCCTCTGCATGTTGTAGTGTTTAGATGGTTCTGTTATGACTTCTCCTCTGCATGCTGTAGTATTTAGATGGTTCTGTTATGACTTCCCCTCTGCATGCTGTAGTGTTTAGATGGTTCTGTTATGACTTCTCCTCTGCATGCTGTAGTATTTTGATGGTTCTGTTATGACTTCTCCTCTGCATGTTGTAGTATTTAGATGGTTCTGTTATGACTTCTCCTCTGCATGTTGTAGTGTTTAGATGGTTCTGTTATGACTTCTCCTCTGCATGCTGTAGTGTTTAGATGGTTCTGTTATGACTTCTCCTCTGCATGCTGTAGTGTTTAGATGGTTCTGTTATGACTTCTCCTCTACATGTTGTAGTGTTTAGATGGTTCTGTTATGACTTCTCCTCTGCATGTTGTAGTGTTTAGATGGTTCTGTTATGACTTCTCCTCTGCATGCTGTAGTGTTTAGATGATTCTGTTATGACTTCTCCTCTGCATGTTGTAGTGTTTAGATGGTTCTGTTATGACTTCTCTTCTGCATGCTGTAGTGTTTAGATGGTTCTGTTATGACTTCTCCTCTGCATGTTGTAGTGTTTAGATGGTTCTGTTATGACTTCTCCTCTGCATGTTGTAGTGTTTAGATGGTTCTGTTATGACTTCTCCTCTGCATGTTGTAGTGTTTAGAATGGGGGTGGGCAACTTTGACGATGGAGACTATATTTCCACTATATTTCCACTCTCACTCCAGAGGGCCACGTTGCATATTGCTGTTGTAGCAAAAATAGCCGATGTACAAGCTCAAAACGGGTCACAGTGCAACGCGTTTGGGGCTTATTGATCAGCTATTTTTTTCCCCCCAAGACGGTGGATTGTGGCCCATGCCTTCCTGCTGTTATTTGTCATGTTGGTGTTCTCTATATCTTTTCGTCCTGGGCATGACGTTAAACTGTTCCGTTCGAGAGGACCGGCGACCCTCGAATGTAAACAGCCACGAAAGGAAACTATGTGTGTGTGAGGTGTTCTATCATTTCATTCCAGTACTACTACTTTGGGTAGTGGCTGGACGTTTGTGTAGATATTGAAAAGGAGGGGACGAGCAGGCTACCTTGTGGTAGGCCGTTCTTTTGGGCTTTCCATTTACTCCTCTGGTCATTTAACTGGACATAGAAGCGCCTGTTGTTGAGGAGGCTTTTCCCGACCATTGTGCGGTGTTGGACAGTGTCATAGGCAGCAGAGAGATCTCTGAATGCTGCTCCAGTTATTTGTTTTCCCTCAAACCCATCCTCCATGTGTTGGGTGAGGTTGAGCTCTGTCCAGCACAGGAGCGGCCAGGACGGAAACCAGCTTGGTCTTTAGTCAGCTTGGTGTCTGTGAGTGGTATGAGGCGTTGGAGTAGCAGCCTCTCTTGTAGGTGATGCAGAGGAGGGAAATGGGTCGGTAGCTCTTTGGGGGTGATGGGTCTTTGCCAGGTTTGGGGATTGCAACCACTTTGGCCTTTCTCCAGACAGAAGGGATGGTTTTCTGTGCCATGCATTTATTCAGTATCCCCACGAGCCAGGTCTTTGCGTTAGGTCCCAGGTGCTGTATCATTTCTGCCAGTATGTCATCAATCCCTGCTGCTTTTCCGGGTTTCAACTTTCCCATTGCAGTTTCGAGTTCTTCTAGGTCGAAGGGTTTGGTTTGAGGGCTGGCTGATTGAGGTTGGTCTGATACCACTGTGTGATGGTATTCTCCTGTGGGTCGGTGGCGGTGTTGGTCACAACTGGTGGCCAACAGTCGTAACCAACACCGCCACCGACCCACATAGAATACCATCGCACAGTGGTATCAGACCAACCACAATCAGCCAGTCCTCAAACCAAACCCTTCGACCTAGAAGAACTTGAAACTGCAATGGGAAAGTTGAAACCCGGAAAAGCAGCAGGGATTGATGACATGCTGGAAGAAATGATACAGCACCTGGGACCTAGCGCAAAGACCTGGCTTGTGGGGATGCTGAACACGTGCATGGCACAGAAAACCATCCCTTCTGTCTGGAGAAAGGCCAAAGTGGTTGCAATCCCTAAACCTGGCAAAGACCCATTATCCCCGAAGAGCTACTGACCCATTTCCTTCCTCTGCATCACCTACAAGCTCTATGAGAGGCACTAACATTTCTGAACAGACTATATTTACATCAATATGTCTGGGTCCCCACATACTCACTCAGGGTTGACGTGTCACACCTGCAGTGATGGGAGGGGCACCAAAATGTGGTGTTTTGATTGGTTGATGGGGGCACTCCCTTAGTATAAAAGTGTATGTTTTGTGTACACATGACCTGATGAAGATCAAATAGATCGAAACGTTGTCAGTATTTCAATACAGAACGTTTTTTTTACACCTGTGATGTGCGGGCTCCATCCAATACCTACACCAGTTGTGATGCAACAGAGTTTGCTGTGACCGTTGTGAATTATGGGTGGTGTGGTCTTTGCCAAGACGGTGGATTGTGGCTCATGCCTTCCTGCTGTTATTTGTCATGTTGGTGTTCTCTATATCTTTTCGTCCTGGGCATGACGTTAAACTGTTCCGTTCGAGAGGACCGGCAATCCTCGAATGTAAACAGGAGTAGCAGCCTCTCTTGTAGGTGATGCAGAGGAGGGAAATGGGTCGGTAGCTCTTTGAGGATGATGGGTCTTTGCCAGGTTTGGGGATTGCAACCACTTTGGCCTTTCTCCAGACAGAAGGGATGGTTTTCTGTGCCATGCATGTGTTCAGCATCCCCACGAGCCAGGTCTTTGCGTTAGGTTCCAGGTGCTGTATAATTTCTGCCAGTATGTCATCAATCCCTGCTGCTTTTCCGGGTTTCGAGTTCTTCTAGGTCGAATGGTTTGGTTTGAGGGCTGGCTGATTGTGGTTGGTCTGATACCACTGTGCGATGGTATTCTCCTGTGGGTCGGCGGCGGTGTTGGTTACGACTGTTGGCCACCAGTTGTGATGCAACAGAGTTTGCTGTGACCGTTGTGAATTATGGGTGGCTCCCTGAGGTCCTTGATCGCCATTGGGTCCAACAGTGGTCATTGAAGCGTGCACACACACATGCACACATGCACCTACACACGCACAGGCGCACATGCGTATGCACACCTGGACCTTTAAATGAACAACAACACAAAAACTAAGGCACTGGTGTCAGACTTCTGGTTTACCGGAACGGGGTTCAACTCCCTGCAGTGCCCTGCTCAATGTGTTGTATTTCATTCATTGGTCCATGGTCTCAGTTCATTGAGCGGCGCGCTATAGTGCGCGATTCTTCATCATTGTTGAGGATTTTTTAAAGGTGAAAATCAAGGAAAAGCAAAAGGCTATAGTCCATGGTCACGGACCGCATACTGGTCAAGGTCATTTATACTGGTGAAGATCATTTACTAGTCTTATAAAGGTCATTTATACTGGTCAAGGTCATTTACTAGTCTCATGAAGGTCATGTATACTGGTCACAGTCATATACTGGTCACGGTCATTTCTACTGGTGAAGGTCATTTATACTGGTCAAGGTCATTTGTACTTGTCAAGGTCATTTATACTGGTCAAGGTCATTTACTAGTCTTATTGAAGGTAATTTATACTGCTCAAGGTCATTGATATTGGTCAAGGTCATTAAGTGGCACGCTATAGTGCACGATTCTTCATCATTGTTGAGGATTTGAAAAAAGGTTAAATCGCAGAAAAGCGAAAAGCTAAAGTCCATTGTCACGGAGGGCATACTATAGTATGTTGTTTTTCTATTTTTGGTGGTGTGCGGGCTCCATCCAATAACTACACCAGTTGTGATGCAATAGAGTTTGCTGTGACCGTTGTGAATTATGGGTGGTGTGGTCTTTGCCAAGACGGTGGATTGTGGCCCATGCCTTCCTGCTGTTATTTGTCATGTTGGTGTTCTCTATATCTTTTCGTCCTGGGCATGACGTTAAACTGTTCCGTTCGAGAGGACCGGCGACCCTCGAATGTAAACAGCCACGAAAGGAAACTATGTGTGTGTGAGGTGTTCTATCATTTCATTCCAGTACTACTACTTTGGGTAGTGGCTGGACGTTTGTGTAGATATTGAAAAGGAGGGGACGAGCAGGCTACCTTGTGGTAGGCCGTTCTTTTGGGCTTTCCATTTACTCCTCTGGTCATTTAACTGGACATAGAAGCGCCTGTTGTTGAGGAGGCTTTTCCCGACCATTGTGCGGTGTTGGACAGTGTCATAGGCAGCAGAGAGATCTCTGAATGCTGCTCCAGTTATTTGTTTTCCCTCAAACCCATCCTCCATGTGTTGGGTGAGGTTGAGCTCTGTCCAGCACAGGAGCGGCCAGGACGGAAACCAGCTTGGTCTTTAGTCAGCTTGGTGTCTGTGAGTGGTATGAGGCGTTGGAGTAGCAGCCTCTCTTGTAGGTGATGCAGAGGAGGGAAATGGGTCGGTAGCTCTTTGGGGGTGATGGGTCTTTGCCAGGTTTGGGGATTGCAACCACTTTGGCCTTTCTCCAGACAGAAGGGATGGTTTTCTGTGCCATGCATTTATTCAGTATCCCCACGAGCCAGGTCTTTGTGTTAGGTCCCAGGTGCTGTATCATTTCTGCCAGTATGTCATCAATCCCTGCTGCTTTTCCGGGTTTCAACTTTCCCATTGCAGTTTCGAGTTCTTCTAGGTCGAAGGGTTTGGTTTGAGGGCTGGCTGATTGAGGTTGGTCTGATACCACTGTGTGATGGTATTCTCCTGTGGGTCGGTGGCGGTGTTGGTCACAACTGGTGGCCAACAGTCGTAACCAACACCGCCACCGACCCACATAGAATACCATCGCACAGTGGTATCAGACCAACCACAATCAGCCAGTCCTCAAACCAAACCCTTCGACCTAGAAGAACTTGAAACTGCAATGGGAAAGTTGAAACCCGGAAAAGCAGCAGGGATTGATGACATGCTGGAAGAAATGATACAGCACCTGGGACCTAGCGCAAAGACCTGGCTTGTGGGGATGCTGAACACGTGCATGGCACAGAAAACCATCCCTTCTGTCTGGAGAAAGGCCAAAGTGGTTGCAATCCCTAAACCTGGCAAAGACCCATTATCCCCGAAGAGCTACCGACCCATTTCCTTCCTCTGCATCACCTACAAGCTCTATGAGAGGCACTAACATTTCTGAACAGACTATATTTACATCAATATGTCTGGGTCCCCACATACTCACTCAGGGTTGACGTGTCACACCTGCAGTGATGGGAGGGGCACCAAAATGTGGTGTTTTGATTGGTTGATGGGGGCACTCCCTTAGTATAAAAGTGTATGTTTTGTGTACACATGACCTGATGAAGATCAAATAGATCGAAACGTTGTCAGTATTTCAATACAGAACGTTTTTTTTACACCTGTGATGTGCGGGCTCCATCCAATACCTACACCAGTTGTGATGCAACAGAGTTTGCTGTGACCGTTGTGAATTATGGGTGGTGTGGTCTTTGCCAAGACGGTGGATTGTGGCTCATGCCTTCCTGCTGTTATTTGTCATGTTGGTGTTCTCTATATCTTTTCGTCCTGGGCATGACGTTAAACTGTTCCGTTCGAGAGGACCGGCAACCCTCGAATGTAAACAGGAGTAGCAGCCTCTCTTGTAGGTGATGCAGAGGAGGGAAATGGGTCGGTAGCTCTTTGGGGATGATGGGTCTTTGCCAGGTTTGGGGATTGCAACCACTTTGGCCTTTCTCCAGACAGAAGGGATGGTTTTCTGTGCCATGCATGTATTCAGTATCCCCACGAGCCAGGTCTTTGCGTTAGGTCCCAGGTGCTGTATCATTTCTGCCAGTATGTCATCAATCCCTGCTGCTTTTCCGGGTTTCAACTTTCCCATTGCAGTTTCGAGTTCTTCTAGGTCGAAGGGTTTGGTTTGAGGGCTGGCTGATTGAGGTTGGTCTGATACCACTGTGCGATGGTATTCTCCTGTGGGTCGGTGGCGGTTTTTCGCGTCTCGGTTCCTCAGGTGCAAGCTGCATAGTTGGGTTTGTGTGTGTCTTTCTTTTTCTGTCTTTCTTTCTTAGGACGGAGATCAAGGTAGACGCCGTTGGAAGGCTCAACACAAGCCGATGCCCCTAGAGATCCATCCCAAAGCTTCCCTCAGGGAGTTCAGCAAGCCAGCTAGCCAGCAAGCCTGCCCAGTCAGCGAACGCAGCCAGTCGGCTCCGCCAGTCAGCCAGTGTAGAAAGTCAGGCTGCCAAGCCAGAGCATATCAGCCGTTGCAGTCAGCCACTGCAGCCATACCAGCCTTGCTCAGTCAGCTCAGCCAGGCCTCTCTCGAGGCCTGGCTCTCTGTCTGCCTGGCCCGGTCTGCCCTGCCTTGCAGCAACAGAACCAGCCTTTCTGGCAAGCCAGCCAGCTCAGAATGCGAGCTGAGCAAGCCAGTGCAGCAGCAAGCCCAGACTAGGTTACCGCAGCCTTACTGTGCAGCCACAGCCACTCAGCCAAGACCAGCAGGAGCTGGCCAGGCTCCAACCCTTGCAGCGCAGCCTTAGGCCGGATAGTCCCCCTGCCTGCACTTTGTTGCCTTCCTGGCCTGTCTGCCTGCCTAGGCGCCTCGGTCTTCCTGTCTGTCTGCCTTGGCCTGCCTGTCTGAAACTGGTTTAGACTAACTGCGTGCTTGCCAGCTGCGTTGGCTTGCTGAGCTCGTATTCTGAGCTGGCTGGCTTGCTAGCAAGGCTGGTTCTGTTGCTGCAAGGCAGGGCAGGGCAGACCGGGCCAGGCAGACAGAGAGCCAGGCCTCGAGAGAGGCCTGGCTGAGCTGACTGAGCAAGGCTGGTATGGCTGCAATGGCGGACTGCAAGGGCTGATATGCTCTGGCTTGTCAGCCTGACTTTCTACACTGGCTGACTGGTGGAGCTGGCTGGCTGCGTTGGCTGACTGGGCGGGCTTGCTGGCTAGCTGGCTTGCTGGGCTCCCTGAGGGAAGCTTTGGGATGGATCTCTAGGGGCATCGGCTTGTGTTGAGCCTTCCAACGGCGTCTACCTTGATCTTCATCCTAAGAAAGACAGACAGAAAAAGAAAGACACACACAAAGTCAACTATGCAGTTTCCACATGAGGAAGGCAGGCAGGAAGGCAGGCAGGCACGCAGGCAGGCACAAGCTGCCTGCGTGCTTGCTTCGCCCTCCAGTTGCTGCTCCAGTTATTTGTTTTCCCTCAAACCCATCCTCAATGTGTTGGGTGAGGTTGAGCTCTGTCCAGCACAGGACGGGACGGAAACCAGCTTGGTCTTTAGTCAGCTTGGTGTCTGAGTGGTATGAGGCGTTGGAGTAGCAGCCTCTCTTGTAGGTGATGCAGAGGAGGGAAATGGGTCGGTAGCTCTTTGAGGATGATGGGTCTTTGCCAGGTTTGGGGATTGCAACCACTTTGGCCTTTCTCCAGACAGAAGGGATGGTTTTCTGTGCCATGCATGTGTTCAGCATCCCCACGAGCCAGGTCTTTGCGTTAGGTTCCAGGTGCTGTATAATTTCTGCCAGTATGTCATCAATCCCTGCTGCTTTTCCGGGTTTCGAGTTCTTCTAGGTCGCATGGTTTGGTTTGAGGGCTGGCTGATTGTGGTTGGTCTGATACCACTGTGCGATGGTATTCTCCTGTGGGTCGGCGGCGGTGTTGGTTACGACTGTTGGCCACCAGTTGTGATGCAACAGAGTTTGCTGTGACCGTTGTGAATTATGGGTGGCTCCCTGAGGTCCTTGATCGCCATTGGGTCCAACAGTGGTCATTGAAGCGTGCACACACACATGCACACATGCACCTACACACGCACAGGCGCACATGCGTATGCACACCTGGACCTTTAAATGAACAACAACACAAAAACTAAGGCACTGGTGTCAGACTTCTGGTTTACCAGAACGGGGTTCAACTCCCTGCAGTGCCCTGCTCAATGTGTTGTATTTCATTCATTGGTCCATGGTCTCAGGTCATTGAGCGGCGCGCTATAGTGCGCGATTCTTCATCATTGTTGAGGATTTTTTAAAGGTGAAAATCAAGGAAAAGCAAAAGGCTATAGTCCATGGTCACGGACCGCATACTGGTCAAGGTCATTTATACTGGTGAAGATCATTTACTAGTCTTATAAAGGTCATTTATACTGGTCAAGGTCATTTACTAGTCTCATGAAGGTCATGTATACTGGTCACAGTCATATACTGGTCACGGTCATTTCTACTGGTGAAGGTCATTTATACTGGTCAAGGTCATTTGTACTTGTCAAGGTCATTTATACTGGTCAAGGTCATTTACTAGTCTTATTGAAGGTAATTTATACTGCTCAAGGTCATTGATATTGGTCAAGGTCATTAAGTGGCACGCTATAGTGCACGATTCTTCATCATTGTTGAGGATTTGAAAAAAGGTTAAATCGCAGAAAAGCGAAAAGCTAAAGTCCATTGTCACGGAGGGCATACTATAGTATGTTGTTTTTCTATTTTTGGTGGTGTGCGGGCTCCATCCAATAACTACACCAGTTGTGATGCAATAGAGTTTGCTGTGACCGTTGTGAATTATGGGTGGTGTGGTCTTTGCCAAGACGGTGGATTGTGGCCCATGCCTTCCTGCTGTTATTTGTCATGTTGGTGTTCTCTATATCTTTTCGTCCTGGGCATGACGTTAAACTGTTCCGTTCGAGAGGACCGGCGACCCTCGAATGTAAACAGCCACGAAAGGAAACTATGTGTGTGTGAGGTGTTCTATCATTTCATTCCAGTACTACTACTTTGGGTAGTGGCTGGACGTTTGTGTAGATATTGAAAAGGAGGGGACGAGCAGGCTACCTTGTGGTAGGCCGTTCTTTTGGGCTTTCCATTTACTCCTCTGGTCATTTAACTGGACATAGAAGCGCCTGTTGTTGAGGAGGCTTTTCCCGACCATTGTGCGGTGTTGGACAGTGTCATAGGCAGCAGAGAGATCTCTGAATGCTGCTCCAGTTATTTGTTTTCCCTCAAACCCATCCTCCATGTGTTGGGTGAGGTTGAGCTCTGTCCAGCACAGGAGCGGCCAGGACGGAAACCAGCTTGGTCTTTAGTCAGCTTGGTGTCTGTGAGTGGTATGAGGCGTTGGAGTAGCAGCCTCTCTTGTAGGTGATGCAGAGGAGGGAAATGGGTCGGTAGCTCTTTGGGGGTGATGGGTCTTTGCCAGGTTTGGGGATTGCAACCACTTTGGCCTTTCTCCAGACAGAAGGGATGGTTTTCTGTGCCATGCATTTATTCAGTATCCCCACGAGCCAGGTCTTTGTGTTAGGTCCCAGGTGCTGTATCATTTCTGCCAGTATGTCATCAATCCCTGCTGCTTTTCCGGGTTTCAACTTTCCCATTGCAGTTTCGAGTTCTTCTAGGTCGAAGGGTTTGGTTTGAGGGCTGGCTGATTGAGGTTGGTCTGATACCACTGTGTGATGGTATTCTCCTGTGGGTCGGTGGCGGTGTTGGTCACAACTGGTGGCCAACAGTCGTAACCAACACCGCCACCGACCCACATAGAATACCATCGCACAGTGGTATCAGACCAACCACAATCAGCCAGTCCTCAAACCAAACCCTTCGACCTAGAAGAACTTGAAACTGCAATGGGAAAGTTGAAACCCGGAAAAGCAGCAGGGATTGATGACATGCTGGAAGAAATGATACAGCACCTGGGACCTAGCGCAAAGACCTGGCTTGTGGGGATGCTGAACACGTGCATGGCACAGAAAACCATCCCTTCTGTCTGGAGAAAGGCCAAAGTGGTTGCAATCCCTAAACCTGGCAAAGACCCATTATCCCCGAAGAGCTACCGACCCATTTCCTTCCTCTGCATCACCTACAAGCTCTATGAGAGGCACTAACATTTCTGAACAGACTATATTTACATCAATATGTCTGGGTCCCCACATACTCACTCAGGGTTGACGTGTCACACCTGCAGTGATGGGAGGGGCACCAAAATGTGGTGTTTTGATTGGTTGATGGGGGCACTCCCTTAGTATAAAAGTGTATGTTTTGTGTACACATGACCTGATGAAGATCAAATAGATCGAAACGTTGTCAGTATTTCAATACAGAACGTTTTTTTTACACCTGTGATGTGCGGGCTCCATCCAATACCTACACCAGTTGTGATGCAACAGAGTTTGCTGTGACCGTTGTGAATTATGGGTGGTGTGGTCTTTGCCAAGACGGTGGATTGTGGCTCATGCCTTCCTGCTGTTATTTGTCATGTTGGTGTTCTCTATATCTTTTCGTCCTGGGCATGACGTTAAACTGTTCCGTTCGAGAGGACCGGCAACCCTCGAATGTAAACAGGAGTAGCAGCCTCTCTTGTAGGTGATGCAGAGGAGGGAAATGGGTCGGTAGCTCTTTGGGGATGATGGGTCTTTGCCAGGTTTGGGGATTGCAACCACTTTGGCCTTTCTCCAGACAGAAGGGATGGTTTTCTGTGCCATGCATGTATTCAGTATCCCCACGAGCCAGGTCTTTGCGTTAGGTCCCAGGTGCTGTATCATTTCTGCCAGTATGTCATCAATCCCTGCTGCTTTTCCGGGTTTCAACTTTCCCATTGCAGTTTCGAGTTCTTCTAGGTCGAAGGGTTTGGTTTGAGGGCTGGCTGATTGAGGTTGGTCTGATACCACTGTGCGATGGTATTCTCCTGTGGGTCGGTGGCGGTTTTTCGCGTCTCGGTTCCTCAGGTGCAAGCTGCATAGTTGGGTTTGTGTGTGTCTTTCTTTTTCTGTCTTTCTTTCTTAGGACGGAGATCAAGGTAGACGCCGTTGGAAGGCTCAACACAAGCCGATGCCCCTAGAGATCCATCCCAAAGCTTCCCTCAGGGAGTTCAGCAAGCCAGCTAGCCAGCAAGCCTGCCCAGTCAGCGAACGCAGCCAGTCGGCTCCGCCAGTCAGCCAGTGTAGAAAGTCAGGCTGCCAAGCCAGAGCATATCAGCCGTTGCAGTCAGCCACTGCAGCCATACCAGCCTTGCTCAGTCAGCTCAGCCAGGCCTCTCTCGAGGCCTGGCTCTCTGTCTGCCTGGCCCGGTCTGCCCTGCCTTGCAGCAACAGAACCAGCCTTTCTGGCAAGCCAGCCAGCTCAGAATGCGAGCTGAGCAAGCCAGTGCAGCAGCAAGCCCAGACTAGGTTACCGCAGCCTTACTGTGCAGCCACAGCCACTCAGCCAAGACCAGCAGGAGCTGGCCAGGCTCCAACCCTTGCAGCGCAGCCTTAGGCCGGATAGTCCCCCTGCCTGCACTTTGTTGCCTTCCTGGCCTGTCTGCCTGCCTAGGCGCCTCGGTCTTCCTGTCTGTCTGCCTTGGCCTGCCTGTCTGAAACTGGTTTAGACTAACTGCGTGCTTGCCAGCTGCGTTGGCTTGCTGAGCTCGTATTCTGAGCTGGCTGGCTTGCTAGCAAGGCTGGTTCTGTTGCTGCAAGGCAGGGCAGGGCAGACCGGGCCAGGCAGACAGAGAGCCAGGCCTCGAGAGAGGCCTGGCTGAGCTGACTGAGCAAGGCTGGTATGGCTGCAATGGCGGACTGCAAGGGCTGATATGCTCTGGCTTGTCAGCCTGACTTTCTACACTGGCTGACTGGTGGAGCTGGCTGGCTGCGTTGGCTGACTGGGCGGGCTTGCTGGCTAGCTGGCTTGCTGGGCTCCCTGAGGGAAGCTTTGGGATGGATCTCTAGGGGCATCGGCTTGTGTTGAGCCTTCCAACGGCGTCTACCTTGATCTTCATCCTAAGAAAGACAGACAGAAAAAGAAAGACACACACAAAGTCAACTATGCAGTTTCCACATGAGGAAGGCAGGCAGGAAGGCAGGCAGGCACGCAGGCAGGCACAAGCTGCCTGCGTGCTTGCTTCGCCCTCCAGTTGCTGCTCCAGTTATTTGTTTTCCCTCAAACCCATCCTCAATGTGTTGGGTGAGGTTGAGCTCTGTCCAGCACAGGACGGGACGGAAACCAGCTTGGTCTTTAGTCAGCTTGGTGTCTGAGTGGTATGAGGCGTTGGAGTAGCAGCCTCTCTTGTAGGTGATGCAGAGGAGGGAAATGGGTCGGTAGCTCTTTGAGGATGATGGGTCTTTGCCAGGTTTGGGGATTGCAACCACTTTGGCCTTTCTCCAGACAGAAGGGATGGTTTTCTGTGCCATGCATGTGTTCAGCATCCCCACGAGCCAGGTCTTTGCGTTAGGTTCCAGGTGCTGTATAATTTCTGCCAGTATGTCATCAATCCCTGCTGCTTTTCCGGGTTTCGAGTTCTTCTAGGTCGCATGGTTTGGTTTGAGGGCTGGCTGATTGTGGTTGGTCTGATACCACTGTGCGATGGTATTCTCCTGTGGGTCGGCGGCGGTGTTGGTTACGACTGTTGGCCACCAGTTGTGATGCAACAGAGTTTGCTGTGACCGTTGTGAATTATGGGTGGCTCCCTGAGGTCCTTGATCGCCATTGGGTCCAACAGTGGTCATTGAAGCGTGCACACACACATGCACACATGCACCTACACACGCACAGGCGCACATGCGTATGCACACCTGGACCTTTAAATGAACAACAACACAAAAACTAAGGCACTGGTGTCAGACTTCTGGTTTACCAGAACGGGGTTCAACTCCCTGCAGTGCCCTGCTCAATGTGTTGTATTTCATTCATTGGTCCATGGTCTCAGGTCATTGAGCGGCGCGCTATAGTGCGCGATTCTTCATCATTGTTGAGGATTTTTTAAAGGTGAAAATCAAGGAAAAGCAAAAGGCTATAGTCCATGGTCACGGACCGCATACTGGTCAAGGTCATTTATACTGGTGAAGATCATTTACTAGTCTTATAAAGGTCATTTATACTGGTCAAGGTCATTTACTAGTCTCATGAAGGTCATGTATACTGGTCACAGTCATATACTGGTCACGGTCATTTCTACTGGTGAAGGTCATTTATACTGGTCAAGGTCATTTGTACTTGTCAAGGTCATTTATACTGGTCAAGGTCATTTACTAGTCTTATTGAAGGTAATTTATACTGCTCAAGGTCATTGATATTGGTCAAGGTCATTAAGTGGCACGCTATAGTGCACGATTCTTCATCATTGTTGAGGATTTGAAAAAAGGTTAAATCGCAGAAAAGCGAAAAGCTAAAGTCCATTGTCACGGAGGGCATACTATAGTATGTTGTTTTTCTATTTTTGGTGGTGTGCGGGCTCCATCCAATAACTACACCAGTTGTGATGCAACAGAGTTTGCTGTGACCGTTGTGAATTATGGGTGGTGTGGTCTTTGCCAAGACGGTGGATTGTGGCTCATGCCTTCCTGCTGTTATTTGTCATGTTGGTGTTCTCTATATCTTTTCGTCCTGGGCATGACGTTAAACTGTTCCGTTCGAGAGGACCGGCAACCCTCGAATGTAAACAGGAGTAGCAGCCTCTCTTGTAGGTGATGCAGAGGAGGGAAATGGGTCGGTAGCTCTTTGGGGATGATGGGTCTTTGCCAGGTTTGGGGATTGCAACCACTTTGGCCTTTCTCCAGACAGAAGGGATGGTTTTCTGTGCCATGCATGTATTCAGTATCCCCACGAGCCAGGTCTTTGCGTTAGGTCCCAGGTGCTGTATCATTTCTGCCAGTATGTCATCAATCCCTGCTGCTTTTCCGGGTTTCAACTTTCCCATTGCAGTTTCGAGTTCTTCTAGGTCGAAGGGTTTGGTTTGAGGGCTGGCTGATTGAGGTTGGTCTGATACCACTGTGCGATGGTATTCTCCTGTGGGTCGGTGGCGGTTTTTCGCGTCTCGGTTCCTCAGGTGCAAGCTGCATAGTTGGGTTTGTGTGTGTCTTTCTTTTTCTGTCTTTCTTTCTTAGGACGGAGATCAAGGTAGACGCCGTTGGAAGGCTCAACACAAGCCGATGCCCCTAGAGATCCATCCCAAAGCTTCCCTCAGGGAGTTCAGCAAGCCAGCTAGCCAGCAAGCCTGCCCAGTCAGCGAACGCAGCCAGTCGGCTCCGCCAGTCAGCCAGTGTAGAAAGTCAGGCTGCCAAGCCAGAGCATATCAGCCGTTGCAGTCAGCCACTGCAGCCATACCAGCCTTGCTCAGTCAGCTCAGCCAGGCCTCTCTCGAGGCCTGGCTCTCTGTCTGCCTGGCCCGGTCTGCCCTGCCCTGCCTTGCAGCAACAGAACCAGCCTTTCTGGCAAGCCAGCCAGCTCAGAATGCGAGCTGAGCAAGCCAGTGCAGCAGCAAGCCCAGACTAGGTTACCGCAGCCTTACTGTGCAGCCACAGCCACTCAGCCAAGACCAGCAGGAGCTGGCCAGGCTCCAACCCTTGCAGCGCAGCCTTAGGCCGGATAGTCCCCCTGCCTGCACTTTGTTGCCTTCCTGGCCTGTCTGCCTGCCTAGGCGCCTCGGTCTTCCTGTCTGTCTGCCTTGGCCTGCCTGTCTGAAACTGGTTTAGACTAACTGCGTGCTTGCCAGCTGCGTTGGCTTGCTGAGCTCGTATTCTGAGCTGGCTGGCTTGCTAGCAAGGCTGGTTCTGTTGCTGCAAGGCAGGGCAGGGCAGACCGGGCCAGGCAGACAGAGAGCCAGGCCTCGAGAGAGGCCTGGCTGAGCTGACTGAGCAAGGCTGGTATGGCTGCAATGGCGGACTGCAAGGGCTGATATGCTCTGGCTTGTCAGCCTGACTTTCTACACTGGCTGACTGGCGGAGCTGGCTGGCTGCGTTGGCTGACTGGGCGGGCTTGCTGGCTAGCTGGCTTGCTGGGCTCCCTGAGGGAAGCTTTGGGATGGATCTCTAGGGGCATCGGCTTGTGTTGAGCCTTCCAACGGCGTCTACCTTGATCTTCATCCTAAGAAAGACAGACAGAAAAAGAAAGACACACACAAAGTCAACTATGCAGTTTCCACATGAGGAAGGCAGGCAGGAAGGCAGGCAGGCACGCAGGCAGGCACAAGCTGCCTGCGTGCTTGCTTCGCCCTCCAGTTGCTGCTCCAGTTATTTGTTTTCCCTCAAACCCATCCTCAATGTGTTGGGTGAGGTTGAGCTCTGTCCAGCACAGGACGGGACGGAAACCAGCTTGGTCTTTAGTCAGCTTGGTGTCTGAGTGGTATGAGGCGTTGGAGTAGCAGCCTCTCTTGTAGGTGATGCAGAGGAGGGAAATGGGTCGGTAGCTCTTTGAGGATGATGGGTCTTTGCCAGGTTTGGGGATTGCAACCACTTTGGCCTTTCTCCAGACAGAAGGGATGGTTTTCTGTGCCATGCATGTGTTCAGCATCCCCACGAGCCAGGTCTTTGCGTTAGGTTCCAGGTGCTGTATAATTTCTGCCAGTATGTCATCAATCCCTGCTGCTTTTCCGGGTTTCGAGTTCTTCTAGGTCGCATGGTTTGGTTTGAGGGCTGGCTGATTGTGGTTGGTCTGATACCACTGTGCGATGGTATTCTCCTGTGGGTCGGCGGCGGTGTTGGTTACGACTGTTGGCCACCAGTTGTGATGCAACAGAGTTTGCTGTGACCGTTGTGAATTATGGGTGGCTCCCTGAGGTCCTTGATCGCCATTGGGTCCAACAGTGGTCATTGAAGCGTGCACACACACATGCACACATGCACCTACACACGCACAGGCGCACATGCGTATGCACACCTGGACCTTTAAATGAACAACAACACAAAAACTAAGGCACTGGTGTCAGACTTCTGGTTTACCAGAACGGGGTTCAACTCCCTGCAGTGCCCTGCTCAATGTGTTGTATTTCATTCATTGGTCCATGGTCTCAGGTCATTGAGCGGCGCGCTATAGTGCGCGATTCTTCATCATTGTTGAGGATTTTTTAAAGGTGAAAATCAAGGAAAAGCAAAAGGCTATAGTCCATGGTCACGGACCGCATACTGGTCAAGGTCATTTATACTGGTGAAGATCATTTACTAGTCTTATAAAGGTCATTTATACTGGTCAAGGTCATTTACTAGTCTCATGAAGGTCATGTATACTGGTCACAGTCATATACTGGTCACGGTCATTTCTACTGGTGAAGGTCATTTATACTGGTCAAGGTCATTTGTACTTGTCAAGGTCATTTATACTGGTCAAGGTCATTTACTAGTCTTATTGAAGGTAATTTATACTGCTCAAGGTCATTGATATTGGTCAAGGTCATTAAGTGGCACGCTATAGTGCACGATTCTTCATCATTGTTGAGGATTTGAAAAAAGGTTAAATCGCAGAAAAGCGAAAAGCTAAAGTCCATTGTCACGGAGGGCATACTATAGTATGTTGTTTTTCTATTTTTGGTGGTGTGCGGGCTCCATCCAATAACTACACCAGTTGTGATGCAATAGAGTTTGCTGTGACCGTTGTGAATTATGGGTGGTGTGGTCTTTGCCAAGACGGTGGATTGTGGCCCATGCCTTCCTGCTGTTATTTGTCATGTTGGTGTTCTCTATATCTTTTCGTCCTGGGCATGACGTTAAACTGTTCCGTTCGAGAGGACCGGCGACCCTCGAATGTAAACAGCCACGAAAGGAAACTATGTGTGTGTGAGGTGTTCTATCATTTCATTCCAGTACTACTACTTTGGGTAGTGGCTGGACGTTTGTGTAGATATTGAAAAGGAGGGGACGAGCAGGCTACCTTGTGGTAGGCCGTTCTTTTGGGCTTTCCATTTACTCCTCTGGTCATTTAACTGGACATAGAAGCGCCTGTTGTTGAGGAGGCTTTTCCCGACCATTGTGCGGTGTTGGACAGTGTCATAGGCAGCAGAGAGATCTCTGAATGCTGCTCCAGTTATTTGTTTTCCCTCAAACCCATCCTCCATGTGTTGGGTGAGGTTGAGCTCTGTCCAGCACAGGAGCGGCCAGGACGGAAACCAGCTTGGTCTTTAGTCAGCTTGGTGTCTGTGAGTGGTATGAGGCGTTGGAGTAGCAGCCTCTCTTGTAGGTGATGCAGAGGAGGGAAATGGGTCGGTAGCTCTTTGGGGGTGATGGGTCTTTGCCAGGTTTGGGGATTGCAACCACTTTGGCCTTTCTCCAGACAGAAGGGATGGTTTTCTGTGCCATGCATTTATTCAGTATCCCCACGAGCCAGGTCTTTGCGTTAGGTCCCAGGTGCTGTATCATTTCTGCCAGTATGTCATCAATCCCTGCTGCTTTTCCGGGTTTCAACTTTCCCATTGCAGTTTCGAGTTCTTCTAGGTCGAAGGGTTTGGTTTGAGGGCTGGCTGATTGAGGTTGGTCTGATACCACTGTGTGATGGTATTCTCCTGTGGGTCGGTGGCGGTGTTGGTCACAACTGGTGGCCAACAGTCGTAACCAACACCGCCACCGACCCACATAGAATACCATCGCACAGTGGTATCAGACCAACCACAATCAGCCAGTCCTCAAACCAAACCCTTCGACCTAGAAGAACTTGAAACTGCAATGGGAAAGTTGAAACCCGGAAAAGCAGCAGGGATTGATGACATGCTGGAAGAAATGATACAGCACCTGGGACCTAGCGCAAAGACCTGGCTTGTGGGGATGCTGAACACGTGCATGGCACAGAAAACCATCCCTTCTGTCTGGAGAAAGGCCAAAGTGGTTGCAATCCCTAAACCTGGCAAAGACCCATTATCCCCGAAGAGCTACTGACCCATTTCCTTCCTCTGCATCACCTACAAGCTCTATGAGAGGCACTAACATTTCTGAACAGACTATATTTACATCAATATGTCTGGGTCCCCACATACTCACTCAGGGTTGACGTGTCACACCTGCAGTGATGGGAGGGGCACCAAAATGTGGTGTTTTGATTGGTTGATGGGGGCACTCCCTTAGTATAAAAGTGTATGTTTTGTGTACACATGACCTGATGAAGATCAAATAGATCGAAACGTTGTCAGTATTTCAATACAGAACGTTTTTTTTACACCTGTGATGTGCGGGCTCCATCCAATACCTACACCAGTTGTGATGCAACAGAGTTTGCTGTGACCGTTGTGAATTATGGGTGGTGTGGTCTTTGCCAAGACGGTGGATTGTGGCTCATGCCTTCCTGCTGTTATTTGTCATGTTGGTGTTCTCTATATCTTTTCGTCCTGGGCATGACGTTAAACTGTTCCGTTCGAGAGGACCGGCAATCCTCGAATGTAAACAGGAGTAGCAGCCTCTCTTGTAGGTGATGCAGAGGAGGGAAATGGGTCGGTAGCTCTTTGAGGATGATGGGTCTTTGCCAGGTTTGGGGATTGCAACCACTTTGGCCTTTCTCCAGACAGAAGGGATGGTTTTCTGTGCCATGCATGTGTTCAGCATCCCCACGAGCCAGGTCTTTGCGTTAGGTTCCAGGTGCTGTATAATTTCTGCCAGTATGTCATCAATCCCTGCTGCTTTTCCGGGTTTCGAGTTCTTCTAGGTCGAATGGTTTGGTTTGAGGGCTGGCTGATTGTGGTTGGTCTGATACCACTGTGCGATGGTATTCTCCTGTGGGTCGGCGGCGGTGTTGGTTACGACTGTTGGCCACCAGTTGTGATGCAACAGAGTTTGCTGTGACCGTTGTGAATTATGGGTGGCTCCCTGAGGTCCTTGATCGCCATTGGGTCCAACAGTGGTCATTGAAGCGTGCACACACACATGCACACATGCACCTACACACGCACAGGCGCACATGCGTATGCACACCTGGACCTTTAAATGAACAACAACACAAAAACTAAGGCACTGGTGTCAGACTTCTGGTTTACCGGAACGGGGTTCAACTCCCTGCAGTGCCCTGCTCAATGTGTTGTATTTCATTCATTGGTCCATGGTCTCAGTTCATTGAGCGGCGCGCTATAGTGCGCGATTCTTCATCATTGTTGAGGATTTTTTAAAGGTGAAAATCAAGGAAAAGCAAAAGGCTATAGTCCATGGTCACGGACCGCATACTGGTCAAGGTCATTTATACTGGTGAAGATCATTTACTAGTCTTATAAAGGTCATTTATACTGGTCAAGGTCATTTACTAGTCTCATGAAGGTCATGTATACTGGTCACAGTCATATACTGGTCACGGTCATTTCTACTGGTGAAGGTCATTTATACTGGTCAAGGTCATTTGTACTTGTCAAGGTCATTTATACTGGTCAAGGTCATTTACTAGTCTTATTGAAGGTAATTTATACTGCTCAAGGTCATTGATATTGGTCAAGGTCATTAAGTGGCACGCTATAGTGCACGATTCTTCATCATTGTTGAGGATTTGAAAAAAGGTTAAATCGCAGAAAAGCGAAAAGCTAAAGTCCATTGTCACGGAGGGCATACTATAGTATGTTGTTTTTCTATTTTTGGTGGTGTGCGGGCTCCATCCAATAACTACACCAGTTGTGATGCAATAGAGTTTGCTGTGACCGTTGTGAATTATGGGTGGTGTGGTCTTTGCCAAGACGGTGGATTGTGGCCCATGCCTTCCTGCTGTTATTTGTCATGTTGGTGTTCTCTATATCTTTTCGTCCTGGGCATGACGTTAAACTGTTCCGTTCGAGAGGACCGGCGACCCTCGAATGTAAACAGCCACGAAAGGAAACTATGTGTGTGTGAGGTGTTCTATCATTTCATTCCAGTACTACTACTTTGGGTAGTGGCTGGACGTTTGTGTAGATATTGAAAAGGAGGGGACGAGCAGGCTACCTTGTGGTAGGCCGTTCTTTTGGGCTTTCCATTTACTCCTCTGGTCATTTAACTGGACATAGAAGCGCCTGTTGTTGAGGAGGCTTTTCCCGACCATTGTGCGGTGTTGGACAGTGTCATAGGCAGCAGAGAGATCTCTGAATGCTGCTCCAGTTATTTGTTTTCCCTCAAACCCATCCTCCATGTGTTGGGTGAGGTTGAGCTCTGTCCAGCACAGGAGCGGCCAGGACGGAAACCAGCTTGGTCTTTAGTCAGCTTGGTGTCTGTGAGTGGTATGAGGCGTTGGAGTAGCAGCCTCTCTTGTAGGTGATGCAGAGGAGGGAAATGGGTCGGTAGCTCTTTGGGGGTGATGGGTCTTTGCCAGGTTTGGGGATTGCAACCACTTTGGCCTTTCTCCAGACAGAAGGGATGGTTTTCTGTGCCATGCATTTATTCAGTATCCCCACGAGCCAGGTCTTTGTGTTAGGTCCCAGGTGCTGTATCATTTCTGCCAGTATGTCATCAATCCCTGCTGCTTTTCCGGGTTTCAACTTTCCCATTGCAGTTTCGAGTTCTTCTAGGTCGAAGGGTTTGGTTTGAGGGCTGGCTGATTGAGGTTGGTCTGATACCACTGTGTGATGGTATTCTCCTGTGGGTCGGTGGCGGTGTTGGTCACAACTGGTGGCCAACAGTCGTAACCAACACCGCCACCGACCCACATAGAATACCATCGCACAGTGGTATCAGACCAACCACAATCAGCCAGTCCTCAAACCAAACCCTTCGACCTAGAAGAACTTGAAACTGCAATGGGAAAGTTGAAACCCGGAAAAGCAGCAGGGATTGATGACATGCTGGAAGAAATGATACAGCACCTGGGACCTAGCGCAAAGACCTGGCTTGTGGGGATGCTGAACACGTGCATGGCACAGAAAACCATCCCTTCTGTCTGGAGAAAGGCCAAAGTGGTTGCAATCCCTAAACCTGGCAAAGACCCATTATCCCCGAAGAGCTACCGACCCATTTCCTTCCTCTGCATCACCTACAAGCTCTATGAGAGGCACTAACATTTCTGAACAGACTATATTTACATCAATATGTCTGGGTCCCCACATACTCACTCAGGGTTGACGTGTCACACCTGCAGTGATGGGAGGGGCACCAAAATGTGGTGTTTTGATTGGTTGATGGGGGCACTCCCTTAGTATAAAAGTGTATGTTTTGTGTACACATGACCTGATGAAGATCAAATAGATCGAAACGTTGTCAGTATTTCAATACAGAACGTTTTTTTTACACCTGTGATGTGCGGGCTCCATCCAATACCTACACCAGTTGTGATGCAACAGAGTTTGCTGTGACCGTTGTGAATTATGGGTGGTGTGGTCTTTGCCAAGACGGTGGATTGTGGCTCATGCCTTCCTGCTGTTATTTGTCATGTTGGTGTTCTCTATATCTTTTCGTCCTGGGCATGACGTTAAACTGTTCCGTTCGAGAGGACCGGCAACCCTCGAATGTAAACAGGAGTAGCAGCCTCTCTTGTAGGTGATGCAGAGGAGGGAAATGGGTCGGTAGCTCTTTGGGGATGATGGGTCTTTGCCAGGTTTGGGGATTGCAACCACTTTGGCCTTTCTCCAGACAGAAGGGATGGTTTTCTGTGCCATGCATGTATTCAGTATCCCCACGAGCCAGGTCTTTGCGTTAGGTCCCAGGTGCTGTATCATTTCTGCCAGTATGTCATCAATCCCTGCTGCTTTTCCGGGTTTCAACTTTCCCATTGCAGTTTCGAGTTCTTCTAGGTCGAAGGGTTTGGTTTGAGGGCTGGCTGATTGAGGTTGGTCTGATACCACTGTGCGATGGTATTCTCCTGTGGGTCGGTGGCGGTTTTTCGCGTCTCGGTTCCTCAGGTGCAAGCTGCATAGTTGGGTTTGTGTGTGTCTTTCTTTTTCTGTCTTTCTTTCTTAGGACGGAGATCAAGGTAGACGCCGTTGGAAGGCTCAACACAAGCCGATGCCCCTAGAGATCCATCCCAAAGCTTCCCTCAGGGAGTTCAGCAAGCCAGCTAGCCAGCAAGCCTGCCCAGTCAGCGAACGCAGCCAGTCGGCTCCGCCAGTCAGCCAGTGTAGAAAGTCAGGCTGCCAAGCCAGAGCATATCAGCCGTTGCAGTCAGCCACTGCAGCCATACCAGCCTTGCTCAGTCAGCTCAGCCAGGCCTCTCTCGAGGCCTGGCTCTCTGTCTGCCTGGCCCGGTCTGCCCTGCCTTGCAGCAACAGAACCAGCCTTTCTGGCAAGCCAGCCAGCTCAGAATGCGAGCTGAGCAAGCCAGTGCAGCAGCAAGCCCAGACTAGGTTACCGCAGCCTTACTGTGCAGCCACAGCCACTCAGCCAAGACCAGCAGGAGCTGGCCAGGCTCCAACCCTTGCAGCGCAGCCTTAGGCCGGATAGTCCCCCTGCCTGCACTTTGTTGCCTTCCTGGCCTGTCTGCCTGCCTAGGCGCCTCGGTCTTCCTGTCTGTCTGCCTTGGCCTGCCTGTCTGAAACTGGTTTAGACTAACTGCGTGCTTGCCAGCTGCGTTGGCTTGCTGAGCTCGTATTCTGAGCTGGCTGGCTTGCTAGCAAGGCTGGTTCTGTTGCTGCAAGGCAGGGCAGGGCAGACCGGGCCAGGCAGACAGAGAGCCAGGCCTCGAGAGAGGCCTGGCTGAGCTGACTGAGCAAGGCTGGTATGGCTGCAATGGCGGACTGCAAGGGCTGATATGCTCTGGCTTGTCAGCCTGACTTTCTACACTGGCTGACTGGTGGAGCTGGCTGGCTGCGTTGGCTGACTGGGCGGGCTTGCTGGCTAGCTGGCTTGCTGGGCTCCCTGAGGGAAGCTTTGGGATGGATCTCTAGGGGCATCGGCTTGTGTTGAGCCTTCCAACGGCGTCTACCTTGATCTTCATCCTAAGAAAGACAGACAGAAAAAGAAAGACACACACAAAGTCAACTATGCAGTTTCCACATGAGGAAGGCAGGCAGGAAGGCAGGCAGGCACGCAGGCAGGCACAAGCTGCCTGCGTGCTTGCTTCGCCCTCCAGTTGCTGCTCCAGTTATTTGTTTTCCCTCAAACCCATCCTCAATGTGTTGGGTGAGGTTGAGCTCTGTCCAGCACAGGACGGGACGGAAACCAGCTTGGTCTTTAGTCAGCTTGGTGTCTGAGTGGTATGAGGCGTTGGAGTAGCAGCCTCTCTTGTAGGTGATGCAGAGGAGGGAAATGGGTCGGTAGCTCTTTGAGGATGATGGGTCTTTGCCAGGTTTGGGGATTGCAACCACTTTGGCCTTTCTCCAGACAGAAGGGATGGTTTTCTGTGCCATGCATGTGTTCAGCATCCCCACGAGCCAGGTCTTTGCGTTAGGTTCCAGGTGCTGTATAATTTCTGCCAGTATGTCATCAATCCCTGCTGCTTTTCCGGGTTTCGAGTTCTTCTAGGTCGCATGGTTTGGTTTGAGGGCTGGCTGATTGTGGTTGGTCTGATACCACTGTGCGATGGTATTCTCCTGTGGGTCGGCGGCGGTGTTGGTTACGACTGTTGGCCACCAGTTGTGATGCAACAGAGTTTGCTGTGACCGTTGTGAATTATGGGTGGCTCCCTGAGGTCCTTGATCGCCATTGGGTCCAACAGTGGTCATTGAAGCGTGCACACACACATGCACACATGCACCTACACACGCACAGGCGCACATGCGTATGCACACCTGGACCTTTAAATGAACAACAACACAAAAACTAAGGCACTGGTGTCAGACTTCTGGTTTACCAGAACGGGGTTCAACTCCCTGCAGTGCCCTGCTCAATGTGTTGTATTTCATTCATTGGTCCATGGTCTCAGGTCATTGAGCGGCGCGCTATAGTGCGCGATTCTTCATCATTGTTGAGGATTTTTTAAAGGTGAAAATCAAGGAAAAGCAAAAGGCTATAGTCCATGGTCACGGACCGCATACTGGTCAAGGTCATTTATACTGGTGAAGATCATTTACTAGTCTTATAAAGGTCATTTATACTGGTCAAGGTCATTTACTAGTCTCATGAAGGTCATGTATACTGGTCACAGTCATATACTGGTCACGGTCATTTCTACTGGTGAAGGTCATTTATACTGGTCAAGGTCATTTGTACTTGTCAAGGTCATTTATACTGGTCAAGGTCATTTACTAGTCTTATTGAAGGTAATTTATACTGCTCAAGGTCATTGATATTGGTCAAGGTCATTAAGTGGCACGCTATAGTGCACGATTCTTCATCATTGTTGAGGATTTGAAAAAAGGTTAAATCGCAGAAAAGCGAAAAGCTAAAGTCCATTGTCACGGAGGGCATACTATAGTATGTTGTTTTTCTATTTTTGGTGGTGTGCGGGCTCCATCCAATAACTACACCAGTTGTGATGCAATAGAGTTTGCTGTGACCGTTGTGAATTATGGGTGGTGTGGTCTTTGCCAAGACGGTGGATTGTGGCCCATGCCTTCCTGCTGTTATTTGTCATGTTGGTGTTCTCTATATCTTTTCGTCCTGGGCATGACGTTAAACTGTTCCGTTCGAGAGGACCGGCGACCCTCGAATGTAAACAGCCACGAAAGGAAACTATGTGTGTGTGAGGTGTTCTATCATTTCATTCCAGTACTACTACTTTGGGTAGTGGCTGGACGTTTGTGTAGATATTGAAAAGGAGGGGACGAGCAGGCTACCTTGTGGTAGGCCGTTCTTTTGGGCTTTCCATTTACTCCTCTGGTCATTTAACTGGACATAGAAGCGCCTGTTGTTGAGGAGGCTTTTCCCGACCATTGTGCGGTGTTGGACAGTGTCATAGGCAGCAGAGAGATCTCTGAATGCTGCTCCAGTTATTTGTTTTCCCTCAAACCCATCCTCCATGTGTTGGGTGAGGTTGAGCTCTGTCCAGCACAGGAGCGGCCAGGACGGAAACCAGCTTGGTCTTTAGTCAGCTTGGTGTCTGTGAGTGGTATGAGGCGTTGGAGTAGCAGCCTCTCTTGTAGGTGATGCAGAGGAGGGAAATGGGTCGGTAGCTCTTTGGGGGTGATGGGTCTTTGCCAGGTTTGGGGATTGCAACCACTTTGGCCTTTCTCCAGACAGAAGGGATGGTTTTCTGTGCCATGCATTTATTCAGTATCCCCACGAGCCAGGTCTTTGTGTTAGGTCCCAGGTGCTGTATCATTTCTGCCAGTATGTCATCAATCCCTGCTGCTTTTCCGGGTTTCAACTTTCCCATTGCAGTTTCGAGTTCTTCTAGGTCGAAGGGTTTGGTTTGAGGGCTGGCTGATTGAGGTTGGTCTGATACCACTGTGTGATGGTATTCTCCTGTGGGTCGGTGGCGGTGTTGGTCACAACTGGTGGCCAACAGTCGTAACCAACACCGCCACCGACCCACATAGAATACCATCGCACAGTGGTATCAGACCAACCACAATCAGCCAGTCCTCAAACCAAACCCTTCGACCTAGAAGAACTTGAAACTGCAATGGGAAAGTTGAAACCCGGAAAAGCAGCAGGGATTGATGACATGCTGGAAGAAATGATACAGCACCTGGGACCTAGCGCAAAGACCTGGCTTGTGGGGATGCTGAACACGTGCATGGCACAGAAAACCATCCCTTCTGTCTGGAGAAAGGCCAAAGTGGTTGCAATCCCTAAACCTGGCAAAGACCCATTATCCCCGAAGAGCTACCGACCCATTTCCTTCCTCTGCATCACCTACAAGCTCTATGAGAGGCACTAACATTTCTGAACAGACTATATTTACATCAATATGTCTGGGTCCCCACATACTCACTCAGGGTTGACGTGTCACACCTGCAGTGATGGGAGGGGCACCAAAATGTGGTGTTTTGATTGGTTGATGGGGGCACTCCCTTAGTATAAAAGTGTATGTTTTGTGTACACATGACCTGATGAAGATCAAATAGATCGAAACGTTGTCAGTATTTCAATACAGAACGTTTTTTTTACACCTGTGATGTGCGGGCTCCATCCAATACCTACACCAGTTGTGATGCAACAGAGTTTGCTGTGACCGTTGTGAATTATGGGTGGTGTGGTCTTTGCCAAGACGGTGGATTGTGGCTCATGCCTTCCTGCTGTTATTTGTCATGTTGGTGTTCTCTATATCTTTTCGTCCTGGGCATGACGTTAAACTGTTCCGTTCGAGAGGACCGGCAACCCTCGAATGTAAACAGGAGTAGCAGCCTCTCTTGTAGGTGATGCAGAGGAGGGAAATGGGTCGGTAGCTCTTTGGGGATGATGGGTCTTTGCCAGGTTTGGGGATTGCAACCACTTTGGCCTTTCTCCAGACAGAAGGGATGGTTTTCTGTGCCATGCATGTATTCAGTATCCCCACGAGCCAGGTCTTTGCGTTAGGTCCCAGGTGCTGTATCATTTCTGCCAGTATGTCATCAATCCCTGCTGCTTTTCCGGGTTTCAACTTTCCCATTGCAGTTTCGAGTTCTTCTAGGTCGAAGGGTTTGGTTTGAGGGCTGGCTGATTGAGGTTGGTCTGATACCACTGTGCGATGGTATTCTCCTGTGGGTCGGTGGCGGTTTTTCGCGTCTCGGTTCCTCAGGTGCAAGCTGCATAGTTGGGTTTGTGTGTGTCTTTCTTTTTCTGTCTTTCTTTCTTAGGACGGAGATCAAGGTAGACGCCGTTGGAAGGCTCAACACAAGCCGATGCCCCTAGAGATCCATCCCAAAGCTTCCCTCAGGGAGTTCAGCAAGCCAGCTAGCCAGCAAGCCTGCCCAGTCAGCGAACGCAGCCAGTCGGCTCCGCCAGTCAGCCAGTGTAGAAAGTCAGGCTGCCAAGCCAGAGCATATCAGCCGTTGCAGTCAGCCACTGCAGCCATACCAGCCTTGCTCAGTCAGCTCAGCCAGGCCTCTCTCGAGGCCTGGCTCTCTGTCTGCCTGGCCCGGTCTGCCCTGCCTTGCAGCAACAGAACCAGCCTTTCTGGCAAGCCAGCCAGCTCAGAATGCGAGCTGAGCAAGCCAGTGCAGCAGCAAGCCCAGACTAGGTTACCGCAGCCTTACTGTGCAGCCACAGCCACTCAGCCAAGACCAGCAGGAGCTGGCCAGGCTCCAACCCTTGCAGCGCAGCCTTAGGCCGGATAGTCCCCCTGCCTGCACTTTGTTGCCTTCCTGGCCTGTCTGCCTGCCTAGGCGCCTCGGTCTTCCTGTCTGTCTGCCTTGGCCTGCCTGTCTGAAACTGGTTTAGACTAACTGCGTGCTTGCCAGCTGCGTTGGCTTGCTGAGCTCGTATTCTGAGCTGGCTGGCTTGCTAGCAAGGCTGGTTCTGTTGCTGCAAGGCAGGGCAGGGCAGACCGGGCCAGGCAGACAGAGAGCCAGGCCTCGAGAGAGGCCTGGCTGAGCTGACTGAGCAAGGCTGGTATGGCTGCAATGGCGGACTGCAAGGGCTGATATGCTCTGGCTTGTCAGCCTGACTTTCTACACTGGCTGACTGGTGGAGCTGGCTGGCTGCGTTGGCTGACTGGGCGGGCTTGCTGGCTAGCTGGCTTGCTGGGCTCCCTGAGGGAAGCTTTGGGATGGATCTCTAGGGGCATCGGCTTGTGTTGAGCCTTCCAACGGCGTCTACCTTGATCTTCATCCTAAGAAAGACAGACAGAAAAAGAAAGACACACACAAAGTCAACTATGCAGTTTCCACATGAGGAAGGCAGGCAGGAAGGCAGGCAGGCACGCAGGCAGGCACAAGCTGCCTGCGTGCTTGCTTCGCCCTCCAGTTGCTGCTCCAGTTATTTGTTTTCCCTCAAACCCATCCTCAATGTGTTGGGTGAGGTTGAGCTCTGTCCAGCACAGGACGGGACGGAAACCAGCTTGGTCTTTAGTCAGCTTGGTGTCTGAGTGGTATGAGGCGTTGGAGTAGCAGCCTCTCTTGTAGGTGATGCAGAGGAGGGAAATGGGTCGGTAGCTCTTTGAGGATGATGGGTCTTTGCCAGGTTTGGGGATTGCAACCACTTTGGCCTTTCTCCAGACAGAAGGGATGGTTTTCTGTGCCATGCATGTGTTCAGCATCCCCACGAGCCAGGTCTTTGCGTTAGGTTCCAGGTGCTGTATAATTTCTGCCAGTATGTCATCAATCCCTGCTGCTTTTCCGGGTTTCGAGTTCTTCTAGGTCGCATGGTTTGGTTTGAGGGCTGGCTGATTGTGGTTGGTCTGATACCACTGTGCGATGGTATTCTCCTGTGGGTCGGCGGCGGTGTTGGTTACGACTGTTGGCCACCAGTTGTGATGCAACAGAGTTTGCTGTGACCGTTGTGAATTATGGGTGGCTCCCTGAGGTCCTTGATCGCCATTGGGTCCAACAGTGGTCATTGAAGCGTGCACACACACATGCACACATGCACCTACACACGCACAGGCGCACATGCGTATGCACACCTGGACCTTTAAATGAACAACAACACAAAAACTAAGGCACTGGTGTCAGACTTCTGGTTTACCAGAACGGGGTTCAACTCCCTGCAGTGCCCTGCTCAATGTGTTGTATTTCATTCATTGGTCCATGGTCTCAGGTCATTGAGCGGCGCGCTATAGTGCGCGATTCTTCATCATTGTTGAGGATTTTTTAAAGGTGAAAATCAAGGAAAAGCAAAAGGCTATAGTCCATGGTCACGGACCGCATACTGGTCAAGGTCATTTATACTGGTGAAGATCATTTACTAGTCTTATAAAGGTCATTTATACTGGTCAAGGTCATTTACTAGTCTCATGAAGGTCATGTATACTGGTCACAGTCATATACTGGTCACGGTCATTTCTACTGGTGAAGGTCATTTATACTGGTCAAGGTCATTTGTACTTGTCAAGGTCATTTATACTGGTCAAGGTCATTTACTAGTCTTATTGAAGGTAATTTATACTGCTCAAGGTCATTGATATTGGTCAAGGTCATTAAGTGGCACGCTATAGTGCACGATTCTTCATCATTGTTGAGGATTTGAAAAAAGGTTAAATCGCAGAAAAGCGAAAAGCTAAAGTCCATTGTCACGGAGGGCATACTATAGTATGTTGTTTTTCTATTTTTGGTGGTGTGCGGGCTCCATCCAATAACTACACCAGTTGTGATGCAACAGAGTTTGCTGTGACCGTTGTGAATTATGGGTGGTGTGGTCTTTGCCAAGACGGTGGATTGTGGCTCATGCCTTCCTGCTGTTATTTGTCATGTTGGTGTTCTCTATATCTTTTCGTCCTGGGCATGACGTTAAACTGTTCCGTTCGAGAGGACCGGCAACCCTCGAATGTAAACAGGAGTAGCAGCCTCTCTTGTAGGTGATGCAGAGGAGGGAAATGGGTCGGTAGCTCTTTGGGGATGATGGGTCTTTGCCAGGTTTGGGGATTGCAACCACTTTGGCCTTTCTCCAGACAGAAGGGATGGTTTTCTGTGCCATGCATGTATTCAGTATCCCCACGAGCCAGGTCTTTGCGTTAGGTCCCAGGTGCTGTATCATTTCTGCCAGTATGTCATCAATCCCTGCTGCTTTTCCGGGTTTCAACTTTCCCATTGCAGTTTCGAGTTCTTCTAGGTCGAAGGGTTTGGTTTGAGGGCTGGCTGATTGAGGTTGGTCTGATACCACTGTGCGATGGTATTCTCCTGTGGGTCGGTGGCGGTTTTTCGCGTCTCGGTTCCTCAGGTGCAAGCTGCATAGTTGGGTTTGTGTGTGTCTTTCTTTTTCTGTCTTTCTTTCTTAGGACGGAGATCAAGGTAGACGCCGTTGGAAGGCTCAACACAAGCCGATGCCCCTAGAGATCCATCCCAAAGCTTCCCTCAGGGAGTTCAGCAAGCCAGCTAGCCAGCAAGCCTGCCCAGTCAGCGAACGCAGCCAGTCGGCTCCGCCAGTCAGCCAGTGTAGAAAGTCAGGCTGCCAAGCCAGAGCATATCAGCCGTTGCAGTCAGCCACTGCAGCCATACCAGCCTTGCTCAGTCAGCTCAGCCAGGCCTCTCTCGAGGCCTGGCTCTCTGTCTGCCTGGCCCGGTCTGCCCTGCCCTGCCTTGCAGCAACAGAACCAGCCTTTCTGGCAAGCCAGCCAGCTCAGAATGCGAGCTGAGCAAGCCAGTGCAGCAGCAAGCCCAGACTAGGTTACCGCAGCCTTACTGTGCAGCCACAGCCACTCAGCCAAGACCAGCAGGAGCTGGCCAGGCTCCAACCCTTGCAGCGCAGCCTTAGGCCGGATAGTCCCCCTGCCTGCACTTTGTTGCCTTCCTGGCCTGTCTGCCTGCCTAGGCGCCTCGGTCTTCCTGTCTGTCTGCCTTGGCCTGCCTGTCTGAAACTGGTTTAGACTAACTGCGTGCTTGCCAGCTGCGTTGGCTTGCTGAGCTCGTATTCTGAGCTGGCTGGCTTGCTAGCAAGGCTGGTTCTGTTGCTGCAAGGCAGGGCAGGGCAGACCGGGCCAGGCAGACAGAGAGCCAGGCCTCGAGAGAGGCCTGGCTGAGCTGACTGAGCAAGGCTGGTATGGCTGCAATGGCGGACTGCAAGGGCTGATATGCTCTGGCTTGTCAGCCTGACTTTCTACACTGGCTGACTGGCGGAGCTGGCTGGCTGCGTTGGCTGACTGGGCGGGCTTGCTGGCTAGCTGGCTTGCTGGGCTCCCTGAGGGAAGCTTTGGGATGGATCTCTAGGGGCATCGGCTTGTGTTGAGCCTTCCAACGGCGTCTACCTTGATCTTCATCCTAAGAAAGACAGACAGAAAAAGAAAGACACACACAAAGTCAACTATGCAGTTTCCACATGAGGAAGGCAGGCAGGAAGGCAGGCAGGCACGCAGGCAGGCACAAGCTGCCTGCGTGCTTGCTTCGCCCTCCAGTTGCTGCTCCAGTTATTTGTTTTCCCTCAAACCCATCCTCAATGTGTTGGGTGAGGTTGAGCTCTGTCCAGCACAGGACGGGACGGAAACCAGCTTGGTCTTTAGTCAGCTTGGTGTCTGAGTGGTATGAGGCGTTGGAGTAGCAGCCTCTCTTGTAGGTGATGCAGAGGAGGGAAATGGGTCGGTAGCTCTTTGAGGATGATGGGTCTTTGCCAGGTTTGGGGATTGCAACCACTTTGGCCTTTCTCCAGACAGAAGGGATGGTTTTCTGTGCCATGCATGTGTTCAGCATCCCCACGAGCCAGGTCTTTGCGTTAGGTTCCAGGTGCTGTATAATTTCTGCCAGTATGTCATCAATCCCTGCTGCTTTTCCGGGTTTCGAGTTCTTCTAGGTCGCATGGTTTGGTTTGAGGGCTGGCTGATTGTGGTTGGTCTGATACCACTGTGCGATGGTATTCTCCTGTGGGTCGGCGGCGGTGTTGGTTACGACTGTTGGCCACCAGTTGTGATGCAACAGAGTTTGCTGTGACCGTTGTGAATTATGGGTGGCTCCCTGAGGTCCTTGATCGCCATTGGGTCCAACAGTGGTCATTGAAGCGTGCACACACACATGCACACATGCACCTACACACGCACAGGCGCACATGCGTATGCACACCTGGACCTTTAAATGAACAACAACACAAAAACTAAGGCACTGGTGTCAGACTTCTGGTTTACCAGAACGGGGTTCAACTCCCTGCAGTGCCCTGCTCAATGTGTTGTATTTCATTCATTGGTCCATGGTCTCAGGTCATTGAGCGGCGCGCTATAGTGCGCGATTCTTCATCATTGTTGAGGATTTTTTAAAGGTGAAAATCAAGGAAAAGCAAAAGGCTATAGTCCATGGTCACGGACCGCATACTGGTCAAGGTCATTTATACTGGTGAAGATCATTTACTAGTCTTATAAAGGTCATTTATACTGGTCAAGGTCATTTACTAGTCTCATGAAGGTCATGTATACTGGTCACAGTCATATACTGGTCACGGTCATTTCTACTGGTGAAGGTCATTTATACTGGTCAAGGTCATTTGTACTTGTCAAGGTCATTTATACTGGTCAAGGTCATTTACTAGTCTTATTGAAGGTAATTTATACTGCTCAAGGTCATTGATATTGGTCAAGGTCATTAAGTGGCACGCTATAGTGCACGATTCTTCATCATTGTTGAGGATTTGAAAAAAGGTTAAATCGCAGAAAAGCGAAAAGCTAAAGTCCATTGTCACGGAGGGCATACTATAGTATGTTGTTTTTCTATTTTTGGTGGTGTGCGGGCTCCATCCAATAACTACACCAGTTGTGATGCAATAGAGTTTGCTGTGACCGTTGTGAATTATGGGTGGTGTGGTCTTTGCCAAGACGGTGGATTGTGGCCCATGCCTTCCTGCTGTTATTTGTCATGTTGGTGTTCTCTATATCTTTTCGTCCTGGGCATGACGTTAAACTGTTCCGTTCGAGAGGACCGGCGACCCTCGAATGTAAACAGCCACGAAAGGAAACTATGTGTGTGTGAGGTGTTCTATCATTTCATTCCAGTACTACTACTTTGGGTAGTGGCTGGACGTTTGTGTAGATATTGAAAAGGAGGGGACGAGCAGGCTACCTTGTGGTAGGCCGTTCTTTTGGGCTTTCCATTTACTCCTCTGGTCATTTAACTGGACATAGAAGCGCCTGTTGTTGAGGAGGCTTTTCCCGACCATTGTGCGGTGTTGGACAGTGTCATAGGCAGCAGAGAGATCTCTGAATGCTGCTCCAGTTATTTGTTTTCCCTCAAACCCATCCTCCATGTGTTGGGTGAGGTTGAGCTCTGTCCAGCACAGGAGCGGCCAGGACGGAAACCAGCTTGGTCTTTAGTCAGCTTGGTGTCTGTGAGTGGTATGAGGCGTTGGAGTAGCAGCCTCTCTTGTAGGTGATGCAGAGGAGGGAAATGGGTCGGTAGCTCTTTGGGGGTGATGGGTCTTTGCCAGGTTTGGGGATTGCAACCACTTTGGCCTTTCTCCAGACAGAAGGGATGGTTTTCTGTGCCATGCATTTATTCAGTATCCCCACGAGCCAGGTCTTTGTGTTAGGTCCCAGGTGCTGTATCATTTCTGCCAGTATGTCATCAATCCCTGCTGCTTTTCCGGGTTTCAACTTTCCCATTGCAGTTTCGAGTTCTTCTAGGTCGAAGGGTTTGGTTTGAGGGCTGGCTGATTGAGGTTGGTCTGATACCACTGTGTGATGGTATTCTCCTGTGGGTCGGTGGCGGTGTTGGTCACAACTGGTGGCCAACAGTCGTAACCAACACCGCCACCGACCCACATAGAATACCATCGCACAGTGGTATCAGACCAACCACAATCAGCCAGTCCTCAAACCAAACCCTTCGACCTAGAAGAACTTGAAACTGCAATGGGAAAGTTGAAACCCGGAAAAGCAGCAGGGATTGATGACATGCTGGAAGAAATGATACAGCACCTGGGACCTAGCGCAAAGACCTGGCTTGTGGGGATGCTGAACACGTGCATGGCACAGAAAACCATCCCTTCTGTCTGGAGAAAGGCCAAAGTGGTTGCAATCCCTAAACCTGGCAAAGACCCATTATCCCCGAAGAGCTACCGACCCATTTCCTTCCTCTGCATCACCTACAAGCTCTATGAGAGGCACTAACATTTCTGAACAGACTATATTTACATCAATATGTCTGGGTCCCCACATACTCACTCAGGGTTGACGTGTCACACCTGCAGTGATGGGAGGGGCACCAAAATGTGGTGTTTTGATTGGTTGATGGGGGCACTCCCTTAGTATAAAAGTGTATGTTTTGTGTACACATGACCTGATGAAGATCAAATAGATCGAAACGTTGTCAGTATTTCAATACAGAACGTTTTTTTTACACCTGTGATGTGCGGGCTCCATCCAATACCTACACCAGTTGTGATGCAACAGAGTTTGCTGTGACCGTTGTGAATTATGGGTGGTGTGGTCTTTGCCAAGACGGTGGATTGTGGCTCATGCCTTCCTGCTGTTATTTGTCATGTTGGTGTTCTCTATATCTTTTCGTCCTGGGCATGACGTTAAACTGTTCCGTTCGAGAGGACCGGCAACCCTCGAATGTAAACAGGAGTAGCAGCCTCTCTTGTAGGTGATGCAGAGGAGGGAAATGGGTCGGTAGCTCTTTGGGGATGATGGGTCTTTGCCAGGTTTGGGGATTGCAACCACTTTGGCCTTTCTCCAGACAGAAGGGATGGTTTTCTGTGCCATGCATGTATTCAGTATCCCCACGAGCCAGGTCTTTGCGTTAGGTCCCAGGTGCTGTATCATTTCTGCCAGTATGTCATCAATCCCTGCTGCTTTTCCGGGTTTCAACTTTCCCATTGCAGTTTCGAGTTCTTCTAGGTCGAAGGGTTTGGTTTGAGGGCTGGCTGATTGAGGTTGGTCTGATACCACTGTGCGATGGTATTCTCCTGTGGGTCGGTGGCGGTTTTTCGCGTCTCGGTTCCTCAGGTGCAAGCTGCATAGTTGGGTTTGTGTGTGTCTTTCTTTTTCTGTCTTTCTTTCTTAGGACGGAGATCAAGGTAGACGCCGTTGGAAGGCTCAACACAAGCCGATGCCCCTAGAGATCCATCCCAAAGCTTCCCTCAGGGAGTTCAGCAAGCCAGCTAGCCAGCAAGCCTGCCCAGTCAGCGAACGCAGCCAGTCGGCTCCGCCAGTCAGCCAGTGTAGAAAGTCAGGCTGCCAAGCCAGAGCATATCAGCCGTTGCAGTCAGCCACTGCAGCCATACCAGCCTTGCTCAGTCAGCTCAGCCAGGCCTCTCTCGAGGCCTGGCTCTCTGTCTGCCTGGCCCGGTCTGCCCTGCCCTGCCTTGCAGCAACAGAACCAGCCTTTCTGGCAAGCCAGCCAGCTCAGAATGCGAGCTGAGCAAGCCAGTGCAGCAGCAAGCCCAGACTAGGTTACCGCAGCCTTACTGTGCAGCCACAGCCACTCAGCCAAGACCAGCAGGAGCTGGCCAGGCTCCAACCCTTGCAGCGCAGCCTTAGGCCGGATAGTCCCCCTGCCTGCACTTTGTTGCCTTCCTGGCCTGTCTGCCTGCCTAGGCGCCTCGGTCTTCCTGTCTGTCTGCCTTGGCCTGCCTGTCTGAAACTGGTTTAGACTAACTGCGTGCTTGCCAGCTGCGTTGGCTTGCTGAGCTCGTATTCTGAGCTGGCTGGCTTGCTAGCAAGGCTGGTTCTGTTGCTGCAAGGCAGGGCAGGGCAGACCGGGCCAGGCAGACAGAGAGCCAGGCCTCGAGAGAGGCCTGGCTGAGCTGACTGAGCAAGGCTGGTATGGCTGCAATGGCGGACTGCAAGGGCTGATATGCTCTGGCTTGTCAGCCTGACTTTCTACACTGGCTGACTGGCGGAGCTGGCTGGCTGCGTTGGCTGACTGGGCGGGCTTGCTGGCTAGCTGGCTTGCTGGGCTCCCTGAGGGAAGCTTTGGGATGGATCTCTAGGGGCATCGGCTTGTGTTGAGCCTTCCAACGGCGTCTACCTTGATCTTCATCCTAAGAAAGACAGACAGAAAAAGAAAGACACACACAAAGTCAACTATGCAGTTTCCACATGAGGAAGGCAGGCAGGAAGGCAGGCAGGCACGCAGGCAGGCACAAGCTGCCTGCGTGCTTGCTTCGCCCTCCAGTTGCTGCTCCAGTTATTTGTTTTCCCTCAAACCCATCCTCAATGTGTTGGGTGAGGTTGAGCTCTGTCCAGCACAGGACGGGACGGAAACCAGCTTGGTCTTTAGTCAGCTTGGTGTCTGAGTGGTATGAGGCGTTGGAGTAGCAGCCTCTCTTGTAGGTGATGCAGAGGAGGGAAATGGGTCGGTAGCTCTTTGAGGATGATGGGTCTTTGCCAGGTTTGGGGATTGCAACCACTTTGGCCTTTCTCCAGACAGAAGGGATGGTTTTCTGTGCCATGCATGTGTTCAGCATCCCCACGAGCCAGGTCTTTGCGTTAGGTTCCAGGTGCTGTATAATTTCTGCCAGTATGTCATCAATCCCTGCTTCTTTTCCGGGTTTCGAGTTCTTCTAGGTCGAATGGTTTGGTTTGAGGGCTGGCTGATTGTGGTTGGTCTGATACCACTGTGCGATGGTATTCTCCTGTGGGTCGGCGGCGGTGTTGGTTACGACTGTTGGCCACCAGTTGTGATGCAACAGAGTTTGCTGTGACCGTTGTGAATTATGGGTGGCTCCCTGAGGTCCTTGATCGCCATTGGGTCCAACAGTGGTCATTGAAGCGTGCACACACACATGCACACATGCACCTACACACGCACAGGCGCACATGCGTATGCACACCTGGACCTTTAAATGAACAACAACACAAAAACTAAGGCACTGGTGTCAGACTTCTGGTTTACCGGAACGGGGTTCAACTCCCTGCAGTGCCCTGCTCAATGTGTTGTATTTCATTCATTGGTCCATGGTCTCAGGTCATTGAGCGGCGCGCTATAGTGCGCGATTCTTCATCATTGTTGAGGATTTTTTAAAGGTGAAAATCAAGGAAAAGCAAAAGGCTATAGTCCATGGTCACGGACCGCATACTGGTCAAGGTCATTTATACTGGTGAAGATCATTTACTAGTCTTATAAAGGTCATTTATACTGGTCAAGGTCATTTACTAGTCTCATGAAGGTCATGTATACTGGTCACAGTCATATACTGGTCACGGTCATTTCTACTGGTGAAGGTCATTTATACTGGTCAAGGTCATTTGTACTTGTCAAGGTCATTTATACTGGTCAAGGTCATTTACTAGTCTTATTGAAGGTAATTTATACTGCTCAAGGTCATTGATATTGGTCAAGGTCATTAAGTGGCACGCTATAGTGCACGATTCTTCATCATTGTTGAGGATTTGAAAAAAGGTTAAATCGCAGAAAAGCGAAAGGCTAAAGTCCATTGTCACGGAGGGCATACTATAGTATGTTGTTTTTCTATTTTTGGTGGTGTGCGGGCTCCATCCAATAACTACACCAGTTGTGATGCAATAGAGTTTGCTGTGACCGTTGTGAATTATGGGTGGTGTGGTCTTTGCCAAGACGGTGGATTGTGGCCCATGCCTTCCTGCTGTTATTTGTCATGTTGGTGTTCTCTATATCTTTTCGTCCTGGGCATGACGTTAAACTGTTCCGTTCGAGAGGACCGGCAACCCTCGAATGTAAACAGCCACGAAAGGAAACTATGTGTGTGTGAGGTGTTCTCTATCATTTAATTCCAGACTTTCCTTCGTTCATTCCCAACTTCACTGTCTATCTCCTGTGTTCTCCATTCATCTTGAGCGATACACAGTTGTCTGATGTGCGGGGGGAGGTGCCGGCTAGTGCATAAAGGCACGGGACAGGTGTTGTCTTGACGCATCCCGTGTTGATGCGACAGGTGTCATTTAGGGCTGTGTCGACCAATTTGGTGTGACGTGATCGGCTCCAGCTTGAGCAGGCATACTCTGCTGTAGAGAAAGACAGGGCCATGGCAGTTGCACGGATTGTTTGTGGGTCTGCGCCCCTCTTGGAGTTCACTAGTTTTCACAGGATGTTATTGTGGGTGTTGACCGTGGCTTTTGTGTTCTCCAGGTGTTTTTTGAAGAAGAGGGTCCTGTCCAGTGTAACTCCAAGATACATGGGGTGGGTATGGTTGGAGAGTTTGTGACCATCCCAAGTGACGCTCAGTTCTTTTTTTGCGTCTCGGTTCCTCAGGTGGAAGCTGCATAGTTGGGTTTGTGTCTTTGTGAAAACCGTGTCTTTCTTTTTCTGTCTTTCTTTCTTAGGACGGAGATCAAGGTAGACGCCGTTGGAAGGCTCAACACAAGCCGATGCCCCTAGAGATCCATCCCAAAGCTTCCCTCAGGGAGCTCAGCAAGCCAGCTAGCCAGCAAGCCTGCCCAGTCAGCGAACGCAGCCAGTCAGCTCCGCCAGTCAGCCAGTGTAGAAAGTCAGGCTGCCAAGCCAGAGCATATCAGCCCTTGCAGTCAGCCACTGCAGCCATACTAGCCTTGCTCAGTCAGCTCAGCCAGGCCTCTCTCGAGGCCTGGCTCTCTGTCTGCCTGGCCCAGTCTGCTCCGCCCTGCCTTGCAGCAACAGAACCAGCCTTTCTGGCAAGCCAGCCAGCTCAGAATGCGAGCTGAGCAAGCCAGAGGTTGGGTGAGGTTGAGCTCTGTCCAGCACAGGAGCGGCCGGGACGGAAACCAGCTTGGTCTTTAGTCAGCTTGGTGTCTATGAGTGGCATGAGGCGTTGGAGTAGCAGCCTCTCTTGTAGGTGATGCAGAGGAGGGAAATGGGTCGGTAGCTCTTTGGGGATGATGGGTCTTTGCCAGGTTTGGGGATTGCAACCACTTTGGCCTTTCTCCAGACAGAAGGGATGGTTTTCTGTGCCATGCATTTATTCAGTATCCCCACGAGCCAGGTCTTTGCGTTAGGTCCCAGGTGCTCAACTTTCCCATTGCAGTTTCGAGTTCTTCTAGGTCGAAGGGTTTGGTTTGAGGGCTGGCTGATTGTGGTTGGTCTGATACCACTGTGCGATGGTATTCTCCTGTGGGTCGGCGGCGGTGTTGGTTATGACTGTTGGCCACCTGTTGTGACGCAACAGAGTTCGCTGTGATCGTTGTGAATTATGGGTGGCTCCCTGAGGTCCTTGATCCCCATGGGGTCCAACAGTGGTCATTGAAGCGTGCACACACGCACGCACACACACATGCACCTACACACGCACGGGCGCACATGTGCATGCACACGCTAACCAAATGTAACTCTGAGAGTGTAACACATGTAACCAAATGGACCCTTACAGCTCTAACTCTGAGAGTATATATGGTGGCCGACGGGCACGTACAGGTCTAGTGTAACCAAATGGACCATTTGGTCCATGTCTGTAAGTCTGAGAGTGTAACACATGTAACCAAATGGACCCTTACAGGTCTGTCATTCTGAGAGTGTAACACATGTAACCAAATAGACCCTTACAGGTCTTTAACTCTGAGAGTGTAACACATGTAACCAAATTGACCCTTACAGGTCCAACACTGGTTATCGAAGCATGTACACACGCACGCACGTGTAAACCAAATTCGAAAATGTTATTTTTGTGCTTTTGTGTTTCTCTTCTTTATACATTACTTTACTGTTTGAAATGTAAAATTTACATTTCAACGAAAGGACCTGTAAAGGACAACACAAAACCTAAGGCACTGGTGTCGTACTTCTGGTTTACCGGAACGGGGTTCAACTCCCTGCAGTGCCCTGCTCAATGTGTTGTATTTACATGGTTCATTGAACGGGGTTCAACTCCCTGCAGTGCCCTGCTCAATGTGTTGTATTTACATGGTTCATTGAACGGGGTTCAACTCCCTGCAGTGCCCTGCTCAATGTGTTGTATTTACATGGTTCATTGAACGGGGTTCAACTCCCTGCAGTGCCCTGCTCAATGTGTTGTATTTACATGGTTCATTGGTCCATGGTCTCAGAGGTCATTAGAGCGGCGCGCTATAGTGCGCGATTCTTCATCATTGTTGAGGATTTTAAAAAAGGTGAAAATCGCGGAAAAGTGAAGGGCTATAGTCTATGGTGTCGGACTGCATACTGGTCAAGGTAATTTATACTGGTCAAGGTAATTTACACTGATCAAGGTCATTTATACTGGTCAAGGTCATTTATACTGATCAAGGTCATTTATACTGGTGAAGGTCATTTATACTGATCAAGGTCATTTATACTGGTGAAGGTCATTTATACATGTCAAGGTCATTAATCCATGGTCTCGGAGGTCATACAATAGTATGTCGTTTTTTTTCGATTTCGGAGGATTTGAAAAAAAAAAGGTGAAAATCGCGGAAAAGAGAAAGGCTATAGTCCATGGTCACGGACCGCATACTGGTCAAGGTCATTTATACTGGTCAAGGTCATTTATACTGGTCAAGGTCATATATACTGGTGAAGGTCATATATACTGGTGAAGGTCATTTACTAATCTTATGAAGGTCATTTATACTGCTCAAGGTCAGTGATTGATTGATTGATTGTCGAATTACAGTACATTTCAAGCACAAACTCAATACTAAAAAGTTCCAGCATGTGTCTCCACAGTAAGCTGAATAACAAAGTGTGAATGTAGTTTCTAGGTGAAAGTGATTTTTAAATTTCCCCATTGACATGAATGGGAAAAGGCAAAAATTCACATTCAAGTATTTGTTCCTCGGAGACTGTAATCACTATAGTTACAAAACTTTTAGGGATAATTCAACATTATACCTAAAATTATTTAACCCTAAAATTTTATCGGTCGGCCTCATGGTGGCGCTATAACAGCCCACTTTACCTTTTGGCTTATAACTCTTGAACCGTAGGTCGTAAAACAAAAAAAAAAAATTCCCTGGATTCCTTGGGTCATGACGCATCTCCCCATATAGGCCACGCCCATTTCCGCCATGATAGATTTTCCGCCATTTTGAATTTTGTCCAAAACACACTTTTTGCTTTTCCTCCTACAGATTTTGTCCAAATCTCACAGAATTCGGCACACGTGATCTCTGGACCCATCCAATTAAAACTGAACTGCAGAATTTTGAAAGTGCGTATCGTTCGGCCGTAATCGTCTTCCGAAGTTAGTAGGAGGGGCCTATATCACAAAAAATGCCATAAATCACGAACGGAATGTCCAATCCATCCCAAATTTGAATCACATGTCCGGGGTGGTTCAATCAACCAAGTTCTAAAAGCAATTCCATTTTCATCCATAGGGGGCGCCGCAAATGCGAGAAATGTAACCGTTTGTCGCAAAAACATGAATTTCGGGGGTTAAATCCCCTCCGAATTACTTACGCATGATCTAAGGCGTGACTTGAAATTGTAATTGGCTGGCAATACTAGTGGGAGGGGCATATGTAAGCCACTGCGGCAACCACACTCTGCAATTTTTTTAAATTGCGAATTTTCTAGTTTTACATGTTTTTCCCTGTTTTACTTTTTTATGTGCATGATGATTTCCTGTTTTTCCATATAAGTGTATATTTGTACCTATTTATTATTGTTATGATGAATTGAAATGGTGGACCATATGTAGAGTCTTGTGCTTCATAGTTTCGTAAAGTAGCAGTTTTTGTATTGACTTACAGTGCTTTCGTTTGAAATGAAGCCTATACCCATTCTACATACTGTGAAATAAAGATGTCAATCAATGAGTTTGAGTTTTGTTTAATTATGTATTGCATAACTCAGTGCTATTGAACAGCCTTTACGTTTGTGTGTTGGTTAAAACAATATTGAACCAATGAAAAGTATTGGTTAGGGTTAGTAGGCTAATTGACAAGTCACAATTCTCACAACACCAACTTTGATGGGGCAGTAAAATTGCTTTGTTTATAGGCCTATAAGGTTTTCTTCATTTCCTGAAAAAATAATATTTTTCATTTTCAGAAAAAAATACATTTTTAAGTTAGGTGGATTCTTCCCGACCGCAGAGATATTCTGATTACTATCATAAATAATACAGTGATTTAACCTTTAACAAGAAATATCACTTACACTACCTTTAAATTAACCATGTAAAGCTTTGAGTGACATTGCTTACAGTCGCCCCTTGGTGGCGGTATGTGCTTGTCAGAGTGTGACCTGCCGACAAAGAAGACGCTCTTCCTTTTGCAGGAAGTAAACCAAAACATTGGAGGGAAAAAAGACCGAAAGACTTGACAGAGAAGGAATCTATGGTGTCAACTGGCAAGATAACATAACTTTAATGTGTTTGTTGTGCCTGTCATTAAATTGTGATGGCTGCATACGTTCTCCCCTATTAATGGTATGCTAGAAGGATTACCCAGAGAAAGGTTTTAGGAGACAGTGACAGGTGACAGGTGACAACAACGGCTGCTAAACACGATCCTGGGATTAATTAATCCATCTCTGGTCGTGTACCTAAACAGCTAATCTTTACACACAGTTTCGCGGATTAATTCGATCATATTTCCATCTGCTCATTGCTCACTGTATCCTTTGTGCCCAGGACCAACCTATGTGCTATTGGATTCATTGTTGTGAGCCTTTTGCCATCTAGGGTACGTTCCCGCAGAATTATGGCAAAGAAGAAGCAACTTTCTAATTTAGTGGTGATGTGTGAATGGGCGTCGTGCACCTTCAAGGGCACCTCCATGGAGGAGCTGAGCGAGCACATGTCTCTGCACTTGAAGGACCACTTGGGAGAAGGAGATGCCATGGAGGAATTAGGTGCGTGAGGAAGATGTATTCATGCATGCCTCCCGTCCTGTCCGTCCCACATAGTGTATGCCAAGAACGAACATTCCTTCCTTCCTGTGGTCTATGATCAGTTAGGATGGAGAAAGAAAGATGATGTCAAAATAATGAATTTATATTTAGTAGTTTGCCATGTAACCCTTGTCTCTTTCTTCTTACTTGTTGTTTAGATGACTATCCCTGTCTTTGGGAGGGTTGTGAGTTCCTAGCCATGGGTAAGCCCAAGGGGCTTGAGGTCCATGCTCACTTCCACACCTATCACGGCAAACTCAAGTTCATAGGCACACAACTTCGCAAATCCCACCCAGACCTCCCCAGCTGTAACCAGCACAACAGCAACCTGATCTGTGAGGACACAGATGGACTTATTTGCCTGTGGGAGCACTGTGATGTATGTACACAATGTGTATTGACTTTGTTAAAGGACTACTTTTCAACCTATCTTCGTATAATTGGTCCTCAAACTAATGATCATGATAAAATAGCACAATTCTTTTCTACTCAGTGTCCCATAGGAGGGCTGTGGCCAGTTCAGAAACCCATCCACCAGCTGAGCTGTGACATCATCGATGGGGGAGCCAAGCTAATATAAACTGCAGGATTTCTATTCCTGAACAGTTGCAATATGAAAATGGAAGCCATCAGTCTCACAATAATACAAAATAAATCTAAATATGTTTTAAAAAACAATCTGCCTAAAGATTATGTAACTGGTGGACAGGTTTCTGAACTGCCCAGCCACAGCCCTCCTATGAGACACAGACTGAGTAGAAATAAATGTATTGTGGTATTTTCTCATGAACATTCATTCTTGATTGTTATAGATTTTTCATAAAGGAAAAACAAGATGAGAGCTGTAGAAATGAGAGAATCAGAATCAACTTAATTGTCACATCACAGGTGTAAAGCTCCATCATTTTGAAGTAGTTAACTGATTGTGTTCTAGTTCCAATTATGTCTGCTCATTTGTGTCATCACTTCCAATTGCACTTGTTTAATCTGTATCTTGACATGGAGACTGGTTACTGAACAAACACTATCTATAGCAATCAGTGCTATGAGAATATAAAGCTATTTAACACATGTTTTAACCAAAGAAAATCACTTAACCCTACCTAAACTAGACATAATTTTATGAAACCATGACTTTTTCCAATTATATTTGTACAGAGTACATTTAACAATCCAGAGTGGTTCTACCGCCATGTCGACAATCATGTTCAGTGTGCAGAGCAGGAGCCTCTCGCAGGTCAAGAGACGGCCCTCTTTTGTCACTGGAAAGGTACGGTATGACTAGGAAATTAAGGATTGACAAAAGGTGCACATGTATCTAGCTCTGGTCCATAGCTATAATGTGTTTCATTTAGAGATAAGTTACTCTCAATGCAGACCAGCTTCTCCTCTTTAGCGTAAATAAAAATAACGTTTTTGCTACTCACCAAAACAAAGGCGAGTTGTGTCATTCGAAAGTACCGTTTATACGTGTGGGGTCTCAGAGTGCGTCCACTAAGGAAAGTAGGCTTTCTAATGACACAACTCGCCTTTGTTTTGGTGAGTAGCAAAAACGTTATTTTTATTTACGCTAAAGAGGAGAGGCTGGTCTGCATTCATGCGAGCGGCGGAAGTTGAGAGTAACATGGCTCTAAATGAAACGCATTAGAGCTATGGACCAGAGCTAACATGTATCCCACTCTGATGTTCTGCAGCTTAGTTTGCTCCAACTCTGGTCAAAGTTTGAGTGACATTTGGCTCTTTGTTTTTCACCATAGGTTGCGATGCCTTCTTCAAGATAAAGTACCGCCTTAGGGAACACCTGCGTAGCCACACTCAGGAGAGAGTTGTGGCCTGTCCTACCTGTGGTTGTATGTTCTCCAGCAACACCAAGTTCTTTGATCACCTCCATAGGCAAGCTCCACCAGAGGGTGAGAAGAGAAGCTTCATCTTAAATCTATTAAATCAATAGCAGTGGTTTTCATTTCCGATTTCCTCATGTATTTTACCCGTTGATCTCATTCCAACAGCATCTTTGGTTTGTGAGCATTGTGGCAAAGGTTTTGCCAATGAGAGACTTTTGAGGGACCATGTGCGACAGCATGGTAATTATATTCTTCAGTCTGTAAATCTAAAGTTGTCTTGATGTATAGCTGGTTTAGATATTGAGTTTGTGACTTAAATGTGTCATCACAAGTTATAGACCAAATGGTCATATTTGTTACATTGAATTGATACACAATTCGTCAATATACCTCAATGCTATGGACTACTGTGTGATTTCAATCACAGTTTTCAATGACACAGGTTAAAGAGGAAGCAGGAGAGAGAATACTTCCAAGTATATTGTAGACGTTTTCACACCATTCATTAAAATAAAAATATTATAATTTTATGTGATTGAGAATGTTATATTGGCCAGCCACGCTACATATTCTATAAAATATGTATATATATATATAACATAACCTAGTAACCTTGTGTTTCTTCTACAGTGAATCATGTCAAGTGTCCATTGTGTGACATGACCTGTACTACTCTGGCAACTCTGAAAATCCACATCAAGTTCCGCCACTGCGACGAGCGGCCCTTCCCCTGTGATTTCTGTGAGAGCAGGTAGACCATCAACACGGCTGCTGAAATGTTTGCTTCTGTATCTCACTGTATCTCTGTTTCTGTATCTCACCTGAACTAAATCCCAAACAAAACTATCAATTTAAGTTAAACAGATTGGGTCTCAGTGACTACTTGGGGTGAATATGTTGGTAGAAGAAAACATATTGCATACAATATTTCACTTTTAATCCCCCTATTCATTCCAATGGGGAAATGTCGAGTTCTCTGCCTATTATTCTTTTATTATTATTATTATTTGGCACCTAACTAACTAGTCCTTCATGCTTTTAGCTAGAAACTCCATTCCAACTCTACAACATTCATTCTACTTGGGACATATCAGCTACCATTAGAATTTTTGAAATAATTAGTACTTTTAGATAGATATAGATATTAGATAGATAAAAAATGATTTCAATGGGGAAATGCCATTTAGCTACACTGTTTCTTCAGTTTGATATTTTTGTTGCTACACACCAACAATTGCTACTATGGTTTTATGTTATTTTATTTGTTGCCTACTTCTAAGTTAATAGGTGTCTATCTCATTGTCTAATAATGGCAAGAATGTGGTAACAAAAAACACAAACACTTTTACTTACCGGTAATACATTTCATATTGACTATAATCTAATATAGTATGGAAAACAATAACATTGTAAATTGGGTTGAGTTATTTCAGTTCATATTTTCATAAGGCAGCTAATTCATTCACATCAATTATCTATGATGAAATAATGTAATTCATTACTATGTATTTCTGAACATAATCATGACCAAATTCTGTACTGGTTACTGGTGTATCATCTTTACCACAGGTTTAAAAATCAGCATGACCTGCGGAAACACATGGACACCCACAATGAGGGTGGTAGCTACCACTGCACAGTGGAGAGCTGTGATTATTCCTGCCGTACGTCACACGTCATGAAACAGCATTACAAGAGAATCCATGAGGTCCGTCATCTGAGTACTAAGATAAGATAAACCTTTGTGCTTGATGATAACTGCAATGGTTTTCTGTTACTTGCATTATTACATGATTGTGTTTTGGGTTTATATCCTCAGGGTAGCATGATTTCCAAATACAAATGCCATATCTGTGAAAAGACCTTCTCCTGGTGTTACACACTCACCCTTCACCTGCGCAAGCAACATCAGCTGAAATGGCCATCTGGCCATTCCCGCTTCAGGTATGAGTATTCACAGCTAAGACAGATCTGTAACTTTCTTAATAGAGTACACTGTGTGATGGAATGCAAATTTATGTACAGTAATAACTTTGCATTCATACTTTTTCTGTTCACAAATGTTAATAGAAAATCTATATCCACAAATGCAACATTTTTACAGGTTCAACTTGCAAAGTACAAACACAAACCAGAAAGGCAGTGAAAGGTCCTGAAAGATACATACCGTCAGTCTTACCCAATACCCAATCTTTCAGAGGCTGTACTTGGAGTTGTCTCTAAAGCCCAATTTATACGTTGAGCAACAAGTGTCGACCGACACGTTGCACTACGTATCTCTCAAATGTTTTGAGTATTCATTTCATACCATCTGCTCTGCAACTGGCCAGCATGACAGCTTTGCCACAAAAAGTAAACAAGGAAGTGGATGTAGTCTCGTGCATCTTCCCAACCAAACATTTTATGAAGGCGTCTGCAACCTTGTATGTTTCCGGAGGTACACAACACTGTTGGCGGAGGTCCTCCGCGACACAAGTGTTGACAAGTCGGTCAACACTTGTTGCTCATGGAATTAATGGATTAACACAAAACACAGTTTGGCCTGTGTTTAGTTTAGTTAGACATACCAACAGTCAGACACCCTCCCCAAACCCGGGGAGCTGCTCTAACCATCCAAGTCTGGCACCTTAACACGTCTGTTTTCCTCACTGTCCGGGGCGGGGGGTGGTGGGGGTGGACCGTGTCGCCTGTCCCATTGTACACATGCAGATCAGGTATTAAAATGCTAATCTGGGTGCTTAACCTGCCAGGTAGGTAAGGGTATGCATGCATACAGTACTCTGCTTCTTAGGCTACTTGTTCACAATGAAACCACCACCAGCAAGAACACCCTGGCTGCCAGCCTGCCGTTGAAACCTTCCGCCGTCCCAGCGACAAAACACAACCTGCCGAGGCGGACAGGACTAGCCTGCAATCATGGCATTTAAACATGCTCTTCTGTTTATAAACTAAACACTGTGACATGTTTAAAAAGTGTTACAAATAAGTGTTTAGAACCTAAACGCTTGAATTTAGTGTGAAACGAAAAAGAAAAAAAAACTACCTGTAATGTTTGTTGCCACAAATTTACGTCATATTTGGCGGACATTTGACCTAATTTCCCTTCATTGTCAATGGCATTTAATGTTTGTGTTGCCACAAACTTACGTCATATTTGGCGGACATTTGACCTAATTTCTCCTTTCATTATCGATGGCAAATATGAGACGTGTGGGGACAAGATGACGAACATTTTCACTTCGTTGTCATTTAATGTTTGTGTTGCGGACATTTTGTGGGGACAAAAGCTGTATATACGTAGGAGGGGCTAGCACCCCTCAAAAATCACAGTATCACACCCATGTGAAGTGAGGGGGCTCTTATCATCGTACATCATGACGAAATTGGACCGAAATAGACGATTTGTTCGTCCACATATGACGTAAATTCTCCATTCTTTGTCAATGACATTTAATGTTTGTGCTAACACATAAATAGCCGATTTGCTCAGACGTAAATTCTCCATTTGTTGTCTGTCAATGGCATTTAATGTTTGTGTTAGGACACTATAGCTGAATATAGGAGGGGCTAGCGCCTCAATTGGACAACTGATAGATTGATTGGTCAATAACCACCAACCAATAGATCTGTGCTCAAAATCGAATAATGTTCTGTTTTGCTTGTTTGGTTTTGCAACAAAGATACAAAGAGGATGAAGATGGCTACCTGAAATTGAACATGGTTCGGTATGAGACAGTGGAGGTGACCCAGGAACTCATGAAGAACATGGATAAGAAGCGCCAGACCGTTCGGAAGAGCATCGGCAGCCGGGCCAAAAGAGCTGCCACCAGAGAAGAGTCCCGCCCCAACTCTCCCCCGGGCTCCTCATCTCCGTCCTCCTGGTCTTCGTCCTGCTCCTCTTCTGAGCCGTCTGGAGGGGAAGACAGTTCACCTCAAGGTAGTCCCAGCAGGGGCAGTGACTCTATGTACCCTGTGTACTGCGTCATGAACAGTGTCCCTCTTATTGAAGATGACCCAGGGGGGTTAGCCCTGGAGGATGGTGACTCTGGTGGAACCTCTGGAGCAGTGCAGGCCCTGACTGATGTCGCTAGGGGTCTGGGCATGGATGTAGTTTAAACCTTCCTCCTTGCACTGAAAAAGCTCATGCATTAAAGCAGGGGTGCCCACACTTTTTTTACTTGAGAGTTCAACTAGATCTACCCACCCACCAAAAAAATATTATCGAATTGCTGAACATTGTTAAACAATGTACCTGAGGGGGCTTTGGAATAGCGGCAATGGCATTACATACAGTATAAGAACAACTTTACTTTACATTACATTTACATTACATATAAGACTTTGAACTGATACTGATGTTTGTGATCATACAATACTTAAAGACAAAGTATTGCATTGTGTTTTGAGCTGAGGCCCTTTTTGACGTCAATCAAGTCACCTTAATTCAACTGGCAGATGCCCTTTTTATTTATTTATTTTTCATTTAAATAATATCTATTTTAGGCCAGGGCATATGTGGTCTAACCTGCACTGCCTTTGTGATCTACTGGTAGATCACGATCTACCTTTTGGGCACCCCTGCATTAAAGCCTCACATTTAATTTGCAAGCTGTCTCTGAGCATCATTCCAAATGTACAGTTGTAATTTGGCTTCTCCACTTTCCTGTTTCAACTGCATATTTAAGTCATTGGTTTTACCATTTTACCAGTTTAAACTTTTTCTGTATGTTATCTTTGTACAAATAAAATGTGTAAGGTCTCCAATGCTATAAAGCAACACAAATTTAACGTTGAAGTTTGAATATGACAACTGAGATGTTTATTTTTATTTTTATGGGATAGATTGCAGTTATTGAAAGAAATTACAGGGATGAAATCGGATGACGGGAGTATTTTTGATCCCTTGACAGGGGAAATTGCTGTTGTACCAATTCAGCTCTGTGAAATAACTTCCTTATCTATAGAATCTTCAATGGCTTGAATTATCATGTACGTCCTTGGAATGTAAATCAAGTATACTACTATTTAATTTCTACTTTTCAAAAACAGCTGCTTGTTTCTTCTTTTACATGATAAATACAGAGGATTTAGCTTTTAGCAGAGTTTGTGTAGTCTTATCAACTCCTATGTTTGCATTGTCCATAGACCTAATTGCATTGATTCAGCTTGACCAATTGCCATATATTATATCTTTATGAATCTGTGACATTATTAATTATTGAATTAAATTCTACTTTGCAATACAGTTTCATCACTTCACATATACAGTAAGGTCAGATAGCGACCGTATTGAAACCGTGTAGCCATTTTCATTGCAGTGCAAAATCATACATTGATGAAATACACTTAAGGAATGAAAAGTGATGACTCAACTGGTGAGTTAATGTAGCCTACCACATGGGCCACATTTAATGTTATTTTACATTCAATTAAATTATTTTACATTTAATTACAACATCTTGGGTTTACATTCCGCTTGTAATCTAAATCTACATTGCATTCAGTTTCGCTATATCCCATCCTAAATGTTCCTACTATATCTAATATCGTAAGTGCCAACACTTTGAAACTGAAGCATGCTGTGTTAGGATGCCAATGTAAGAAGGTTGGGCACTGGACAGTGGTATGGATGGACACAGGCAAGTGAATCTTGTGGAAGGTGGCCACTCGCTTGTTGGATACATGAGGACCAGGATAGACCAGTGGTCCGTGGACCACAAGTAGTCCTTGAGGAGTTTCCAGGTGGTCCCCAGCTAAATGATGGAGAGTTGTTAACCAAATGGACCATTATTAGAAGTTTGTATGACAGTGTCATTCATTACAAAGTATAAATTAGGCTTTAGATCAATCAATCAATCAATTTTACCGTAACTCATACTGTATCACAAAAGTGGCATCTTACCTCACTATCTTGAGTCCCCATGCAGTGGAGGAGTTGAGATGGCCAGGGAATAGTGCAGCACTGGAGTGAAGATGGTTGGTTGGTTCTACTGGAACTGCCTACATGGAGATGATTCCAGAGAGGTAAATTATTTGCGTTGTGAGCTTGTAGATCAGCTATTTTTGCATTTCTTTTTTGCAGCACGACCACCACCATACAAAGTATAAAATAAATAGGGCTTACTTAGTTAATGTTAGGTCAATTCATATTGAAACGGGATTGGCATCTCTGGGTTTGCCCTTGGGGCTAGCTGGTGTCCCACTGGAGCGCAAACATGTTGGAGTAGAATAATAGGATGACCTAATTCACCAGACAGAAGAAGTGTTCATCAGAATTAGGCCCTTCAGAATTAAGTATTCTGCCAAGGTCAGAGTTAAGAGTCATGAAACCTATACAAGTCAGTCAATGTCAATGATGAAAAGTAAAGTGCTACAAAGTAACTAGTAAACCTAGCATCTATCAATATACTATCTATAAATGACAATAGCATCTGTGAATAAGGATTTATTTTACTGTAATAACCTCATGGTTATTATTTAGTACAATATACAGTTTAGTTTGAGGTATAGGCTCTGATCCTGCATGTCACTCCCTGCAGCACACACACCTAGCCCAAGAGAGCAAGAAGTGACAACAGATAACATCGACCCCCAGATGGAAGCCTGAATCAGAGCATACATGTGGACGCATGGTGTGGAAGGGTGGATGATGAGATGATGTATTTCCACACACACACACTCACACTCACACTCACACACTCACACTCACACTCACACTCACTCTCTGTCTGTCTCTCTCTCTCACACACACACACACACACACACACACACACACACACACTCCGCCACTGGCGGTGGCTGCTAATTATAGCGGAGACACCATAATACTTTGCCAGCCTTTTTGTTGGAACCCTATAACAACCAGTCTGTGCGTATGCCCTAGGGCCTAGGCTGCCAAATATATAGACAAATAGTCTGCACCTATAGCCCCAGCTCTGAGATGGTATGTAGAAGTGGTAGGTATTTAATGGCCTTGGTCATTCCTCTAGGCTAGGGTTAAAGGTGCAGGCTATCTAATGCAGACACTTCTCTTCATCAACGACAGGTGTATTAGATTTAGCTGTCAGAGATGTAAAGGTATCTGGGTTATCACAGAGTTGGAACATGAATGGAATGACAGATATGTTTGTACATTAATTCTCACTGAAGATGCATGATATTTGGATATGTCCTTTGCTATGAGTTCCACTGTTCTATCATGGCGTGCTATGTACATTCCTTTGCATGCATAACAGCCGTTTAAGATGTGTGACAGTGTTTCTGTCGTGTGGTGCATGCAAGGAGGGACCTGTGGGGAACCATATGGAGAGACTGAGTCTGGTGGAAAGGAATTGTAGTCTGGCTTTAATTGTGAATGTGATAATGTCCTCATTTAGTGCCGTGTTCTTAATGAATGAATGTGAGACAGAGTGATCAGCATAGGGAAGACATGCAAGTTTCCCTTGGAGTTTTAGTCCAGTCCAGTATTGTTGTTGTTGGTGTACATCCATGAGGACTTGTCTGGCACCTTTAGCCGTTAGCAGGTGACTGTGTTCACTGTCCAGCATAGGTGACCTGGATGATTATAATGTCCTCGGAGACCCTCACAGTCTCTGAGTCAGACCGCACCCACTCCAGGGACACTCCAGTGCAGACACAGAGGTCATTTAGGTCTGGCCAGTCCAACGAACTAGCAACATACTATAGCGTTATGTCCAGGGGGTGTACTTCACAGTGTACATCAAGCTGCCTCACGCTACAGAAACAGGAGATAGGCTCCTGCACTATGGGCCTCATGGCTTGGCAAGGCTACTTAGTCCGACCCAGAGCCTTAGATATAGACAGAGTTACACAAACTGCGTTCACTTCATGGGGCCAGTCTTCTACATAGACTTCTATTGAGAATGGGGACAACCAACTGGGACAAATCCTGGACCAGAAGTAGGCAGAAATGCATTGGACTCAGGCAACAGCCCAGCTTTAATGATCTTAAATCCCTTTATTTTAAATTGTTTTGTAGTAATAGTACAACACAAACATTAAAGAGACTTCAGTTGTAAGTTGTAAGTAATACAATACTTTAACACAGTTGTCATGTTGCACACATGCTTAAAATAGCTCTTGCCCTTGTTGAAAACAATGTATTTCCAACTCCAGCTTGTCTCAGTTCAGGCTGCATGAACAGAGCTCAAGCGCTCGGTTTCTGCCCCCTCAACGCAACTCTTCCATTAGATAGCTCTGGTCCGACCAAACCCCAAAGCCAGCGGAACGGGTGTTGTGTTTCCCGCTGGGTTTCATCTTGAAGCCAAGAAAGTGTTGCTCTAACTCCCTGGTCAGAGGGACCTTACGCCTCCTTAGGTCCAGGAACAGGGAGGATCGAGCCAGCTCCCTAACATCCTTGTCATCGTTGTTAAACATTTTTAGGAGGTGGGAAATCCTCATGCTGGTGTAGATCCAATCCACGTTTGGGATCCCCAGCCCTCCCTCCCAATGTGGATGAAAAATGATGTCACAGGGGGAGTTGAGACCAAACCATTTTCGCAATAGGCTCACTGTTTTGTCATTCGTCTGACACAGTACACACACACACACACACACACACACACACACACACACACACACACACACACACACACACACGTACTTGCTTGCTTGACTTCATGTCTCCTGGGGGTGGGGGGTTTCAGCGCTTGTTGCGCTCATGCGCCCTCATGTGGCTGTTTAGACCCATTCTTGATCGCAATCTTGTCCACATGTGGGGCAGATGTGTGTTGAACCTGATTGGACAGGTCTTGCAGCGTGCTCATGCCGCTGCCTGCGCTTCTCTGCGCGCCTCAGGGATGTCTTGGCCTCCAGGTGGGAAACACCTGTGAGGCGCCAGGTGTCTCGATCTGCTGCTGTCCTTTCCAGGTTGGAGGGTGGAATGTTGCAGTCCTTGAGCAGCACCTTCATGTGGTCCTTATAGCGCTTTCGTTGTCCTCCTGCAGACCTCTGCCCGGATTGGAGTTGGCCATAGTGGACCTGTCGAGGTAACCGGACTGCAGGCATACAGATCACATGCCCTAACCAGCGGAGCTGTCTGCGTGCCAGAATCACCTCTATGCAGGAAGAGTTGGTGCGTGTGTAGATCTCCTCATAGGTCATGTGGTGCTGCAATGTGATGCCCAGGATCCTTCCATCCAGAGGGGTGTTGTCAATGTAGAAGACTGGTGTGGGAGTGTGTGTGGAGCTTGGTTGGTGGACTATTTGTGTCTTCTTGATATTACCTTGAAGACCGACAGCTCTGTACGTGGTACCACATTGAGGGCATGCTGAAGGGACTCAGGGGAGTGAGTAATCAGCATGCAGTCATCCGCATACTGGAGTTCGCGGACTTGGAGGGCATAGTCTTTGTGGATGCCTGGAGGCGTCGGATGTTAAATAGGGTTCCATCCAGGCGGAAACTAATGCTGACTCCATCCGTGTTGCATGCCATCATGGAACTGTTGGAGGATGGAGAGGAAGTTGGGTGGGACCCCAAACTGGCTGAGTATGCCCCAGAGAAGCTGAAACAAGTCAATGAAAGCCATATACAGATCTTGCTTGTGTTCTCTGGATTTCTCCTATATTTGCCGGGCGGCAAAGATCATGTCTGTTGTGCTGCGATCTTTACGGAAACCACATTGGGTTTCTGGCTAGATGTTCTCTGAGATGTGTGTCGCCAGGCGGGAGAACATGATCCTTGTCAGAACATTGCCTGAGTGACACACCTCTGCTGTCACCTTTCTTTTTATAGATTGTGATTGATGGGTATTTTTCCATCATATACTGGATAAGACTAAGGACTGTATAAATTAATAACTATATAATAGGATCGATAGCTTGAGAGCTAGAGCTAGAGAGAGCTCCGGAACACCGGAACTGAATAAATACTTTAGAAAGTAATCTAAGTACCATAAATACTCTTTACCAGAATAGAAGCAGAGGGCTTGTAACTTTACAGAATTGGTTGTAAAAACCTTTTAGGCTATAATGAGTAAAAGTCAGAGTATAACAGAGTTATAAATACCTTAGAGGGAGGTTCAATCAGATATATTCACCATTGTTTCGGGAGAGAAGAAGACATGCCATCCGGACAGCGTTTCACAACGATCTCTCCCCATGTTCAGATTGAACATGGTTAATATATCATACCGTACCACACCGGAAAATGTGTTGAACAACAAGGTCAAAAAACATATTTGTTTACAAATGGACAGATAATGCAAGACGTCACTGAATATTGCATACAGAAAATATCTCACGGGGCAGAGATAGTCCTGATATGAATATCAGTTAGTGGAACCGGGTGACAGGGCATGACGTCATTGAGTGCAGTTTACCAGTCTGTTAGAGGAATCCTAACTTCAAGGGCAAAAACACAGAGGCTGGGTGTTATGGCCAACGGAAACAAAACAATTCTTATCTAACAACGCTGGCTAGGGGAGAAGTTTTACTATCTAAACTCAGAACCATACTATTTTAAAGTCAGTGGGACAGCCTGACATCAAATGTCAGTCACAGGGCAATTCATAATTCATGATTCTGCAGGACCATAGGGGACACCGGGTCATAGTTCACATGAGAACCGTCATCCACCAAAATCACAGATCTACAAAAGAAAAATACCTAACAGTGATAATGGTGGCATCTTTCCAGTCTTGTGGGACAGTCTGAGTTGTCCAGATGGCAGAGATGAGTTGGTGTAGTCGTCGTTTGAGTAGGTAACCTCCACACTTGAATACTTCAGCAGGGATGGAGTCTGAACCTGCACTTTTATTGTTTTTAAGACATTTGATCGCCTTCTTAACTTCATGAAATTCAGGAACTTCATCAAGTTGGGGAACAGAGGGGAAGCTTGGGAGATCATCCAGGATGGTTGTGTCTCTGGGGTTGCTCTGGTTTAATAGGGTGCAGAAGTGCTCTGCCCAACGTTCTAGTATGTGTTGTTGATCATTTAAGAGGGTGGTGCCATCGGCAGATCTGACTGGTGCAATGCTTCTTCTCTGAGGGCCATAGATGGTTTTGATGGCGTCATAGAAGCTGTGCGTGTTGTTGATGTCTGCGAGAGATTGAATTTCTTCCACCTTCTTGACCCACCAGTCATTTTCCACCTGCCGAAGGGCTCTTTGAGCTTCCGCTTTGACAGTTGACAGTTTTTTCCTGAGGGCTTCCGATTGAGGGTTGGCTAGAGCGATGGTATGTGCTTCGTGTTTTGCCTTGAGAAGGTTGTGAATGCCAGGTGCATTTTCATCAAACCAATCTTGGTGACGTTTTTTGGTAGCACGGTATGATGAATGAACGCAATGTGTTCCAGGCAGCGTTTGTGTCCTCGACACACAGGCACGCACACACACACACACACACACACACACACACACACACACACACACACACACACACACACACACACACACACACACACACACACACACACAAACCATTTCTGTATTATGATAAGCATTTGTGCCTAATCTGTTTAATTTTTAGGGTTCTAAGAACTCAGTATTAGTAATCCAATTAGTATAATAGTGAATCGTAATCAATGTTCCTCATATCATTATGCAGCATGCTGTTGTTGTGGACCAGAGGTTCCCAACCACTGGTACCAGTACCACTGGTGGTACTTGAGCCCCCCTCTGGTGGTACACAGAGGAGTCACCCGAAAAAGACGAAAGTGGAATGAAATATTTATTACTACAGGTAGTTCTTTATACTTTCTTATAAAAAACAATAATAGCTGCAGGTTAAATAACCCCTGTTTAAAAAAGAGATAATGAAAACATGCATTCATTCATGTTCCTATTCTCTTTATAATGTAATAATGAGATTCACACTCACGTCACACGACATACACATTACACACACACACACGCACACACGCGCACGCACACACGCACGCACGCTCGCACGCACGCTCGCACGCACTTTTTGCCTTATATAGGATGTCAATGGTATGGTCACATATTATGCTAATAAGTCAAATTTCCCTCAATTTCAAACTTTTAGTATATGTTATTAGACACATTTAGAAACATATTGGTGAAGACATTTCTTGGTAACGATTTAGTTCCCAGATTTTCATAGGTTTCTCTTATTAATGATTACAGTAGGTAAGCAGAAACGTTTTTTTGCCTGTAAAAGTCTCCTTTTATTGATTTCAGCTGTTACAATGCAGTTAATGGCAAACACTATCCGCAAAACATACACTCTCCACATGCCTTCGGCCTGGTGGAGACAATAATGGACTCAGTGTTGAAAACCACTGCTCTAGTCTATACCACCAAGATGACCACCAGGGTGCCTTGTGTATTGAATACTGTTATGAAGTATTAAATCAATCAATCAATCAATTAAACAGACAGACAGACAGACAGACAGACAATTCTCAATTCAAAATAGCCTACATATAATTTTATGCTTGGCGTATTGCAGGGTCCTATTTTGAAACAACAAGTCCTGTTTAAATGAGTAATTAAATACCATACAAACCTGTTCATATTTATTTATTTATTTATTTATTTATTTATTTATTTATTTATTTATTTATTTATTTATTTATTTATTTATTTATTTATTTATTTATTTATTTATTTATTTATTTAGTTGTTTGTTTGTTTGTTTGTTTATTTGTGTATTTATTGGTTTATTTAATTAATTTAATCTTTATTTAACTAGGGAAACTAGGGAAACCCTTTGAGACAATTGGGTCTCTCTCACACACCTTCAAGTGACGGGGTGTGAAAGCTAGTGAAAGCCTTCGTCTCTATTTCTTCCTGTCTGTGAATTAAATTCACAATACAAGGTGTGGTGACAGAGCAGAGCCGGCCATTTGTCTGACAATGGACACCAAAGTACCACCTGTCTTTTGTGCTAGAAACATCCCAATAAGGCAATGCGCATGACATCACCTTCACTATGCGTGCGGTGCGGCTCTCAGTCAGACTAGCAAGAGAGAGAGAGATCAGAGAGAGAGATCAGAGAGAGCATACAAATAATAATCAAGCTTCCATGTAACTGTCTAATTAATTACTATCTAATTACACATTCTCCGAAAGTATACTGGGTTAATTACGGTGTCCTATTTTTTCGTAATCTGATTACATAATCCAGATTAGGCTACATTTCAATACTGATGATATGACCTGTCACCTGTCAATCTATACCCTCTCAGTTGACCTCCTTTCTGGAACGCACAGTATAGTATAGACTACATCGTGCAAACGAATGGATCTTCAGACAAAAGCACATGTCCGCAAAATGCGCACATTCGTATACTACAAAAACAATGATATTATATTTTTTCTTAAAACTTAATTTTCCCCCAAAAGCCAGACGCAAATGTTCTATTAATACTACACACGACTTTCTGGCATCAGAGTTTGCTCCTTAGATCACGAATTAGGTCTGTACAAGTGATATGATTAAGGAGTGAATGATGACAGATCTATTATGCTTTCATCTTGTACGGTATATAAACGGTATATAAACCTGTGAAGTCATACAGAGCTACTTGCCAGATAACGCCCCCATTACCACAAATTGGCCAATAGGAGTTGAGAGGCAGAGTTGTCCTCCTGGCCGCCATTAAAGAATTCAATCCATGAATTGAAATAATGGAAATCTGCAGGACCCATGGATCAGTGAGATAGGAGGAGTAGTCGATGAGTAATCTGGATAATTTGCTATTATATCGGTTTTTAAGAGTAGTTTTTAGAGTTTCGGAGGATTGTGGCGTTTTAGTGAAGATGAGTGTGGTGTAGCTAATTGTTTTCTATGGCTGGCTAACGTTAGGTCTTTGGTATGTTAGCTTGGGTGCTAACAGGCTAAGGCAGACCAGGGGGAGGGGAGAGTTCCTTTGCTTTGAAATTGTTTCAGATCGGCTAGCTAGCATTAGCAACTGTTAGCTCGCCCGGCCACTATTAGGCTATTGGGGTGAAGTTTTTGTTAGCTAGCGATCGCCTCTGTTTTCATTGCGCACACAACATTGCTAATATAGGATTGAAGGTTAGCCGGCCCGTGTCATGTTAACATTGCTTATATTTGGCGTTAGCATTACATAGCCGTAAAGCTGGCGGCCAAGTTTAGCAGATCGGACCAAACAGTAGGATTGATGAATAACGTTAGCTTAGCCGTTAGGCTAGCGCCGGGACGGTAGAAGTTGTCAGTGCTGGTAGACTAACGATAGCTAGCTTGTAGCTAGCAGGTTTGGGTACGCTTTGCTCTTTGACGTGGAATTACAAGTACATCGCACGCGTTGGAGCTTTTTGCCACCAAGTTATAGCGGATTAATGCGTTATTTCTCCTCATGGTGATTGAGACAATGGACGGCGACGCTACGACAACAACGCAGTGAAAAGGAGGATGAGTTCGTGCTTTGTACCAAACGGGGCCAGTTTGGAGGACTGCCACTCCAACCTGTTTTGCTTGGTAAGACTCTTCTCTCTCTGTGTGTGTGCCACAGTCTGTGTAGTGTATATGTATGCGCTCGATGCTAACATTAGCGGCCATGTACGTAACAAGGATGTGACCATGACGTCTACCAACAGTCGGAACGGAAGTGTGTGTTGTTTTCACAGTGTCGCTCAGTTGTGTGTGTGTGTGTGTGTGTGTGTGTGTGTGATAAAGAAAATAGTTAACGCTTTTGTACGCGAGTGTAACAAAACGAAGCCAATCTGTTGACATCAAGTTTTACGCCGAGACGCCTCGCTGAGTATGGTGGATCACTTTGAGACTAGATGACGATTATTTGTGACGCCACGGAAGCATCCTTGGTATCTTGATAGTGGGTGATAATAACTGAGAGGCCCGGAAAGCCATTTTGGCTAATCAGGCAACACAAGCTTTGTAACGTCAGTTCAGACAGAAGTGAAGGCATCACAGGCCTGCAACTTGCAAGATCATTGGCTTTAATAGCCGAGTATGCTGTGCAAAGTGTGCATAATGCACCGCAGCGTCGTTACATACAGAGTCGTTGACTTGAACAAATCAAAGTTTGTAACAAAACATTACGTGACAGTTGAGTTAACAATAACATTACTTTCCGTTGACAGTCCCAAACCGATTGGTAAAGTCTTCAAAATCACAATTTTCGTATATGTATAACCTTTATTTAACTACTAAAACATTGACACGTGAGTCTTTTTTAAAGACTTGTTTTTTATATTATTATCTCGTAGATAGTATCGGTGTGTTCATCCACGCATGTGGGAGATTATTTCACCCTAGTAATTGCTATCATATTAATCCTGCTAATTTGCTTTTAGTGAGTCACTCTGTGTGTCTAGAATGCCTCATCATCAGTTTATAATAGTGTTTCTCAAAGTGAGGCCAGGGGAACCCCAGGGGTCTGTGGGGGTCACGAGCAAAATGACTATGGGCTTAAGTTCACTAAACATTTATGCAGAGGTTGATTGAGTAAGTACGGGATTGTATAACTCAATGACATTTATTATGGGTGTCCCCGGCACATCATTTTCCAATGGAGGTCTGTGGCCTAATCCTAATGCATATCTATTTGACATGAAAATGTTTGAGAACCACATATTTATTACATAGCAGGGTGATTACTGTATGTTCGTTGGTGTGATTGTACTATCGCATGCGCACAATATTGCAAAACTTTACAAAATGGCATCGCTGTTCAAGTTATCACGAATCTTCCTTTTACATTTTTAATTGAAAACATTTTCTGCATCCTTGTGCAATGGGTGGGGATCTTTCTTTTACCATTCACATGTTAATACAGTCGGTGTTGCAGTCAACAACGGTTTGAGTACTGTTGTTGACTGAGTACTGAAGCAATTACATTATTTATTCATGCATATTCACGTTTTTTTCTTCCTGTTCTCTTAGGCCGATTTGACTGGAATAAAATGGCGCCGTTTCGTGTGGCAAGGACCCACATCGTCGCCGATCCTGTTCCCGGTAACCGAGGAGGACCCTATCTTGTGTAGCTTCAGCCGATGTCTGGCGGCAGATGTGCTGAGTGTGTGGAGAAGACACCACACCCCTGGCCGTAGAGAGCTCTGGCTCTTCTGGTGGGGGGATGACCCCAGCTTCGCAGAGCTCATCCATAATGAGCTCTCAAGTAAGTGCATGCTATATGGAAGGTGCTTTGTGCTGATGGTGATTTTTAAGTCTGGACACATACAGTAAATTATATGCACACAGAGTAAAATAAAAAGGTACATTTTGTTGCATTATGCAGCCTTGGGACAGTTCATACAGTATTTTTGATCATGAGTATCTCCTGTATGATTCGATTAGAGGCTTGTGTCCCCACTATCTAAGGTCACTGTTTGAGCAAAATCACACAGCTCATAGGTGTCTCCTATTGGTCAGTAGCTTTGTAAACAGTTTGATCATGCCTTGTGCTGGGCATAGATGGATAGACTAACAGACAGACCACTCTGTATTAATCCCCATGGGGGAAATGCATGTAGCAGTAAAGTAATAAACACATGTAATGAACACATGATGGATACAGGTAAGTGTAGAGAGAAACTACAAGTAAAAAGTATGAACTAAATATGTGTATAACGGTTTGTATGGATAGCCTAAGTAAAGTATAAACGGTGAATAATATACAGTAATGAGCAAACATACAGTCAACAAAATGTGCACAAAGAAGTGTACATCTCGGTAGTCAAATGTGTACAAATGTGCCAGCCCAGAATAGTTTGTTTAACATAACCTCACATCATAGTTGAACACAAAAGCACACATTCATGTATTTCAGTTACCAGGTGTCCAAAGAACCGTTTGGTTGATAATAACAAAATGAGTGTAATATAATGTGATTTGTAAACAACAGTAGCAAGATTTGCTTTATTAAGTACCAGAATTAATTGATGTCTGCTTTCAGGTGAAGAGGATGGTGAGTGGGAGAGTGGGCTGTCCTATGAGTGCCGTACACTTCTGTTCAAAGCCATCCACAACTTGCTGGAACGTTGTCTCATGAACCGTGGCTTCGCCCGCATTGGAAAGTGGTTCGTTAAACCATACGAGAAGGAGGAGAAGCCCATTAATAAAAGGTACGTCTCCTTATGTGCCTGGGCAATGGGCATTGCCATATGTTTGGTAGTGGTTTCTTCATAATGGACTGGCATCATAAGAAGCATATTTTTATGACACTTTATTTCTAAGGGTGGCGGTGGCTCAGGGGTAGAGCGGCCGGATGGTAACTGCAACGTTGCCAGTTCGAACCTGGGCTCCCAGGTTCAATTAGCTAATTCCTAGTCTGAAGAAGAGCAGTGTGCTTGAAACATCGCTCAGCCCACTCGGGTGGTACCAGAATAAAGTTTTAAAAGGGTGCTTTAGTATTTGTTTTGTTCCACCGTAACCATTTTCAACCTGGCATTTCTAATTTAGGCATGCCAATATAGACTACATTTTTCAAAAAACATAATAAATGGCAGATCTACAGAACGCTCAGAACACTTCACGATGCCACACGTGTGCATATAGCCTGGCATAAATGTTGTGAGAGGGGAATCGAGAATTTGCTACGAAGGTTGACATTTATCACAGACCCAAATCAATCACATCATGTTCGTGGCTGGTTTGACGTTTGTCACATTGTAGCTGGCTTTCATAATTTGTAAATGGTGTTTATAGTTTTGAAGCTAGTAATTATGTTGCTGAAGGTTTTGAAGGGTAATGAGTGTCAACTGCTCTGACCCCTGACACTCCAGACAATACTTGATGGCTATGCTTGGTTGGCAGAGTTGGCAGGACTGCAATCAATACATTTATATGATGAGTTAATAGAAAGCATGTTTCATTTAAACATTATGAGTTTCTTTGGGTGTGGAATGGCTCCAACTGATTTATGTCAAACATCCTGAACATGTTTTTACTAGGGCTGTCAAATGATTAAGATTAATCACACCTTCAAAATTAATGAATCAAGATTAATCACCATTCAAACTGTCAAATATGCCATGTTTTCCTGTATATTGTTGTGGAAATGGAAAGATAAATGACAGAAAGCGGATATAACTTTTTTTTTTAATATTTTTTGTTTTCTAATGTATTTGGTTTTTGAGTGGTTCAACCAGCAATGTCTGTCCGTACGGTCCCTATATCTGTCTGTATGTTTAGGGTACCAACAGGGGGCGTTGTTGCACCACTCACTTCAGACAGGTCTGATTTTTAGTTCGTACCTGGAGTTGTGCATTATGTTGTGCATTATTACTGTCTTTATATCCATGGTTGTTTTCAGTCGCTTTCCCTGTGTGACACAAAAGTACCATGTGTTACTGCAGGCGCAGACACGCTGATTCACATAATCGTGTTGGACAAAACGAAACCAGCCGGACCAACGTCAATGGCTTAATCATTAAGCCAGTGAAGTTGGTCCGGCTGGGTTCGTTTGAAAATGTGGGTACATTAAGCCTTAATGTACGTAGGACCCTCATTTTCAAACTGTCCACAAGTTCCGACGGACCCGGCGGTATAAAACATGCGAGTGATTCTTGCAGCACGCTGCGTCTGACCCCGATAACAGATAACAGAATCAAACCACTTGGCAACCCAACTACAATACACAATCTATCTCTGGTGTTGTCCACTCATGACTGTACACCACACACACAGATTTGTTATGTGCTGGACGTTCCTGAGCCGTGAGCACGTTAATTGTGTTAAATATTTTTAACGCAATTGATTAATGCCGTTAGCGCGATAATTTTGACAGCCTTAGTTTTTACCTGTCAAGACGGGAACCCCTTTTGGGGTAGAAGGTTAAGATTAGGTTAATATGTGGAGTGCGAAAATAGAGTACATTTTTAACAGGAATGGTTGATAAGTTTTAGTGGTTAACATTTTGTATACATACAGTACTCAAACAGAATGCACTGGGTTCATCTACCAGTAAATCAGAGTGACTGTCAGTGACACCATGAAAAACACTACAACTATGCAATGTGACTCTTGCGCTGACCCCATGGAGGTAATGATACACTGAATCAATTTACACATAGATCTTATATGCTAAAGTAATCTCAGTTCAGCTATTACTTGAACTGATAAAGCATTTAGAAGCAGATTGACTGAATCTTGCACTCTATGGTTGTCATTTATTAGAAGTATTAGAATTCTGAAACACTGACAATAATCTATTTAGAAATTGTAGGTTTTCATAGACATTGTTTCAACTTATGTCATGGAATAAGTGTGCGAGAGAGTTTTTATATAGATGTATTGCTTGTTTTGTTCTATATAGAGGTCTTCCATCATCAGATAAAGGTGCAGAGCATCCAATATAACTATGCACTATCATTTTTGATAAAGCAACCCAGCAAACCAAGTTATGTTGTGTATGTGTTGTGATAAGATAAGTGCATCTGTCCAGTGCATGCACAGTATGTCCCAGCTTGACGTGACGAGGTACTGTACAGTACCACTCTGATATCGTATTTCTTCACAGTATTATTGCCTTCCGTTTGCACATGTATGGAGGCTGGGGAATCCTGGAGTTCCCTGGCGGGCTAATTTAAGACAGGGGCTGTTTGGCTCTAGTGATTCATGTAGCCTTGAGTTTCTCATAATGCAAAAACATTTGCACAGTTCCCTCTGGCTGCTTTGTACACTGTACTGTACCGGAGCTTTTCAGTTGTAACTGCTGTTGCAAAGACTTAAGGTGACTGTAGTGCTTGTTGGCTAGTGTCACTGTTCTGTGTGTGGGAATAGTCCCATTTGGCCTCATTCTAGATGAAGACATCTAGAAATGGGTGTTGAGATGGCAGTGCAGCACCTCAAACACAAAGATCCAGCAGTCAGTCTCACTGTCGCCTGTTCTCTCTGGCTGGTAAACGGCAGTCTTTGGAAAACGCTGAGTCTGCTGCACTGTGGTTTTACAGCAACCATGTCAACAAGAACTATTTTAGTGCATTTACCCCCTCCGACCATGCAGCACATGTTGGACAATTAATATGTGTAAAGCTGTCTAAAGAAACATTTCAAGGCTATGAGGATCGCTTTATGATAATTTATGTCACGTTATGTCACCTGTTTTTGGAAGAAGTGGGGGTAATGTGGGGTCAAGCTAAAGCTAAAGTCTGTTATCCGCAGTCCGACTGAAGGTCTTGGCTGCCATCAATACTTTAATCAAGACAGGATTGAAGTGCACAAACAAATATTCCAGGAGTTGAGCCTGGCACATTCTCTTTCCTTTGACTGACATATTATCTTTGTTTATATGGTTTTGTCTTTTCTGATTGACAGTGGTTTCTTTCAATTCACACACGCACATGTGCGTGCACGCACACACTCTAACTTTCAATAATGCACTATCAATAATATTCATATTTAATATAAGGTTACCAACTTAAGTATATCACTCCTGGGTGATATATATAAACAAACTGGCCAGTTTGTTTAATTACACACTGTTTTTTCCACAATGATTTTTCTTAACAGTGATGCCTATTTTTCCTTAGTGAGCACCTTTCGTGTGCCTTCACCTTCTTTGTGCACGGTGACAGCAATGTGTGCACAAGTGTGGAGATAGCCCAGCACCAACCTGTCCAACAGCTGTGTGAGGAGCACCTTAGTATGGCCCAGCAGAGCTCCAGTCCCATGCAAGGTATAGGAACACGCCAGCTATGCATATACTGATGTACATGTTTACATTAGGTAGGAGTTGATGACAAGGAGTTGATGGCTTATTTGGTTTTCTACAGCTAGTCCTAAACCCTGTTTGACAGGATTCAAAGATCATGGCATTTGTTATGGCATGTCATTTTAATCGCACCCATGGTCATGTCTGTGATTTCTTTTTCTTTAACCTTTTTTTTTTTTTAATCACGGGTTTGAGCCCCAAATGCCAATTTATCAAAGAATTTGAGAGTGCTCTGGCAATTTTATCTGGATAGACGGTACATGATATTATCATTGACAGTTGCAGACTGTTTACAACAACATTTCTTTTTTCATATAGCCATTATTAACAAATAATTCGATTTAATAAGCAACTTATAAGTTCCTTATGTGTTTTATTAACATGTTTGTATAAAGTGCTACCAAATGTTCTAGTGATGGATACAGTATGTGATGTGCTCATCATAAATTTCAGATTTCTATTTTAATTTACGAATTACATCACTAAGGAACTATTTGACTATCACCCATGAGAAACTAATCTCATCCGAATAGGGCTGTAGAGACACTCCCTAAACACTCTCTCTTCTCCCTTTTCCAGTCATCTTGAGCCCCTATGGCCTGAATGGGACCCTCACAGGCCAGGCCTTCAAGATGTCAGACCATCCCACCCAAAAGCTCATTGAGGAGTGGAGGCAGTTCTATCCCATCAGCCCCTGTCCCAAGGAGGCTCAAGAAGAGAAGATGGAGGACACGGACTGGGAGGATGACTCTTTGGCGGCTGTTGAAGTCCTCGTCGGTAAGAAGTGGTCTGATATGGATTTGGTTTATGAAAGATGGTAATAATGTACTGTAATTCAGTGATGCCAAAGTTCCCGTGTCCCCTCAACCTCATACAATCCAAAATGTTCCCTTTCTGTCATCTTTTTTTCTCTTCCCCTCTGCGTTGGTGACTCATTTTGTTTTGGCTGTTGTAAGCGAAAGCGCGTTCGAGCGCTGTATGTGTCACCGTAAACGGTCCGGTACGGCACCGCAGCGGAGTCGCAGATTTGTTCTGCCCTTTCGCTCCAGTAAAAAAATATTAATATAATCGATTTTTGACATTTGTGAATCGATGAATTATCGTCCATGACGGCATCGCGATTAATTGATTTCTGTTTTTGCACCACTAGTCTCCACATGATTTTCTTTTTTTTGGGGGACCCATTTGGATGACCACCTGTGGGTTCTGGGACCCATTTCGTTGAAAATCTAGCAACATCACTGATACAGTTAACCTGACGAAGATCCATTGAGATCGAAACGTCTTTTCAATAAAGTATTCCTTTACTAAAGAATGGTGTGCGGGCCCTACCTCCTTCCACAGTTAAGCTTTAACAATAACATGGATTCATAAGTTGTTGAGGTAAAGTAAGTAACAGGCTCTGTTTGTGCTTCTCCAGCGGGTGTGAGAATGGTGTACCCTGCCTGCCTGGTGCTTATTCCCATGTCGGACCTGCCTGCCATGGCTCCCCAGAGCTCTATAAACCCGTCGGGCAGCCTGTGTTCTGCCCCACAGGGCCAGAATGCTCACAGAGATCCTGCCATGTCGTCTGTCACTCTCACACCTCCAACATCACCAGAGGAGGCTCACACCGGTAAGATTTTTAAGATATATGTTCAGAGACGGTATGATGTAGAGGAGACGGTTCACTTTAGTATGGGAAAACATAAAATGGTAGAGATGGGGCAACAATGTAAGACCAGCAAACCCGGCCAATCGTCTTGTCTGCATATCTTTAAGAACAATCAAACTATCATAGTCTGTGTTTTCTGTGAAAACGGATGCTTTGGAACTAATTCTACCACGTTGTATACTATTCACCAATGTTCCTAAATATAAAATGTTATTCAGTACGTGCCATTCCGAAGATGTGCCAGAGTGAACTGACTTCTCTTAAAGAGACTATGATATCTTGACCTGCATTTGATCCACGAACCTGTGGTCCAGTTAAATAGAGGGCACTTCGACCCATTTTCACAGGCAGCATTTTCTGTGAGAATACTGTATGTATTATTTATGGGTTTGTTCTGTCTTCCCCCAGATTCTCAGCCTGCCCAGAGATGGCTAAAATTGTCCTCTGCCTCAGACAGCTACAGCTCCAACAGCAGGAGTCTCCATGGTGGCAAAATCCCTCGCAGGCTGGCCAGCCAGGTGGTGGAGTCTGTGTGGCAAGAGTGCAACATGAACCGCGCCAAGAACAAGTAAGTCCAGAGTGGTTCCCATCCAGCTTATTAAGCCTGATTTATACTGGCCTCAAATAGCCAATCTACAAGAAAATAACGTTGAGTATAAATTAAGCAATGGGGGAGGTCTTTTTTTTTATTGCAAGCTATCAAACAGAAACTTGTAGTGTAATATAGTTAAAATACGGTCAGAAAATAAGTTCATGAAAGCAAAAGCAATAAGTTGTGTGTGTGTGTGTGTGTGTGTGTACACTGTGTATGCTTACTAGTGTTGAGTTGTTTCTGATTTTCCTCATAGGAGAAAGTTTTGTGCACTGCCACTGACCAACGGGACGTGTGAAGAGGAGCCAGACAAACCTGGGATTTGGAACTTCATAGAACCATCTCAAAGGACCCAGTGCACTTGCACAAGGTACTGTTAAGTAGCTCAGATTTGCATCATTTACATCGTTCCACCCATTTTTATACTAATTCGCTTCTTGAAGACCTACCATTGTCAGAGGGCCTGAACATATTTGTTCTTTTCCTGTGCTGCAGGCATAAGGGTCAAAAACAGCGTACCAGTAGCACCTCAGGACACCCACCATCGTCAGGCCAACCACAGCAGCCAGCCCCCAAGCACAAGCTAGGAGACAAGCTGGAGAAGGCCGAGAAGCAGCAAAAGAGGCCCCAGCTGCCTTTCCATCATCGCAGTTCGCAGAGCGAAGAGCAGGCCCTCGAGCCGCCACAGTCCCAGAGGCTTTGCCTGCGAGTGCAGGACGACAGTTCGTACCCCAGCCTGCATCACGTGGACTCGGCCCCACCCAAAGCCCCCACGCTGCATACCCACGGCCCCCCTGCTGACCTGGCAGGCTCGCCCCAGCCCCCTCCCCTCAGCCCCCATCCCTGTGACCACGTGGAAGGTGACCCAGCAGCCCAGCTGAAGAGTTCTTCCACGCCTGTTCACCAGACCTTCTACCCACCGTCGGTGGAGCCCTGTCTTCTGCCCCAGAAGGCCTCGTGCGAGGAGCCCCACCTGGACCCTGTGCCTATGCCCCTGCCCTTCCCCCCAGCTTATACGGAGACCTTGGAACCCACAATCTTTGTAGGTTCAGCCATCAACCCCAATGAAGACTCTACCCACAACCCCTGGAAGTACTTTTGTCTGCCCAAGAAGAAGCCTTCTGAATTCCTCACACCCCAGCTGGCTGTGGACAAAATACGAGATCATGACTCAGGAGGAGGCGGTGGAGATAGTGTAGTGTCTGTCACTGAGTGAGTATTTGAAGTTAAACCCATTAAGACCTGAGGCCATTCTACAAATGGCTTCTAAATCAGTAGTTCTCACACTTTCAAGATTAAAAAAAGAAAGAAAACCAAGAATAGCAGATGCTTTGTGATGCGATTCAGGCTTTTATAACTGCTATTTTTGATGCCAAAATCTAAAATGACACAGAGGTTTCCCGCCTCTAATGGGTTAAAAGATCACGTGCTAGTACTTGCATAGTTATACTGTTGTCTGTCTGATCACGTCTTCGTTTTTCTTTTACCAGGTTAATGTCCGGCGGCAATTGGCCCCTGAAGGTGTCTCAGGAACTGGTGAATATCTATGCCCAGCGGAGAAATAGCCATCTGGCATCTGCCACAGGGGACGGAGAGCATAGCGACACGTCGGACCCCTACGCCTTTGTGGAGGGAGACGAAGAGTTCAGCTTCACAGAGAAGAAGGACAGGCCAGGGGGGGAGAGAGAGGCTACCAGGAAAAACAAGGTAGGCTGATTTCACGCACCAGGGCATCAAACCTAGCACTCTAAATTGATCCAGATCAGTGTTAATGTCTTTCAGAATATTTTGATGTAGTCTTAGGTTTTTGAATAACACACCATTTAGTCTTAGACCTATTTAGTATTCTGAAATTGTTTAGTCAAGTCTGAATGTATGAATGAATGAATGAACCATTAAAGTAAACGCTTTGAGCACTTGGAAAGTGCTATAAAAATGCAATTCATTATTATTATTATTATTAAAATTAACAATGATCCAGATATTAGTCATTTCTTCTCTATTAACACTGTTTGGCCTGATTCACACCTTCACAACAGTTGATGTATAGCTGATGCATGAGACTTGTTTACTGATGCAAGCTCGCAATGCATTTCCAATGGGAGTCTCATGGTTTGACACAACATTTTTGTTGTATGAGGGGGAGGGGGGCAGTCGAAACACAGCCGAAAGCAAAAATGTGTCCCAACCATGTGACTCCCATTGGAAATGCATTGGGGCAGCCATGACACTTACCCTTTGTTTACATCTAGCATGCATCAATGTTGTATGCTAGATCGAAAGGTGTGAGTGAAGCCTATGTATAATGCAAATGCCCAGGGTTGTTGCCATTCAATAATTCAACCACAGTAGGCTGATGTCAGATGAAAGATCATCTTTATTCTAAAATGTATATATGTTTTAACCAAATGTTTAATTATTTATACTATTTGATGAAGTGAAGCGTGTGTGTTTGTGTGTGTGTCACATCTGGATTGCCCATTCAACATAATGTGGTTCCTAGAATAAAGGATTGTTTTCTGCTTGCTTCACCTAGGGGGATGATGGTGGTGCGACTTCAGGAGATGGTGAGAATAGCTCTCAAGTTGTTTATTAAATGTTCTAGGAATATGCTCCTAATATTTACCAAAATAATTATTTTCAGATTATTGTATCAATTACTTTTGAATTAATCAAAGCGTTTTTCTTATCTTTAAATGTTTTATACATAAACAAATCGACACGAAACATTTTAATTGAATAGATATTTTATAATCAACTAAACTGATTAGTTTGATATACTTAAGCCCTATTTTATATTGGTAATGCTGTGCAAACAAGTTGTCAGTCGCAATTTCTATTTTTGAAGATTATTCAGTTTTACAAGTAAGTCATTAACACTTACAGCACGTAGGACGCCTGAGAACGTCATAGGATAGAGTAGAGTAGAGTTCAAAGGACGTCTGAGGACGTCCTAGCGACATCCCAGCGATGCGGGGCGAGATATTAATATTCAGAATTTTTCCTATTTATTTTTTTGGTATTTCGCTTTTCGCTTGCCGTATGCTAACGCTCAGTGCAACTATTAGCTTATTATTGACTCCCACGTTAGCGAGACGGAAAGAATGACTCGTAGCTCCTAATCCAGGGCGCTCTCCGTGGTGATGAATAGAGCGATATGCTGGCGCTTATTTTCTGCTCCTCATCCGTCTCTCCCGCAAAATATGAACGCTTTTTGGAGCGTAAAACAATATATTAAGATGATCGGGGATGTTGAGGTCACTTTGTAAAGTCAACTTTTTTAGGAAAGTGTTTCCGGTTCATGGCTTTCAAAGTAAAAGCGATCAGACACCTCCGGTATTCTATAGCCTATATTTTGAAGGCAGTCGGCGTACTCAATGTGTTAAGACGAGCTATGAGACCCTTGATGCTGAGTGCCAAGCAGGGAGGTACTTTGGTATGACCTGGCTGGGGATCAAACCCCGACCTCCCAGTCTCAGGGCTGCACATTCCTAAAGTGTTTTTAGTTAATAAAAGTAAATTTATTTTTGTATGTGTCATTTTAATTTAAAAATCATAATGAATAGGTTTTTGTTTGAAGACCTGCTATTGAAAACGTATAATTTGATTGTGTTACAGATGGCCAAGGAACAGCTAATAAACCTCCTGTGTCCACCAGTCTAATCCATGAGAATGACTTGGCTGTGTCCTTCAGTGACCTGGACAAAATCTTCAACTCTGATGAGGATGAGCTAGCGGTTTGTACTTCATCTTTGCTTACGTCTAGGGCTATAAGCATCAGTTAATCAAACTAATCAATCTAATTTCTTACAAAAAGTATAGATGATGTAATCAAATAATCAATTCATAATCAATACCTATTTTGGGCATGTCATAGGAAAAAAGTTGAATAGAATAAAATAAAATATGGTAGTTAAGATAGTTGCAGCCCTAGTTAGGTCTCCACCAGAGTTCTACTGCTGGCTACAGTTTAGTAACCTCTGACCTGGGAAGACTCGATCACATTCCCTATAATTCTGGGCACATTTGCAATACATCTCGCCCAGAGTTTAGGTGCATAATATTTTCAATGACTGTTGAAACCTATAGAATAAGTGTAGTGATGAAGTAGTCCACAGATGCCAAAGACTCACTTTTTACGAATGATACACTTTTGTCCACTCAGCCTGGATCCAGGAGAGCGGGTACTGGCACAGAAGACAAGTTTGGTAATAAGGACCATAAACATGCGACCCTGGACCCCTTGTCTTGCATAAGTAAGGACATTTCCTATATAATAGTGGATCATTAGAAACACCTGTACACTTGTACAAATGTGTTAATTATGTCATCTCTGTCTTCTTGCTATAGGCTCTGCAGACCTGCACCAAATGTTTCCCACTCCGCCTTCCTTAGAACAGCACATCATGGGCTATTCTCCCATGAACACTGGCAAAGAGTATGGTACCCTGGAAGCTGGGTCAGGTCTCAACCTTTTGGATGGTGGTCTGCTCAGCCTCTACAAAATGGAGGTGGAAGAAGGTTTCTGTAGCCCTAAACCCTCTGAGATCAAGGTACGGCAACAACTAAAGCTATCTTGTGTAAAGAACAAATGAAAACATTCTTTCAAACTGTCTTGCGCTAGTGACTAATGACCACCACCTCGCCATCTTTCAGGACTTCTCCTTTGTCTACAAATCGGACGCTTGTCAGCCTTTTATTGGCTGTTCCATGTATGCCCCCCTGAAGTCACTGCCCAGTCAGTGTTTCATGCCCATCAAGCTGCCAGAGGAGTGTGTGTACACACCCAGCTGGACCAACCATCTCATAACCCCAGTGCCAACCATGAGTATGCTCACCAAAGATAGGTAAGGCAGTGAAATAAGAAAGTGGACCGATACAATTTTGAGTTTTGAGTTTGAAACTGATTGTTCTTTGTTGTCATTGTGACCTGAAGTGGGTCTGATTGCTGTTTCTTCTCTCTGCATCAGTAACATACCCAGTGTGGAGCCGAACTACGAGAGCTACACCCCTCAAACGCACACGCCTTTCATGTCCAACAGCGCCCCCCCTAGCAACAGCGGCACCACCGGCATCCTACCATCCCCATCCCCAGCCACGCCGCGCTTCTCCGTCCCCACCCCCCGAACACCTCGCACTCCACGGACGCCCCGCGGCCCCTCCAGTGTCCAGGGCTCGCTCAAGTACGACAACTCGGACCTGTACTCGCCGGCCTCCACGCCCTCCACATGCCGCCCGCTCAGCTCGGTGGAGCCCGCCACGGTGCCCTCGATCCCCGAGGCCCACAGCCTCTACGTCACCCTCATCCTCTCCGAGTCGGTCATGAACCTCTTCAAGGATTGCAACTTTGAAAGCTGCTGCGTGTGCGTGTGCAACATGAACATCCGGGGCGCCGACGTCGGCGTGTACCTAAACGACAATGGCGAGGCCCAGTACCCGTGCACCTGCGGCTTCAGCGCCGTTTCCAACCGGCGCTTTGGCCAGGCGGCTGGGCTCTTCCTGGAAGACGAGCTGGACGTGGTGGGGCGGGGCTCTGACGCCAGTCGCGACACGGAGCGATCCTACGAGGAGCTGCGCGCCGCCTCCCTGCATAAGGCCGGCAGCTTGAAGGAGAAGCCTCCAGATGAGCTCATCCTCCTCCTGCAGGACCAGTGCACCAACCCCTTCGCCCCCATGGCCGGCGTGGACTACCCCAAGCCTGTGAGCTCACCCTCGCGCTCGTTCGTGCGCGTAGAGGAAAGAGACTGTTATAACGACTGCTACATGGCACTGGAGCACGGCAGGCAGTTTATGGACAATATGTCGGGAGGCAAAGTGGATGAAACACTAGTGAAAAGCACCTGTCTGCACCAGTGGCCGAAACGAAAGTGTGAGTTTATTTATTTTATTTTATTTATGCTCCATCCTTTTATGCTGCTTTTATTTATGCTATCACCATCCTGTTTTGTCTCTTGACTGTTACATTTAGTTTGTCTTCATGATGCTGACTTATTCTCTTTTTTTTCCTTTTTTTTCTGAAGCGACAGACATGAGCAAGCTGTTTTCTCAGGATGTGCTCCGGGTGTTGTTATCCCTGCAGCCTGTACTGCAGGACACCATTCAGAAGAAAAGGAGTGTGCGCTCCTGGGGTGTACAGGGCCCGCTTACCTGGCAACAGTTCCACAAGATGGCTGGCAGGGGCTCCTATGGTAAATACATCTATTTATCAGGAGTCACTCTGAAGATTAATTTGTATGTTGTCGCACAACAGCATTGCTCGCCAGAATGGACATGGCGCCATGCTGTTGTGCGATGAAGTATACATTTGTCTGCTGATGCATACACTACATACAGGTTTTAGTATAGGCATACTATTGGTCCGACTGTCATTAGACCGACAACCTACCTCAAACCCTAACCTAGCCGCAATCACGGGAGCAGCGCATGTTCAACTGTTATTTCCGCATGTCGGTCCGTTGGTGTGTCTAATCTGCGTGTGCATCCCATACACTGTACAACTTGACTGTATGGGTTCAGATCAAAACATTGACCACCACATTCTCATTCCAGGTACAGATGAGTCTCCAGAGCCACTGCCCATCCCTACGTTCCTGGTCGGTTATGAGTATGACTTTGTGGTGCTGTCTCCCTTCGGCTTGCCCTACTGGGAGAAACTCCTCTTGGATCCATTTGGCTCCCAAAGAGATGTGGGATATGTAGTCATTTGCCCTGAGAGTGAGGCTCTCATCAATGGAGCCAAGACTTTCTTTAAGGATCTTAGTGCTGTGTTTGAGGTCAGCAACGACATCTTCTGAAATGCTTGCACATCCACAAAGCAACTTTTTTTTATTTATTTTTATGAAAGGCAATGATGAAACTTATTTCAAATACATTTTTTTTCTTTCCAGGGATGCCAGCTTGGCCAACACAGGGCCATCTGTAACACGTACCCAGAGGGCATTTTGAAGGTTGGCACCACCGAGGTCAAGAACATGGCAGAGCAGCCCCTTAGCGACTGGTTCCTTAAGATGTCTGCCAGAGAAGGGAACAATGAAGCCTTTAACAAGCTCAAGCTCTTCGCTCAAGTCTGCCGCCATGATTTGGGTAATGCAACCTTATTCACATCCCTTAAAGGGCAACATTTCTCTTTCTTTCTTTTTTTACCCAATCCTTATAGTCAATTGTGAGTAAGACATGAAAGTCTGACATGGATTCCAACTGTGTTTGGGTTTTTAGCATTTTCATACAATATAATATAATGATATTGATGATTGTTATGTTTTTGTCCCCTCAGCTCCGTACCTGTCAGACCAGTCCTTGGACAGCTCTCTGTTGTCCCAGCGCAGCCCGGTCGTGGTCTCCACCTCCTCTCAGACCTCCAGCTCCTCCAGTAGCACAAACACTACCAGCTCTGCCCAGCCTGCCCCCTCCCTGGTCAACAGCACCCCTCCTTCATCCACCTCAGGACCCCAAGCCATTGGGGGAATGGCGTCAGCCAAGCCAAGCTCCTACCCCGGCTTTGGGACAGGGGCTTTGCCAGTCAGTACTTCTCAGAACGGACCCCAGTCCAACCCCCCCCAGCCCCAGGGACCAGGAGGTTTGGGTGAACACGGCTGCTCTGCCAACCAGCCTCCGGCTCCCACTGAGCCAATAGAGACGTAGGTCACCGCTGCATGTTAGCTTGGACCGTCCAATTCCCATAGAAACTAGGGCCGCACAATTAACCGACATGACAAAAATATATATTAAAATGTATATAATAGACTAAATTAGTTTGATTAACCACTTAACCCTGTATTATACTTGTACAATGGTGGCATACATAAATAGTGAATATGGCCGATCTACAGACTCGTATAGAGCTGCTATTTTCACTATTTGTGTTTTTATAATTGATCATTGATCATAATTGTGGCAAAAGTTTTAAATAATACTGATTTTGTCCAGCCCTTATAGAAACCATTGTTTGTACAGCTTGCTAACTAATTCACTCTCCCTAACAGCACAATGGACAGAGACAAGGTAGGCAAACCCACGGACGGGGAGTCCCATGCCGTTTCTTTCCCCCCTGCCATCGTGGTGTACATCGTGGACCCCTTCAGCTATGAAGACGCCGACAGAGAGGTTCACTCCAGCGTCTATACAATGGGTCTCTTGCGCTGCTACCTGGAGATGCTTCAGTTCCTTCCCCCTCACATCAGAAACGCAGTCTCTGTGCAGGTAGAGCTCAACATTAAGGTCATTCATATCACTAGTGATCGACCAATTATGTTATTTCAGTGGCCAATTTTGAAGTGCGTAGTATATCCATCTAATAAAGTACAACATGAATGTGACCAGTAGCTATCACACATAACTGAAAAAACAAGCATAACTCCCCTGGTTTTCACCCACAAAACAAAATCTACAACTTAGGTGTGATCGGCCAAAATTGGTGTTAACCACCACAACTAATTTGATTTAATCTGTTTAGGAAATACATAATTAACATGATCTAAATTCAATGTTCATGGATGTGTGAAAACTGCTTTTGACAAAGTATGTACAACTCATTGTGCTGTATTAATGGTATGAAAACATGGCATTAAACGTGTAGTTTAAACTCTATTGTCTTGGTCAGATTGTTCTGTGCCAGTTTCTGTTGAAGCCTGTTTAAACTCTATTGTCTTGGTCTAGATTGTCCCGTGCCAGTACCTGTTGCAGCCTGTTTAAACTCTATTGTCTTGGTCTAGATTGTCCCGTGCCAGTACCTGTTGCAGCCTGTTTAAACTCTATTGTCTTGGTCTAGATTGTCCCGTGCCAGTACCTGTTACAGCCTGTTTAAACTCTATTGTCTTGGTCTAGATTGTCCCGTGCCAGTACCTGTTACAGCCTGTTTAAACTCTATTGTCTTGGTCTAGATTGTCCCGTGCCAGTACCTGTTGCAGCCTGTACGTAGTGGTGATCGACACCTCTACAGCCAGCACCTCAAGTCCCTGGCCTTCTCCGTGTTCACTCAGTGTCGTCGGCCTCTGCCCAATTCGACAAACTTCAAGGCTCTCACTGGCTTTGGGCCTGGCCTTGCCCTCGACCTGGCACTCAAGAACCCAGAGGTAGTTGATCCTGCACTTATGGGACCGTACCAGTGATCTGACTTGTTCGCCTATTGAATGCAAATGACCGTGTCATTTACATTACAGAGCATTTCCCACAGCATACTGTTGTTATGATCATATTGTACTGAAGTGAACTGACTGGATTGTCTGTTTATGTACAATATAATACAAGCAAAGCTGTCAATAGGCAATATAGTATTGATTCTGGCATGGTCATCTAGTAAGCTGGAGTTTAGTAAGTTTGCATATTTTTAAAGTGAATGTCTACCACTGTCATTTTGCTGTCTTTGTAATTAAAAACATTATCCCTTGACCTTTTTGCAGAGACCTGAGTGTTTGCGTCTGTACACGCCTCCTTTCATCCTGGCACCAGTGAAAGACAAGCAGACGGAGCTGGGGGAGACGTTTGGCGAAGCAGCCCAGAAGTACAATGTTATGTTTGTGGGCTACTGTCTTTCCCATGACCAGCGCTGGCTGCTAGCCTCCTGCACTGACCAACATGGAGAACTTCTGGAGACCTGCATCATCAGCATTGATGTGCCCAACAGGTACATGCATTGTACTCTCACACCAAGTTCAAGATCACTCACTTTTTCCACACAATATCGTATTTAAACTAAGCTGTTTTTGGTGTAGGGCCAGAAGGAAAAAGGGGTCAGCCAGGCGCTTGGGCTTGCAGAAGCTGTGGGACTGGTGTCTTGGATTGGTACAAGTGACATCACTGCCCTGGAGAGTAGTAGTTGGACGTCTCGGCAGAATGGGTCACGGCGAGCTGAAAGGTACACATTTCAATTCAATGATGTGCTTTACAAGTACATTGTGCTGGTAACATCGTACATTGTGCTAATAATAACATGGCTTTGTTCCAGACTGGAGTATTCTGCTGAGCAGAAGGAACCTTCAGACCATCAGCAAACGACTGAAGGAAACCTGTAAGATGTGTGGCATTTCTACCGCTGACACTCCCAGCATCCTCAGTGCATGCCTGGTTGCCATGGAGCCTCAGGGATCCTTTGTTATCATGCCAGGTAAAAAAAAAAGCCACTAATTGAAATCATGGACTGATATTTGATTTACTAGTATAGTTTGTTTTACTAGAATAGTTTGTTTCTGACAAGTTATTTTTTGTTTTTTAGACTCTGTGTCGACAGGTTCTGTGTTTGGTCGAAGCACCACACTCAACATGCAGACGTCCGCACTGAGCACACCTCAGGACACATCTTGTACTCACATCCTGGTGTTCCCCACTTCTGCCATGGTGCAGGTCAACTCCAACACTACTGAGCCCATGGACATTAATTTCAACCCCATTAATCCTGGTATGTTTCTTATCGTCACACAGTCCAAACAGTCACATGTCTTCTTAGACACTCTACTGTAGTAAAAACATGCAATATTTGACGAGGTTCTAACAGCAGGTAGAACCTTACTTTATATCAGTCAAGAGCGTTTAAGAGAAATAACTGTGTGTGTGTGTGTGTGTGTGTGTGTGTGTGTGTGTGTGTGTGTGTGTGTGTAGATGGCTCTGACGGGATGGGCATCTTTGACCTGTTTGACAACGACATGGTGGATCCTGACCTCATCAACATCTTGCCTAACTCCCCCACCACCTCCCCTGTACACTCCCCTGGCTCTCATTACCACCAGGGGGGAGATGGCAGCAAGGTAAACCATTTATTAATTTCTTCCAATGATGCATTAGGCTCTCTTTTTTTTAATGTGAAACTTACCTGTGCTGGCAAGGCACAAGCAGAATGTTCCAGTGTATGTTGTAGGGATTTAATGATGCACCACGAGACAGTTAATTGATACAAATATGTAATGATTCAAATGTGTGAATTGGAAGATTTATTTTTCATTTTTTAAGTGCATAATCTAGTTGAAAACTAGTCTCTTTTTTTTTTGGTAGGCGACACCAACTCACTAGGGAGTATAAATTAGGCGTTGAATTTTGTGAAGTTGTGGATGCAGCGATGCCGTTTTAAATTATTTGTCAGTGAATAAATGTTCCTATTAAAGAGATGTTCATGATCTGGTGGAGCTGCATCATATCCACTCACATACTCTGACGAAGCCCCACAGCCCAAACCATGCTGTTTATTTTGAGGCTGTGCTTCCAGTGAGTACTAGTTCTAAAAAATGGACTTATGTGAATCTCAGTTTTAAAAACAGATTACTATAATTACCAGATGGCTGCCCCTGGTGTTTGCCAAAAACGACAATAATAATTGTCACACAGTATGACCTGACAAGCCTAAACTACAATCAGCTCTACAAGCTCACACTGCGTGTCATCGCAATGCACTGAGTTTGTAGATTGGCTATTTTTGGTGCACTACACTGTGTATGGTGTAGTATTGACCATAACCTGAACCACACTAATTTGATATAGAAACGTTAGGAAAATTAAATATATTCTTGTTTTTTCCTGAGAAATAATTGGAATAATCATATTGTAATTTGTCTGAAACCGCATTAAAATAAATTGTAATTTGTAATGTGAACCCTGGATTGTTAATTAAATCTTCATTTGTTGTGTTGCAGGGCCAGAGTACAGATCGTATGGAGTCTCATGAGGAGGCCTTAAACATCCTGCAGCAGCCGATGGCTCTGGGCTACTTCATCTCCACAGCCAAGGCTGGACCGCTTCCTGACTGGTTCTGGTCCGCCTGCCCACAAGCCCAGAACCAGTGTCCTCTGTTCCTCAAGGTAGGAGAACACTGCTTCTGTGGAAGACCACCCATGTGGTACACTGTTTGACACTATCTTTGACTTGTAACCTTGCGCTGAACGTCAACACTTTCATTTCTTTGTCTCTCTCAGGCCTCCTTGCACCTACACGTGTCGTCTTCAGATGAGCTTCTGCACAGTAAACACTCCCATCCCTTGGATTCGAACCACACCTCCGATGTACTCAGGTATGCTACTCTGATGAGAAATATTTCTTAAGCAATGATAAACTATCAGAATGAAAGCCAATTATGAATCATCGCATTAGTGTGACATGCAACTTTCCCTCTATTTGACAGATTTGTACTGGAGCAATACAACGCCCTCTCTTGGCTAACATGTGATCCTGCAACTCAAGACCGTCGCTCCTGTCTGCCTGTTCACTTTGTGGTGCTCAACCAAATGTACAACTTTATCATGAACATGCTCTGATCTCTGGTGGGATGTAACTGCTGAGATACGAGTCACTCAGTCAGGGCGATCCCCAACAACTAAATGGACCTCTGACCAGGGGAAGAAGGACCATACAAGACGCGTAGGATGCACTTCCCTTCCTGGCGTATCTCATGTGACACTGACTGGCCGACTGGAAGTTTCCAATCAATTAATCAAATGCCAAGAACCCATTTTGGATGATCAAGGGACTTTTCATAAAGGAGAATACATTTTTCTTTTTATTGACTGTAGATTGCAATCTATGAAATTTTATCCTAATGAAATGCCTGCATATATTATTTATTGTAAGTTTTTAAATGTGGAATTTTTAATTCTTAATATCTTTTTATATATTACAAATCCTAGAGAGTGTGTATATTGCCATCTCACTGTAAAGGAATTGGTTTAAAGTGATGTAATTTTCTGAATTGCAATACAGAAATCTGTTCAAGTGAATTTGCTGTAGAATTGCTTTTAGAGTATTATTTTTTCAAAGGGTACAGACCTTTTTATTGCCATGCTGTACAAATGAAGGGGCTGGTCTGGGCATTGGAGTCCCACCCAGTGAGTGGATGAGAATTACCTCTCCATCTGCTTTGGTGCCAGAGTCTCTCGCACAGTAACTCGAGCTCTGAAGAGGAATAAGAGGTACATTGTCAGATTCTATATTTTATATTACAGATTTAGGTAATTGCGTGTGTGTATATGTGTACATATAATTGTGTGCCACTACTGATGGTGCAACTTCTGTTTTAGGAATAAAGTGCGTCTACCTATTGTCACTGTTTTTTATGGGGTCTTTATAGCAAGGATACCAAACGGTCTCACAAAATTGGAACAGATGTGGCTACAGGCACACCTTCGCGTCAGAAAACTCCTAGACCAGGCATCACTTCTGGGTTTTTAAACGGCTGGTAGATGGACATTACGCTCTCATGCGAGTCCGCAACTTCAACTTGTAGTTTCTGCAAAAAACTGAAACGCTTAGCCTTTGCAGATGCTACAAGTTGAAGCTGAAGTTTAAAGTTGCTATGGCCGAATTTAGGCCAAGGAGTATTTTTTTAGTGCAAAACTAATGCTTGGAATGGATTCATCACGAAAAACATTTGACATGTCACATGCTACTTATAGTCGAAAATTGGAATATTTTGCCAATGTTTTCTATGCCTATGGTGTGGTTTACAAAAATTGCTGTAACTTTTTCTTAGTGATGTTTCTGGAATGCAGGCCTCATTCTGTGGACCTTAATGACCAACTGAATAGACATCACAGGTTAATCTCTATTGAGTATTCCATGAGTTTTTGGGCCTGTGGCTCCCCAGCTATAAGGACCTCCTGCAAGGCAACATTTTTCAGTGAAGAGGAAAAGTTCAGTCTTGTCTGCACTCTGCACTGAGACTCTTCACACTGTGCGGCAAAGGGAAAGAAACTAATAACGTTGTGTGTTATCAGCGAGATGACAAGGATCTGGTGTAAAGGGAAAATGGGAGCCATGCAGACTGCTGTGGAACTCCTTCCAAACATGATGAAACCTGGTAGGAGGACTGAGAGGAGAGCCCGTGAAACCAAGGTCACAAAGGGTGTCCATGAGAAACTGGTGGTTGATCTAACAGGGTTGGAGCCACTATTGCTGTGTGTGTGTGTGTGTGTGTGTGTGCGTACGTACGTGTGTTTTTTCCAAAATCTAATCAAGGGTAACCAGTAACCACCACCTAACATCTTATTTTCTCTAACTTGTCATGGCCAAACCACACGATGGAGACATTTCCAAAGCCACCTGTCATGAGTTGTGATGCCTACGTAGTACGTACGCCTAGTTACGACATTGAGGGGGTAGAAAACTGAGCGCTCGAGCGCTGTTCATGCAGCCTGGAGAGTCAGATTTGATGATTGTGAAAATACCAGTACATTGTTAACTTTTCAACGAGGGCGACCATTCATTGTCAATGGAAGCCAGCGACATGACGTTGCAAAGGCGCAACGATGCATGTAGCTACTAGCTGCTCCAAATCAACTCACAACGCGTCTTTGCATCGTTTCATCTGCCTGTATGAACGCACCATTACTTATTTTTTTTAAATTATGAACGCACCATTACGCCAGGGCTCCACTGGGCGCGTTGCGTCACGCGTGCGTGCGTCAAAAAACGAACCGGTTCAATTTTATGGTGACGGAGACGCGACGCAACGCGGGCAGTGGGGCCACCCTCCATTGATTAAAAGGGCACATTCCCGACACTGACGGAGACGCGACGCAGACGCGCCGCAGACGCGCCCAGTGGAGCCCTGGCGTTACTCTGGCACTTCCCCAAGCCTGGTGACGCGAGGTTACAGGGGCGGAGCCACGTCAGTGTTCCTGGAGTGTAATGTCAACAATATGCCCGCATTGTCCGAGACACAACACGAAAAAGAGAAGAAAATACAGAAAGATGAGTCTTCTTACAACATGGTGTCTGTGATATCTCAGTTTGCAGATGATCATTTAACTTTTGTGAAGGTATGAAGTGAACCTCGATAGTCGATATCATCGTCTTCTTCCATGCAGTGGAAGTGCTTGACAGCTTGAATCTCGCCTCTTGAATCGAGACCCTTGTTTACCTTTTCTGTATTTGTGGTTCTCAACCAGTGGTCCTTGAGGCAAGTTGAGGGGGTTCCACGTGGTCCCCAGCTAATTGATGGATAGTTGGTAACCAAATGGACCCTTATTAGATCGTTAACTCTTGAGAGTATAAAATGAAACATTTGGTTTCAGTTTAGGCTCTCAAGAGTTACATTATTGTTAAACATCTGCATTAATTAATTTACAAGAAGTCTACACAATTAGAGCATGGATTTGTGGGACAAAATCATCTCAAATGCAGACCTTGATACGAAAAGATTTGAAAACCACTGCTGTATAAAGTTAAACAAGGGTCCCGAAAGGGTCTAACTCTATGGCATGCAGTGGTCTAACCCTGTACTGGGTCTGACACTATATAGAACTGGGGATCACACATCTTAACAGGTGTCTGTTCTCTTGTCCTTCACAGAACATTAGCACTGGACTCGCAATTGCTGGTGTTATTGTAATAGCAAGGAGTGTCAGACTGGTAAGTTATCTCAGATGAAGGTGAATGGATAGTCTAACTTTCAATATGTAATGGGGGATATACCCACACTGTCTGACACAAAAATGGAAAGCATGGCTTTTTGTTTACTAATACTAATACTACAAACATTTTAGTTAGTTTAAGTATTCAATCAATCAAATAGCCCCTTAGCCCCTTTCATCACACCAAAACATGGATGTTCTTTACCATACCGGTATTTATATTTATATTACCGGCTTTTTCTTTCCTCCACCATGGTCTAATAACTCTAATTAACCTGTTTAGATCACCAAGTTTGGAGCTGTGTGTGAGATCCCTACTCGATTTATTGAGAGGAATGTGAGCCTTCGTGGGAGACTTCATACCATCACAGATACAGGACTGGAAGTGGAACATCTCCCAATATACCTCCCTGTCCTCTCCCCTCTATTTTCAAAATGTAAGGGAGTCAACACACACACACACACACACACACATTTGGAAGAAAAGCTAAGAAGAAAGAAGGTTCATATCAGTCATTACAGATGTATCATCCATATATATGTAGACATGTTTCTCAAACAATGAATCATAGTCAGAAGAATATTTGTATTAGGAATCTGTATGAGGTTAGCGCATTCGCTATTGACACATTTGCACCATATAGAGTAGCCAATTGTTTTTTACCCTTTTCTCCCAAATTTAGCCATTAAACCAATTAATTCCTCCCCTTGCTGTGTTGTCACTGCTGACTCACCTGTAAGACATCGTCTTACTCCTCCAAACAGGTCCCGCCCAGCCTGTAGAAGTACATGCAATGACTTATATCACCCTCCCGCCCAGCTTCCCTCCCCCGAACGAACACAGGCCTATTGTGTTCGCATAGACCATAGATATAGAAACCTAGATACCTCATTCGCTGCTGCAGGAGCTAACCTGTATCGCAGTCGCCATATCTGGGAAGGCACGCTGCCACTCAAAGTGACTACTGGCCAATCACAGTGCACTTTTCCGGGACTTGTCAGAATCTAGGGTGCACTCGAATAAACAAACTAGCAGAGGGCACACCAGTGCGCTCAGTGCCTATATCCGAACGCTCCCTGGGTTACGAAAAGACCCACCTGCCTCTGATTGGCCTGCTGAACGTCCCCTTCTGTGACACACACGGAAGCTTACTTTCCTTGAAATGGCACCCGAGGGGGACACGGTGGCACAGTTGGTAGTGCTGTCGCCTCACAGCTAGAAGGTCCTGGGTTCGATTCCCGCTCGGGACGCTGTGGGTGCTGGCGGCGTGTTTTCTCCTCCGCGTCATCAGTGCCCATACCCGAAGCCGGGTTGGTGAAAGTGCCTTTCTGTGTGGAGTTTGCATGTTCTCCCCGTGTCCCCTAGCCTAGGGTAGGTACCCTCACAAAAACATGCAGTAATCCTGGTCTCTAAACTGCCTCCCCCTGGCCAGCTGGGGCGCCTGATGTGGAGGGGAAAGGAACTGGTTGGAATAACGTGTTCCTTCCACACGCCATGTCCAACCAGGGAAACTCCCCCTGTCAGGTGTAAAGGAGCAACTTGGGCATGAAGGAAGCATGAGTTCAAGTCCGTTGCTCTCCCCATCTCCCCCATTATGGAGACAAGGTTGGCGGAGGGTGTGTAGAGCCCAGGATCACATTAGATAATTGACAGGGGTGAAAAATGGGTTACAAAATCGTGGGATAAAAATTATAAATAAATAAATGGCACCCGAGATACAGACGCCCCAGAGCTGGAGGAGTCGTCTACCTTTCTATGTCTCATAGACACCCGACAAAGCCAGATGCACCACGGTGGATTCGAACCCACAACCTCCTTAGTGGTGGGCAGGGACTTTTACAACTGGCTACCCGAGGGCCAGTTTTATTTTTTATTTTATTTTATTACTATTAAAATGTATCTAATGACTATCTAGTTGTTAGCTTGAGCGTAGTCCGAAGCTTAGTGGGTAGCGAGGCCGTCTGGTAATCAGAAGGTCACCGGTGTGCCCTGCCCTACCCCCCTCCCCCGGCCCCATGTCCCTGAGCAAGATACTCAGCTTTTAGTTCTAACTTTAAAAATAGCAAATATTGTGTTCCTCATGAGTGCGATTGGCTTGTAAGCTTGTTAGATGGAACAAGTGGGCTACTTTATTAAATTATGTCACTGTCTATGATGTTCAACTGAGTTATCTTATTCATCTGCTCCAGGAAATGCCCCATCAGCACCCTCACTGAGATGAATTCGCATGAAAGGCTGTTCTATAAACTAGTTACAAGTATTACCGTTCTCATTTGACCTCTGACTGTTTTAAGGCCATTCTTTGGAGACTGTCCTTTGCATAAATACAAAGGACAGAGTCAAGGCAAGTCCATTTTATTTATAAGGCTGAAGGGGCTTATATCCTGATCCAGTATCCTATCCTATTATATACCATTTTGCTTGTGGTACTTTCAGATCAATGTTAACTGGTGTGTAATGTCCCAAAACGTTACATTGTTACGTCATGTTCAATGGTAATTATTTCTCTGCGAGGTACGAATATAGTCGTACCCCCCAGCTATGGGACATTCTCAGCCAGGTACCCCCTCGTATACACCGCATATAAGGTGGTTGAGCCCCACAGCAGCTGTTAACATTGATCCGGTTGCTATGCAACGCCTCCGTCACCACCAGCTATGGGACTTATCCTCTCCGTTTACCTCGGGTTCAAAGCAGGATTTCCAAACCTCCATAACTCGGAATCTAAGAGAGCTGGTGATCCTCAGCCATCCAAAGTTTGGATGTCATTTGTGACTTTGTATCCCTACAGCTATAAGAACTATTCGCCCCTGATTCAACTCACAGCTTCTATGTACCTGCACAACTAACGGCTAACTGCACACGGCCCTCCTTTGTCGTTCAGGTGTGCGCACCTCTTCACTTGCAGTGTGTCTAGCAGGAGTGGAGGTGACACCAGACGGGACAGAATGGATGAAGAAGCACCTGGCTCCTGTAGTCTGGCTAAAACTGATCAGTCGAGAGGAGAACACACTGCACTGTATGGTGTCTTACACTAAGGTAAGGCAGAGAGTGAGAATGCTGTAATTCGCTTGGCTCTAAATCTGTTACCTCAGAGTCAAGAGAATTAAGGGGGGTCTATTTGAATGTAGACAACGATGATGTTGAGTTTTCCAGTTAAGTGACCAACTGCTCTCTCTCTCCAGCAGGGGTCAATGTGGAGCCAATGTGTGAATGAAGAGCTACTTAAGATGGGTCTGGCACGCACTGTGCCTATCTCAGGACTGCCCTCTGACTCTCATCTCTGTTGGCGGCTACACAAACGGCTTCTCAAAGCAGAGGTTAAAGCCGAAAAGAAGGGCCGAGGACTGTGGAAGGAAGACAGCCTATGGGAGAGGGCATCAAAGGCTGTTAAAGACAATACATTTATCAGATTCATAATGAGTCACTTTAAGAGGACTTGATTCATTGGATGATTGATCATTTCAGTGACAAACAAGTAGAGATTTTTAGGTGAAACCTAAAAAAATCTAATTGAAGTTCAGGTTGACCCCCTGAGTTAACTGGGATTGTGTTTGGATTGGAATGCAGAATTACAGCATCACATCACTTTAGATTAATGGACTTGATACGGTATCTAATATTGGATATAGTGAATATCGACAGACTAATATCCAGAAGATCTCAGAAATGTTAAGGACTGATGGTTAATGTATAGCTTCATATGGACTGACTGAAAATGCAAAAAAGCACCTTTTTTGTTTTATTCCAGCCTTGTAGTATCTCTAACATCCATTCAAATTGATGAAAATGCCATTATTACCAAATCTAATACTAGTCTCCCTGGCTTTCAAGTCCCTTTTCTAACAACCCCAAATCCCTCTGTCCCTCTGTAGTGAAACACTCCTCTCAAAAAGCAGAGGGATTTATTTTTAATGATGTGCAAAATGTGGGGTGGGGCCCCCCACTGTTGCCATAGAAACGCCAAATTTGAAAGACAAAGCTTATCAGGGGGTAAATCTATAATGCCCCCCAACCCCCTGGGAATCTTGTGTCTGATGAGGAGGACGCTCTTTAGGGACTCATGAAAGATGGCTTTTAAACTTGACTAAGATATTAGAGCACTTATCCTCCATGACACAAGGGACAGCAGATAATTGGCCTTTGCTTGATTATAACTTTATGAAAACCTGAAGTTACTGTATTCGTTAAAAAAAAAGTAAACCTAAAACTCGTGAGAAATGTTTAGATGATTTTTAGACAACAGTGAGGGTGCATAATCTAAACTAAAGAATAAATATATGGTACCCAGGAGAGTTGCCATAGATGTGTGTGTGTGTGTGTGTGCGGGGGGGTATAGTGAAAGGTAGTGCTTTGTCAATCCAATCACAAACAGATTAGAGTGAGGGGTAGAAGGGGATTTTGGGTCCATGCATAAAGGCAAGAGGAGGAGTCGGGTGGTGGGGTTAGGTGGTGGGGTGAGGAAGGGGGGGAGACAATGAATCAGCTAGTCTTTCTTTTGTTGTGTAAATGTTACTAGCGGGCTGTTACCGCAATGGTGGCATCTGATTGGTGGATTTGTTTGAATTGTAAGGTGCATTAAAGCTGATGGCTGGTGTTGCCAGACTTTGAACTGTCACTGAGGAAACAGTTGGAAGGAAACTACGGTTTTTACTGTTAACAAGGCACTGCTTTCTGATCTACTGAACACAAACATGGTAGACCCTATTGTAAACAAGTGTAATGCTTTATGGTATCGTCCAGTTTTGTATGGAGTTGTGCTGGAAATGTA